>NC_091977.1:28049364-28349364 GCF_044704955.1 Pristiophorus japonicus
GCGGCTTATAAAGGCCCAGGTGCGTGGAGAGGCGGCGGGAGTGCATGGTGTCGGAGCGGCCTATAAAGGCCCAAGTGCGTGGAGAGGCGGCGGCAGTCTGAGAGGCGGGAGTGCGTGGTGTCGGAGCGGCCTATAAAGGCCCAGGTGCGTGGAGAAGCGGCGGCAGTCCGAGAGGCTGGAGTGCGTGGTGTCGGAGCGGCCTATAAAGGCCCAGGTGCGAGGAGAGGCCCAGCTTGTGCAGCTGCAAAAAATGTAGTTGAAAGAAATCAAAAGGTGACGTCACAGCCAAGGGGGTAAGTGATTGGCTGGTGATTGGTGAGTAGCTTTTCTTTTTCTTTTTTATATCAGTAAGTAACCTATTAACATTGTTGTTGCCAATTTAAGTGTATCTAAGGGTTAAGGCATGGCAGGAGAGCTCGGTCATGTGATATGCTCCTCCTGTACCATGTGGGAAGGCAGGGACACTTCCAGGAAGTGTATCCGCCTCCAGCTCCTGACGGACCGCGTTGCGGAATTGGAGCTGAGGGTGGATTCACTCTGGAGCATCCACGATGCTGAGAATGACGTGAGTAGCACGTGTAGCGAGTTGGTCTTACCGCAGGTGAAGGGTCCACAGCCAGCTAGGGAATGGAAGACCAGCAGGAAGAGTAGTGCAAGGAAGGTAGTGCAGGGGTCCCCTGCGGTCATCCCCCTGCAAAACAGATACACTGCTTTGAGTACTGTTGAGGGGGATGACTCATCAGGGGAGGGCAGCAGCAGCCAAGTTCATGGCACCGTGGCGGCCTCTGTTGCACAGGAGGGCAGGAAAAAGAGTGGGAGAGCGATAGTGATCGGGGATTCAATTTAAGGGAAATAGATAGGCGTTTCTGCGGCCGCAACCGAGAATCCAGGATGGTATGTTGCCTCCCTGGTGCAAGGGTCAAGGATGTCTCGGAGCGGGTGCAGGACATTCTAAAAAGGGAGGGAGAACAGCCAGTTGTCGTGGTGCACATTGGTACCAACAACATAGGTAAAAAAAAAAAGGGATGAGGTCCTACGAGACGAATATAAGGAGCTAGGAGCTAAATTAAAAAGTAGGACCTCAAAAGTAGTAATCTCGGGATTGCTACCAGTGCCACGTGCTAGTCAGAGTAGGAATCGCAGGATAGCGCAGATGAATACGTGGCTTGAGCAGTGGTGCAGCAGGGAGGGATTCAGATTCCTGGGGCATTGGAACCGGTTCTGGGGGAGGTGGGACCAGTACAAACCGGACGGTCTGCACCTGGGCAGGACCGGAAACAATGTCCTCGGGGGAGTGTTTGCTGGTGCTGTTGGGCAGGAGTTAAACTAATACGCCAGGGGGATGGGAACCAATGCAGGGAGACAGAGGGAAACAAAAAGGAGACAAAAGCAAAAGACAGAAAGGAGATGAGTAAAAGTGGAGGGCAGAGAAACCCAAGGCAAAAAACAAAAAGGGCCACTGAATATAAAGGGGCTGCAGGAGGGGTCAAAACTAAAAATCATGGTTTAAAAACAAGGATTAAAACACTCTACCTAAACGCAGCATTCGAAATAAAGTAAATGAGTTGACGGCACAAATCATTACAAATGGGTATGATTTGGTGGCCATTACAGAAACATGGTTGCAGGGTGGCCAAGACTGGGAATTAAACATACAGGGGTATCTGACGATTCGGAAAGATAGACAAGAAGGGAAAGGAGGTGGGGTAGCTCTGTTAATAAAGGATGATATCAGGGCAGTTGTGAGAGATGATATTGGCTCTAATGAACAAAATGTTGAATCATTGTGGGTGGAGATTAGAGATAGTAAGAGAAAAAAGTCACTGGTGGACGTAGTTTATAGGCCCCCAAATAATAACTTCACGGTGGGGAGGGCAATATTCAAGGGAATAACGGAGGCATCTGAAAAAGGAACGGCAGTAGTCATGGGGGATTTTAACCTACATATCGATTGGTGAAATCAAATCGCACGGGGTAGCCGGGAGGAGGAATTCATAGACTGCATAAGGGATTGTTTCTTAGAACAGTATGTAACAGAACCTACAAGGGAGCAAGCTATCTTAGATCTGGTCCTGTGTAATGAGACAGGAAAAATAAACGATCTCCCAGTAAAAGATCCTCTCGGAATGAGTGATCACAGTATGGTTGAATTTGTAATACAGATTGAGGGTGAGGAAGTAGTGTCTCAAACGAGCATACTATGCTGAAACAAAGGGGACTTCAGTGGGATGAGGGCAGAGTTGGCTAAAGTAGACTGGAAACACAGACTAAACGGTGGCACAATTGAGGAACAATGGAGGACTTTTAAGGAGCTCTTTCACATTGCGCAACAAAAATATATTCCAGTGAAAAAGAAGGGCAGTAAGAGAAGGGATAACCAGCCGTGGATAACCAAGGAAATAAAGGAGAGTATCAAATTAAAAACCAATGCGTATAAGGTGGCCAAGGTTAGTGGGAAACTAGAAGATTGGGAAAATTTTAAACAACAGCAAAGAATGACTAAAAAAGCAATAAAGAAAGGAAAGATAGATTACGAAGGTAAACTTGCGCAAAACATAAAAACAGATAGTAAAAGCTTTTACAGATATATAAAACGGAAAAGAGTGACTAAAGTAAATGTTGGTCCCTTAGAAGATGAGAAGGAGGATTTAATAATGGGAAATGTGGAAATGACTGAGACCTTAAACAATTATTTTGCTTTAATCTTCACAGTGGAAGACACAAAAACCATGCCAAAAATTGCTGGTCACAAGAATGTGGGAAGGGAGGACCTTGAGACAATCACTATCACTATCTGGGTAGTGCTGGACAGGCTAATGGGACTCAAGGTAGACAAGTCCCCTGGTCCTGATGAAATGCATCCCAGGGTATTAAGAGATGGCCGAAGTTATAGCAGATGCATTCGTTATAATCTACCAAAATTCTCTGGACTCTGGGGAGGTACCAGCGGATTGGAAAGCAGCTAATGTAACACCTCTGTTTAAAAAAAGGGGGCAGGCAAAAGGCAGGTAACTATAGGCCAGTTAGTTTAACATCTGTAGTGGGGAAAATGCTTGAAACTATCATTAAGGAAGAAATAGTGGGACATCTAGATAGGAATAATGCAATCAAGCAGACGCAACATGGATTCATGAAGGGGAAATCATGTTTAACTAATTTACTGGAATTCTTTGAGGATATAACGAGCATCGTGGATGGAGGTGTACCGATGGATGTGGTGTATTTAGATTTCCAAAAGGCATTTGATAAGGTGCCACACAAAAGGTTACTGCAGAAGATAGAGGTACGCGGAGTCAGAGGAAATGTATTAGCATGGATAGAGAATTGGCTGGCGAACAGAAAGCAGAGAGTCGGGATAAATGGGTCCTTTTCGGGTTGGAAATCGGTGGTTAGTGGTGTGCCACAGGGATCGGTGCTGGGACCACAACTGTTTACAATATACATAGATGACCTGGAAGAGAGGACAGAGTGTAGTGTAACAAAATTTGCGGATGACACAAAGATTAGTGGAAAAGCAGGTTGTGTAGAGGACACAGAGGCTGCAAAGAGATTTGGATAGGTTAAGCGAATGGGCTAAGGTTTGGCAGATGGAATACATTGTCGGAAAGTGTGAGGTCATACACCTTGGGGAAAAAAAAACAGTCATAGAGAATATTATTTGAATGGAGAGAAATTACAAAATGCTGAGGTGCAGAGAGACCTGGGGGTCCTTGTGCATGAAACTCTTTTTGGTCCTTGTGCATGAATCCCAAAAAGTTAGTTTGCAGGTGCAGCAGGTAATCAGGAAGGCAAATGGAATGTTGGCCTTCATTGCGAGAGGGATGGAGTACAAAAGCAGGGAGGTCCTGCTGCAAGTGTATAGGGTATTGGTAAGGCTGCACCTGGAGTACTGCGTGCAGTTTTGGTCACCTTACTTAAGGGAAAGATATACTAGCTTTGGAGGGGGTACAGAGACGATTCACTAGGCTGATTCCGGAGATAAGGAGGTTACCTTATGATGATAGATTGAGTAGACTGGGTCTTTACTCGTTGGAGTTCAGAAGGATGAGGGGTGATCTTATAGAAACATTTAAAATCATGAAAGGGATAGACAAGATAGAGGCAGGGAGGTTGTTTCCACTGGTCGGGGAGACTAGAACTAGGGGGCACAGCCTCAAAATACGGGGGAGCCAATTTAAAACCGAGTTGAGAAGGAATTTCTTCTCCCAAAGGGTTGTGAATCTGTGGAATTCTCTGCCCAAGGAAGCAGTTGAGGCTAGCTCATTGAATGTATTCAAATCACAGATAGATAGATTTTTAACCAATAAGGTAATTAAGGGTTACGGGGAGCGAGCGGGTAAGTGGAGCTGAGTCCACGGCCAGATCAGCCATGATCTTATTGAATGGCGGAGCAGGCTCGAGGGGCTAGATGGCCTACTCCTGTTCCTAATTCTTATGTTCTCATGTTCTTATGGAATGAATCACTTATTTATTTGCATTATGTTTTAAATTCTGTTTGGTTGGCTCAGAAAGCAACATGGCTGCTGAAAGAAAACAAAGTGCTTGACATGCTCAGTGGGTCAGGCAGCGTCTGTGGAGAGAGAAACAGAGTTAACATTTCAGGTCGATGACCCTTCATCAGAACTGGAAAAGTTAGAGATGTAATAGATTTTAAGCAGGGGCAGGGAAACGGCTCCTTCTCCACAGTGCTGCCGAATAATGCTGCTGTTCGACTGTAACTAGGAGGAATGTAAGGGAAAATGGAAATGTGTGTATGAGCAATCCCACAGGAGTTCAATTTGCATTGATTTGAAAAAAAAGACACCGAATCACAAAGTTCTGTTTTTAGTTAGTTAGGGAAAGCTATCAGCAACTGCGCAAAACAAATCGAAGTGTGCCAAAAAATCCTTTCAACAGCCAGGTGAAACACACCTTCCGGGTGAAATACCGATTTACTTGTACTTTCAATTTAGTATACTGTATTCGCTGCTCACAATGCGGTCTCCTCTACTTTGGGGAACCCAAATGCAGATTGAGTGATCACTTTGCTGAATACATCTGTTCAGTTCGTAAGCGTAACCCTGAGCTTTCATTTGCTTTCCATTTTAATTCTCACTCTGTCCCACTCTGTCCTCGGCCTCCTACACTGCTCCAGTGACACTCGAGGAACGGCACCTCCTTATTCGATTAGGCACTTTACAGCCTTCCGGACTCAACATAAAAATTCCACAATTTCAGATCATAACCACAATACAAAAGCAAAAATACTGCGGATGCTGGAATCTGGAAAAAAAGCAGAGAATGCTGTAAATCTCAGCGGGTCAGACAGCATCTGTGGAGAGAAAAACAGTTAACGTTTTGGGTCGACAACCCTTCGTCCGATCATAACCACTGCTCCCACTTTTTCGGACAGCAGGTGTTGGTAATGGTTCTGCTGTTGCCATTTACCCCTCCTCTGGACCCATCTTGGTTTCTTTTCTTGTCCCATTACCACTCTCTTTTGTCTTGCACTATCATCCCTTTTGTTATTGCTTCCCACCCTATCGCAGATCTTCCCTTTTTGTTCTTTCCTCCCCACCCATCCCCCCCCCCCTTCCCTGTCTCTCTGCTTGCTTAAAACCTGTTGACTCTATAACATTTTCCATTTCTGACAGAAGGTCACAGACCTGAAACATTCAACTCTGATTCTCTCGCCACAGATGCTGCCATACCTGCTGAGTATTTCCAACATTTTCTGTTTATATTCCTTAAAAATTCTTGATTTCTAGTTTTTCCTACAAATATTTCTGTTCAGTTCAGTTTGTTGCTGTTTTACTTTTCAATCTGATGCTCCAAATGTGACAAACAGGAAGTGTGAGCAAGCATCTGATTTTTCTTTTTATAATTTAGCTAAATATATATATATATTATATATAGCCGATCTCCTACAGCATTACTCACATTAAGTTGGAGGATACATTGTTTTAGAATGACAAGCATATTAGCTTGTGTAACTGAAACCCTTCAATAGAAATTTACTTGATTGTATTTAAAATAATTGAGTCATACAACACAGAAGGAGGACATTTGGCACATCCTGCTTGTGCTGGCTCTTTGAAAGAGCTATTCAATTAGTCCCATCATCATCATCATAGGCAGTCCCTCGAAGCGAGGATGACTTGCTTCCATGCCAAAAAGGAATGAGTTCACAGGTGTTTCAATGAAGGACCTAATCTTCCAGATCCCGAACTACATGTTGAAGGGTGGAAGATGCCTGTGCATGGTTTTTTTTAAAACGTGTGGTTGCCATTGCACACCAGCCACCACATGGGCTTGACCGAGCTAGGTCTTGGTCCAGTGGCAAGGATTAACCAAGACGACTGAAGACCAGCTCTGCTGCACGGACCGGGTGCGCGCACATATAGCAGTGTGGGCTGGCCCGTGCTGCCCCTGGGCCCACGCCTCTTCTGGGCCCCAGACTCACGCCTCTCCTGGGCCCCAGTCACTTCCTTCTACAAATTCTTGCCGCTCCTTTGCCCCTCCTGCTGTGCCTGCCTGCACTGCAATCTGCACCTGACTTTGCAGCCGTCGCCCTCCTGAAGTGGTATGCCACCGCACGCTGCTCCCTCTGATGGCCCCGGCCTGCTGATGGTCTTACAGGCCGGGACCGTGCCGATTTCTGGGCTGGGCCGCTGCACGCTGCTCACTCTCACTCCCCTGCTCTTTCTCCATAGCCCTGCGAATGTGTTCATTTTTTTAAAGAATATATCCAATTACCTTTTTTGAAAGTTACTATTAATCTGCTTCCACCACCCTTTCAGGCAGTCATTCCAGATCATAACTCGCCGTGTAAAAAGAATATTCCTCATTCCTCCCACCCTCCCTTGGCTTTTTTTTGTGCCAATTAGTGCTTAATTTTTTTGAATATAATGTATTTATTGTGGCTATGGTAAGGATAGGAACTCTGAAAATCGGGAAGGACTGTCTGCCTCTACACGATGTATAGTGACTGGGAGGATAATGAGTGCCAAAGCTATTTGCAACTGAAGCAGGCACCTTTGTGTCTAAAATCTCGTCAAACTCTCTTAGCTTAGCTACAGCGCATATATTAAACTGATTAATCTCCTGTGGCGTTGCATATGGAGAATTAAGACCAAGTGTAGTCTTCAGGCAAAGTAGGGTTGCAGGGAGATAATTGCATCACAGCTTGAAATCATAATTCAGTACTAAAATTAATGAATTAACTACACCCAACGCGACTCCATAATTTTGCCAATCACAACTCTGGCGACAAAGGAACAGGTTATTGGAGCACATGTAAAACAGATTTCTCTGTAAAATTGTTATCTATAAAGAATTATTTTAAAATGTATGAAATTTATACATTTATGTACAGGAATGTAAACATGCTAAAATATTGAAAGCACACAAATTGAGGGGATTCAGAATTGTTCCTATTCCAGCAGAAAACATCTGGGGATTGGTAAGGAAGCAGTAGACAGAATGGCACCAAAAACATAATCTAATCTACCCAGCAACAGTCAGGCACTATTTCCATACCACAAAACTTTAAACACGGGGGAAAACTACAAAAAAAACCTCAAATGGGTGCAAAGCTAATCCCCAGACAGGAAAAACAGGCCAAAAAATTGAAATATTTATATCTTGGAACTAAAATTAATTCTGAATTTATCTCGTCTACCCAGAGAAAATTAATAATGGGATTTAATACATTTTTTTTTATCTACAAAGATATTTAAAATGTTAAATTTCTGCATACGTTTATTGGAAAGATGATGTGGAAAAATTGAGCCCACATAAATTAACAGGAGGGAGGCAAATTTTATTCATTGCAAAGATATACTCAGCTCACACTGCTGCCATGGAAGTTCAGACTGTTGCTATCTTGGCTCTGGGGGCCAGCATTGAAAGGAGCTTCCAGAGCATTGCATCTCTCCTGGACTCTGCGCTCACGCAGAGCTGCAGGAGTGCCGAGGTCCTATCCCACGAGAGGACTGCAAGTGCGCCTGCCATATTGGACCTATGGGTGCCTATTTTACGCCTGTGAAACGGGCGCAGCGCAATCAAATTTCTCGGCCTATGGACCACAAAACCCACAGAGGCAAACTGCAGTTCAACAAACTGACCACATACATAGCTGTACAAATAGCCGCTGCTTTGCGTGGGACAGTGAGCTGGATAAATCTGAAAGGCAAGGTGGGATACCCTTTAAGTACACCTTGTATTGCACCGCCATCTACAGGCAGCACCGGCAAGAGCAAGGTTCCCATGCAAGTTTTTAATGAAATATGCCACATATAGCAAATTTTATATATAACAGATATCTGTTACAGTTACATTTGTTCATAAAATTGTATTCTGAGTTGAAGATAATCCACTTTGCTAGTAGAATTATTAGGGATATGTTTCTGGTCAAGGGCGGTTGAAAAAAATTCAAGCTGCTTGAGGAAGCAGTCACGGCAGAACAGGACGTGGTCGGTGGGGAACAAGTTGGGCTGCATAAGGAAAGGGAGGGACTCTAGATGAACCCCTAAGAAAAAGGAGGATTTAAAAACAATCTGAAAGCAGCTGTAAATTGAGCCTCCAGTTCCTGACTGAGAGGTCTCATTTGAAAGATATGATATGATAGTTTATGCGTAGTCTCTTATGGTACGCATTCATAAGGACCTGTCACAGCTACCTCGTGCTCTCAAGGTATTTTTTTTTTCCCAAATGTGCTACGCTACTAAACTGATTAATTCTGAAACTGTTTACATAGGATTACATAGGATATATGCCAGTGTTTATGCTCCACTCGAGCCTCCTCCCATTGAACTGTATCAGCATAACCCTCTATTCCCTTCTCCCTCATGCTTATCTAACTGCCCCTTAAATGCATTTATACTATTCTGACTATCTTGTAGTAATGGCCCCTCGTCATGCTCTTCCCCACAAGTGAAACACTCTCTACTGTCCTGGCCAATATTTATCCCTCAATCAACGTAACAAAAACCAGATTATCTGGTCATTTTCACATTGCTGTTTGTGGGAGCTTGCTGTGTGCAATTTGGCTGCCGCAATTCCCACATTACAGCAGTGACTACATTCCAAAATTGGCTGTAAAGTACTTTGAGGTGTCCGGTGGTTGTGAAAGGTGTTAGATAAATCCAAGTCTTAAATTATGAAATGTTTTGATAAAGTAAAGACCTTAATTAGGTCATCCCTCAGCCTTCTCTTTTCAAGTTTGTCAAATGCTTCTAATGTAATAATTTGATGGGAAATTCTCTTCGGAATTTAAAAAAAAATGTAAACCTGATTCTGCAACAAACTATTGAATTTCAAAGTTGTATTTAAATTATATATTACTGAAGAACATTCAGGCTTATTTCAGGTGGTTGTTCCTGACGCAGGACAATACTTGCAAGGTGTGCTGCCCAGGGGTCTGAATGTCTGTCTGATTTTCCATCTATTTAAATTAGTGAACAAAAAAAAATCAGCCACTGCAGGCCTGTGATTTCTCAACAAGTGCTCCCTGCATGAGCCATTTGGTGCTTGGGAGTGCCCAACAATGGTTCAGCCCTATAGAAGTACCACCATAATGCTCATGTGCCGTGTGTGTGTGTGCACCTGCATCTGTTGTACAGAAAGTGATGGGGAATAAACTGCTCCATTTCTTTTTAGATAAAGCCTTTGGTAGAACGTCATTTATCCAGTGACGATATGAAAACGATTCACATTTCATCCAGTCCTGAAAATGAAGTTATTGAAGACAAACAGTTTGTTCTCCGAGAATATACGGAACGACCAGCTTCACATGAAGTAAGTGTTTGTTTTTATTGAACAACCTAAATGAAGGGCAAATCCTACAGAACATCAAGGTGGAAACTAATAGGAAGAAAGACAAAACAAAGCAGTTAGTCATGACCATCCCTGGTTATAATCGTTCAACCGTTGGTGGCCGTGCCTTCTGTTGCCTCGGCCCTAAGCTCTGGAACTCCCTGCCTCAACCTCTCTCTTCTCCTTTAAGACGCTCCTTAAAACCTACCTCCTTAATTTCTCCTCCTGTGGCTCGGTGTCACATTATTTTGTCTTGTAATACTCCTGTGAAGCGCCTTGGGATGTTTTATGGTAAAGGCGCTATATAAATACAAGTTGTAACTGGTGTCAAAAGTTGGTTTAAAAGCCTGTGGGTTGTAGGAGAGGGAGATGACAGAGGAAGGTGACCAGAACTAGAGTATTTGAGATGGAGTATGACCAATGTATTATGCAGGGTCACTATAACTAATTTTGACTTGTTCTGTAAGCTTTTAAATAGTATTGGAAATGGTTGTTAAAGCTTTAAGTAATCCATAGGCAATTTCTTCAATACCTTAATTGGAGAGTGTTATGTTTAAGATTACGGCCCAATGAGACTGCAGCCTTTGCTTCTGATTACATAGTTTTAATGGTTGGAAAATCCTGAATGCAGCAAATCAGTGGGCTGACCTCCACGCCCAACTCTCTGATCGCCATTCCTGTCAAGTGAGACTCTGCAGTGTCAGAATTTCAAAAATTATACCTTGAAAATAGTTAAGTAGGTTCCTTGTGTCAGAAATCACAATGTGTGAAGAGTTTTTCAATCTTCTGAAATTTAACATTGATGTTGAAGATTTTTAAGTTCCATTATTGACTCCGAGTTATCTTTGATTTGATTTTATCTTTACTGTAAGATTTTTTTTTTTAAATCTGGTGAGAAGTAGTTATAATTTCTGGGTAAGTATTTGGAGGACTGCAATTCAACATTACAAAAATAACTCAAGAATTCATTTTGTCCACACCAGATGCCATTTTTATGTGTAATTGGAAGGGCTATACAAAATTGAATGGCATTTGAACAGGTCAGATGAGTTGGCAAGTCTGTTGATTTTCAGGTGAAAGAACATAAAATCTAATTGGGAACAAAATAAAAAAAATCAGTGAAAATTAAAAATGAAGCATACAAATGTTTCAGCAATGCCAATGCATACTGCTCTGGTAGATCATTTATATGTAAATCAATATTGTAAGCACAAAGAAGCTCATTTGTTAAATTTATCCTCTGATTCATTTATCCTCATTTTGGGCTAATTGCCATGGCTCAGTGGGTAGCCTCTGAGTCAGAAAGTTGTGAGTTCAAGTCCCACTCCAGAGACTTAAGCACAAAGTGCAGTGCTGAGGGAGCACTGCTCTTTCAGAGGTGCCGTCTTTCAGATGAGATGTTAAACCGAGGTCCCGTCTACCCTCTCAGGTGGATGTAAAACATCCCATGGAACTACTTTGAAGAAGAGTAGGGGAGGTTCCCCGTTGTCCTGGCCATTATCTGGTTATTGTCACCTTGCTGTTTTGTGGGAGCTTGCTGTGTGCAAAATGGCTACCGTGTTTCCTACCTTACAACAGTGAATATACTCCAAAAGTACTTCATTGGCTGTAAAGCGCTTTGGGACATCCTGAGGTATTGAAAGGTCATATAAATGCAAGTCTTTTTCTCTGATTCCAATGGACAACCTCTTCCCAGCACCTTCTCTGATACTCTACCCCTTGAACAACTTCTGGATCCATTCCTTCTCCACAGTTGACTCCAAACTTGGGCATTGGTTTATGGATACTCCAAGCTGACTCCTCCACGCTGTTGACTTCATCCCACCACAGGGCTTAAGCTTTTAACTTTGGATTATTTCATATGTCTCCTCCCTATACACTTTACAACCATGATATATCTCTATCTGTAATTTCTATTATACCTATGTAACACAAATTTACTTCAGGGGCATTGGTGTGTACATTTTGATTCACGCCCATTACTACTTTTTTTTTGTTGTTGTCCCCTTCCCGGCCCATCTATTTTCTGTATGATTAAGAAGTTTGCAGATGATACTAAAATCGGCTGTGTGATTGATAATGAGAAAGAATGCTGTAGACTACAGAAAGATATCAATGAACTGGTCAGGTGGGCAGAACAGCGGCAAATGAAATTCAATCCGGAGAAGTGTGAGGTAATGCATTTGGGGAGGGCTAATACTGCAAGGGAATACACAATAAATGGTAGGACACTGAAAAGTGTGGAGGAACAAAGGGACGTGGGAGTGCATGTCCACAGATCCCCGAAGGTAGCAGGCCAGGTAGATAAGGTGGTTAAGAAGGCATGCGGAATACTTGCCTTTATTAGCCGAGGCATAGAATACAAGAGTAGGGGGGTTATGCTTAAACTGTATAAAACACTAGTTGGGCCACAGCTGGAGTACTGTGTGCTGTTCTGGTCACCACATTACAGGAAAGATGTGATCGCTCTAGAGAGCGTACAGAGGAGATTTACGAGGATGTCGCCTGGACTGGAGAATCTTAGCTACGAGGAAAGATTGGATAGGCTGCGTTTTGTTTCATGGCGACAGAGGAGGCTGAGGTGTATAAAATTATGAGGGGCATGGATAGGATGGACCTATTTCCCTTAGCAAAGGGGTCAACGACCAGGGGGCATAGATTTAAAGTAATTGTTAGGAGGTTTAGAGGAGACTTGAGGTGAAATATCTTCACCCAGAGGATGGTGGGAATCTGGAACTCACTGCCTGAAAGGGTGGTAGAGGCAGAAACCCTCACCACATTTTAAAAGTACTTAGATGTGCACTTGAAGTGCCGTAACCTACAGGGCTACGGACCAAGAGCTGGAAAGTGGGATTAGGCTGGATAGCTCGTTGTTGGCCAGGATTTCTATGATTCTCTCCTCTTCCTGTTACTCGACCATGCATCTTTCATTTATCCCATCTCTGGTACTTTGCCCTGCCAAATCCCTGCCTTAACCCATCACTACCTTTCTGCTTTCCTATTCTTCCTCGCACTGTCTCGAGCTTGAACTCCCTGTGAATAAGCCTATAGCTATCCCAACTGCTCCATCTTTTTCTCTCTTATCTTCCCACCCAGCACACCTGGCGCCTAACTTCACCAAACTTTAACAATCGCTGTCTGTTTGCTTTTCCTTCCAGAATTTCCATTCACTTGCAAGTACACTATAGGATGGATATTGGGGAAAAGAAAGGGCGCAGTGCAGATTCACTGCTTGATGTGAGGAACTATAAATATAAAAGATTTTGGAAAAATTGGGGCTTGCTTTTGGTAGAACAGAGGAAATCACCTTTGATAGAGGTGTTTTAAAATTAAGAGATGGGATTGGGTGTACAGAAACAGACTGTTTCTAGAATGAAGGGATATAGACTAGATTAAATGCAAGAGGTTTAGGACAGGGAGCAGGAGAAACATTTTTATGCAGAGAGTAGTGAGACTGTGGAGTGCACTACTGGAGTTAATGGTTGACTTAAATGTCAACATTTAAGACTAGGTTAGATAAGTAGTTGAAGAAAAGAGGGGCAAGAGAATATGAGAACAAGGCAGGCACACAGGATTTGGACTGCTACTTGCGTGGAGGATAAACAATGGGGAATGGTTGGGCGATCGGCCTATTTCCATGTTATTTGTATATAGTTCTATGTAAAAAGCTTTTGATTTCTGTGACCTTTTTTTGACATCCTTCTAATATTTCATTCTTTGGCTCAACTAATTTTTTCCTCTGATGCACCATGAGATGTTTTTTCTACATTAAAGGTGCTATATATAACTTCTTGCAGTTGTAATAGTAGTCGTAAATTAACCTAATTTCTTATCCAGAATTATCATTTTAATCGTGTACTATTATCATAGCAGCTATCTGAGCTGGAGCACTGCTGGAATCGGAGATGATCTGTTTGCTGATGTTTACGTGGCACAACGATATGGTATTAATTGTATTTAAAAGCCTTGAGTAGTTTTGTGGAGGGGGACTTGGAGAAGTTGTGAAGGTGCATTTTAAACCATTGCTTCTATAAACAATTAAACTATTGTTATCAACACTTGGTTATTTATGAAAGTTGTGCTAGTTATGTGTTGCTTGACAGTCACAGGCACTGGAGTCACAGGCACTGGAGATCGGAATGCTTAAGCATCAAATTGCCAAATGCCAGGAGAAGCTCCAGGTACTGGATGTGGTACAGAGTAAGCTGCAGGCTTTAGAATGTGCGACAGCTGGAAAAGTGATTATCGATGCGAGGGACTGGAATAATCTGCTGAGCCGTGTTGTTCTGCTCGAAACTCAGCTGTTGATGTATTCCAGAAAGGTGAGTCAGAGTTTTATTTTTCGACGTGCTTTGTGTGTAAGCCCCCAATAGGCTAGTTACTCCACTGCAGACAGCGTCAGCACCAAGCCTGCTTCTGTTCTTGCCCAATGTGAACACTTCTAACATGGCTCACTGGATAGTGGCTAGGAGTGAGAATTCTGCCTTATTTCCCTCCTCCCCCCCCCCCCCCACCCCCCACCCTAAAGCACCTTTCCCAGTCCTTTGGCACTGAGGCCATCAGTTAGCTCAGCGAACCTGGGAGCTCACTGCTATGGCTCAGCATCTCCACGTGTAAACCTATTAAGTCACAAGAGCTCGCCTTAAAATATATATATATTAATTATTTTTGATCTCGTCATGCTTCATTTTCATGAGAATTTTCCTTCCCTGTCTTGAAATATTTAGAATTTCCTTTTTCTCCTGTTTTATGTCCTAGTACTGCTTCTCACTTTCTTCCATCCCCAGCTCCAAAGCTTGCTCTTCTAAAGTTGTACACCTTTGTGCTGCAATTTTTGACATTAGCTTTTAATACAATATCAAATGTGTGCGCTGCTCACTAAAACCAAACTGTCCACCTAATTCTAAGTTCTGAACACTAAATCTGATATTCGAGCAGCTCTCTGATTCTGACTGATGTGCCTTGTATAGCGGTCAGTAAACAGCGATATGAAATTGCTTGCACTCTCTCCCTTTCTGGTTTTTCCTGATCTTTCCACTTTATTTTGAAGCTCTGAAATCCCTCACAATTCTCATGACCATGGCTCATAATTTGCTGTCAAAATAACAATTAGGCTAACGGCGCTCGCCATTATTTATGTGCAAATGCCATAACTGCTTCTGAAGAGGACAGATGCACGACTAAATGTGGAAATCCAAAAGTTACTGTCAGAGATGCGCTTGTGTCTGCTCAACAATAATGCCTGCTTCATAGTTCTATCCATGCAGAACACTTCTTAGCCCTTTCCTTGCCATCTTGAGTTTCCATGATATCAATAATGTCAGTATTTTCATTAACTGCACATATTTCTGATACTAAGAGCTTATTCCCCTTGTCACTATGTTAGTATAGAAACTAACTTTGCTTACATTACAACAGTGGCTACACTTAAAACGTGCATCGTTGGCTGTGAAGTGCTTTTGGAGGCTATATAAATGCATGTTTGATCATTCATCTTTCTAAACATTGTATACTCATCCTTCAACAGCATCTGCTCTGTTTAGACATTTTGTGATGTTTGCATTTTTCTTTTTGCTCTTGACACCATCATCACCCCATATCTACCGACCAGTTACAGTCCTTTGCTTATCCGCATTCCCTAAAGCATTCACCAAGAATAAAGGCACATTGTCTACCTTATACAGTCATCTTTATTTTTTGAATGGAGGCATCCTGTACGTACCATGCAGATCTTTCATTCAGGAATTACATAGGATATATGGCACAGAAACAGGCCATTCGGTCCAACCAGTCTATGCTGTCTTTCCTCATCTAAATAATTTCCTCATCCTCATCTTTCCCACATTACAACAGTGACTACACTCCTAAAGTACTTCATTGACTGTAAAGTGCTTTTGAGATGTCCAGTGGTCGTGAAAGGCGCTATATAAATGCAAGTCTTTATTTAAATCTATCCGCATAACTCTTTCCTTCTCCCTCATATGCTTATCTAGCCTCACCTTAAATGCATCTGTACTATTTGCCTCACCCATTCCCTGTGGTAGCGAGTTCACGTTCTTACCACTCTCCCGGTACAGAAGATTAGTCCTGTGTGCTGCTGCTATTATTCATTGAACTAGTTACTGCAGCTTTTCATATAGTCTTGTTACAAATTTATTTGCTTTTCTTAGGAATAGAACAAAGAGCCTCCATTTATTTAAGGGGTATTAAAAGGGCCACTTAATGTGTCACTGACATCAAACAGGATGATTTTGTTAGAAGAATGAAGTATAATGAGAAAGCGATCCTATGTGTTTAACATTTAAGTAGTTTTTCAAACCAAGATCTAATTTGCTCCAGACTAAATATAATTTCTAGGGCTTTGCAGTTGTGTTGTGCATAGTCAAATAATGTGCTAAACATTTGGGAAAGCTGGGACTAATTGGTAGCTCTTTCAGAGAGCTGGCACAGACATGATGGGCTGAATGACGACCTTCTGTGGTGTGATTCTATGTAGTGGGAGACCATGAAGTAAATGAAAAATGGTAAAGTGTAACATATACCATACACACTTTTTAAATATTACATAATTCAAGTAAAATATCATTTTTCCAATAATTTATAAAGCATGCAATTTTATCAAAAACATCACAAAGTTTTGTACAGACATGAATCATTTTGTAACTTTAAAGTCACCTTTCCTTCAGTAAAATTGCTACTAATCAGGTCAGTAATATCAGAAATAAACATATTTTGGCATTTGCCTTTAATGGTTTTTAAGTCACTGTATATATTATTTTTTTCATCACTCCAGAATGATATATCTTCTGATTCCATCGGTGGGAATGAAGAATGTACCTCGTGCCAAATGACGAACTCTAATTCTTCAGGTAAACTGGTACTGTGACAGCCAAAGAATTGTGTTGCACTGTGGAAGGTAGTATTCGGTTTGCATGCACTAGTCTCCCACAGCACACACAGGAGTTGTCTTATACCATGTGGGGCAGAAGGAGAGTAGCTTAGGAGCTACTCCATAGGAAGGGAGGCTCCTGTGCATTTCCTAGAAGTCAAATTAGAAGGAATGTTGGCTGATATCTGGGAACAGATCTCCTGCCCATGTTCTTTCACTGAAAATAGAGGCTGAAAATAAAGGGGAATACCAAATATGAAACCAGGTAGAAAAATAAAATGTACTGTACCTACAACTTAGAGTGATGTACTTCACTGAATACAAAATGATGAAGTACAACTTATTATACATGTTGGTGATTCTTCACTCTTCCACAACATACTGTTTTGCAATATTGAAAATTAAAAACAGTAGGTATGTATTAGATTAAAGCTCAGCACATGGAGAGAGGAGCTGGGGTGTAACATTTAAGTCTAATTGTGTCTTTATCCAAAGCTCACTCCAAAAGCACTTCTATTGGCGGCAAAATCATGAGCAGGAACTCTGGTTTATTTTCCTCTTCTCATCCTTGTCTCCAAGCTAATGATGCTAAAAGCAATTTGTAGCCTACCTCCTCGCTCTGCCTTTGGTATGCAAGCACTGCACAGATTAAGAAATGAACCTGGAATCTTCTCTGCTTCGTACCACGCCATGTGGTACACTTAACCACTTGTCCACTAAAAGAGCCATCCTTATTATAATTCATTTCATCATAATTTAAAGTGCATTATAATTTATTAAAGGTTTTGCATTGAATCTGAAGACTAAGGAAATGCACAAGTTGCTAATAAGTAATTGCAGAAATAATTAGGTTTTATCCTAGGCAGACTTGTCATCAATGTCTACAACAGTATATAGGAAGACCTGTGATTTACACTGAAAAATATATGTGCCATGATAATCGTTGTGCTCTTGCTTTACAACATAGTTGTAGTAATTATCTTAGATATTCATGCTTCTGTAAAGTGTCATTCCTGCCTCAAACTATGATAAAGCTGGAATTCTGGAGATATTTTATTTTGCAGTGCTGTGCTGAAGGTGTCAACCAAGATTGGACTCTACAAGAGGCATAAATGACCTCGTATTGGAGCTGAATCAGCAGCGTCTGCAGTTCTAAACAATGCCTGCCCTACTTTTTCTGTGCATTGTAAATCACAATGTCTGGTATCTGACCCTGCATGGGCGTGCCGAAAGGCAGATGTTGACCAAAGATGAATATTTCT
Organism: Pristiophorus japonicus; assembly: GCF_044704955.1. Taxonomy (NCBI): domain Eukaryota; kingdom Metazoa; phylum Chordata; class Chondrichthyes; family Pristiophoridae; genus Pristiophorus; species Pristiophorus japonicus. The sequence goes on from NC_091977.1 coordinate 28,067,311, forward strand.
TTGCAGATAAAGAGATGAGAGTTGAGACGCCAGAGAGTCTTAGCCATCAGTCATCTGGATACAACTCGCTGCTATCAGCAGACGAATCGCCCAAAGCAGCAAACATCAATTCATTATGTCTGACAGAAGTCACGAAGGTAAGCAAAATTGGCAAAGGTTTTCTTCAGTTCTTTATGAGGACAGGAGAACATGCTAATATTAAATGCACTTTTATTCAGGGTGTATCAAAAGTGGAACCAGCCCAAAGATGCAGGATTATGAACTGAATGGTCAAGGTGAAAAAACTAAAATATTCTGAATACAAAAAGGAAAAAAGAAATCACTGGACAGTTGTATCTTAGCTTGACACTTTATTTTTTATTTATGTGGGTTTGTATGATTTCCTGTGACATTGCACACAAGTAGTCATGACCAAGGACATTTTTAGGTCAAGCAGGGTTAGAGGTCAGGGAGAGAATTGAACCAAGGTGATGAAGGGAAGAGAAGACAGGTAGGCGGGGGGAAAAATGACAGGGAAAGTGGGGTGGGCAGGAGGAAGAGGACTAGGGGTGGGATAAAGGAACAGAAGATGAAGGAAGTGGGGCTGGAGAGGAAGGGAGAAGGGATAAAAGTTTTGAGATCGAAAAGGAAGAGGAGGAAAAAGGTTTGAGGGGAGGGGAGAAGGATTAGAGGGGTTGAGGAGGTGACCAGATTGGAGGAGAGAAAGAGGATGGGGAGAGAAGGGCCTCGAATGGATGCCTTGGGACAGGAAATATTTTTGCTTCTGTCCAGTGTCCGTGCATAGGGACAGCAAAATTGGCCCTGTGTAATCTTGCATATATAATGCACGTTTCCTGTAAACATTGCAACATTTTCCTATAATAATTTTTTCATGATTAAATTAACATTTCTTTTACTTACCGTTGAGCCCTCCCAGCTCTGCCGCTAAATAGATGGTGCAATGATGCTTTTCTCTGCAGTGCTACCTGTCTTAGTTGGCAAAATTAAGTCCATGGCCCAATACTGCTGGATGCTCACCCTTCTCCCCACCCCCCCCCCCCCCCCCCCATCGCCCCTCTCCGACTCCCACCTCCTTGCTGTAACCACAATTGCCTGGAAATACCCTGGTCTGACCACTGCCACATTGCTCAAACCGTCTGGTGCCCAAGCCCTGGAATTGCACATACCAGAATTGTTGGAATTTCATTCCCTGGGCTATTCATATAGCTCAGTGACAAGCCAAGATAGTCCATTCCTACTCCAATCAAATGGGATCGTCTGACTTGCACCTATTTCAGGTGTAGGCCAAACTCTCTTTCCTCCACCTCGCCCCAACAACAGGAAAGCACTGGATATCCCATGGCAATATTAGAGGCTCAGAGACCTGATAAACATAAGAACATAAGAATTAGGAACAGGAGTAGGCCATCTAGCCCCTCGAGCCTGCTCCGCCATTCAATAAGATCATGGCTGATCTGGCCGTGGACTCAGCTCCACTTAGCCGCCCTCTCCCCGTAACCCTTAATTCCCTTATTGGTTAAAAATCTATCTATCTGTGACTTGAATACATTCAATGAGCTAGCCTCAACTGCTTCCTTGGGCAGAGAATTCCACAGATTCACAACCCTCTGGGAGAAGAAATTCCTTCTCAACTCGGTTTTAAATTGGCTCCCCCTTATTTTGAGGCTGTGCCCCCTAGTTCTAGTCTCCCCTACCAGTGGAAACAACCTCTCTGCCTCTATCTTGTCTATCCCTTTCATGATTTTAAATGTTTCTATAAGATCACCCCTCATCCTTCTGAACTCCAACGTGTAAAGACCCAGTCTACTCAATCTATCATCATAAGGTAACCCCCTCATCTCCGGAATCAGCCTAGTGAATCGTCTCTGTACCCCCTCCAAAGCTAGTATATCCTTCCTTAAGTAAGGTGACCAAAACTGCATGCAGTACTCCAGGTGCGGCCTCACCAATACCCTGTACAGTTGCAGCAGGACCTCCCTGCTTTTGTACTCCATCCCTCGCAATGAAGGCCAACATTCCATTCGCCTTCCTGATTTCCTGCTGCACCTGCAAACTAACTTTTTGGGATTCATGCACAAGGACCCCCAGGTCCCTCTGCACCGCAGCATGTTGTAATTTCTCCCCATTCAAATAATATTCCCTTTTACTGTTTTTTTTTCCCAAGGTGGATGACCTCACACTTTCCGACATTATAATTTGGTTCATCTTCACCTTTGCACCTTTTAAACTGGTTTTCTAGGAGCAGAGGGTCGGAAAATCCACCCTAGGCACTGCAGCATCTTAATTGGCCTGTGCATGAAATCAGCTAGTGTTTCCTTAACAACAATTAGACTTTTCTATCTTAAAGAAACCGACCTATACTTTATATGATTTAATGTCCTTGTCCTTGCATAATAGCACGGCCTCTGATTTACTGTGATCTGCATGTGCATGCATATATTTGTATGCATACGAGTTTTATCCTTGGTTTCAAGTAAAGTAACATTAGATTTTAACAGTGGAACTTATTTTGCACTGGATGTGTTTTAGTATGAGTATTTCAGAGACCTTCGTGTTTGTTGTCATTTTCATTGTGAGTGTTCCATTAGTTGGTGTGTAATTGTTGGAGGCTGTTATCCTGGCAGATGATGCATGACCTTTAGCTGTATATAGCCTTCCCCGTCCTCTCTTCATCCCACCTCCCTGCTAGAGATGACTCTTGTAGTAAACAAGATCTATACCAACAAAAGAGGTGATTCTTTGCCGAGGTAGTATTTCAGGTCTTGCTTTTTATTGTGTGCTACATAATCTCTGTTGACTCCAGGCACTGCATCTAAGCCAAAATGGCCTGCCTCCTTCTGAGTTACAAGGTGTCAGTTTTCAGCAGTACTTGTCTGATGAAGAAAGAAGACATGAATAACTTCTTCATCCTCTGAGAAAAGTATTCTTGACACACCCAGAATACTACTCTACCAGCCCACAGGCTCTCTTTTGGAAAAGCTTTCTTTCGTGCTGGTCTGTTCTCTCAGTTTAAAGAAAACTGTTTGCAAGATGCATGGAAAAACATTGTGAAAGTAGTCTCTCTTGTGATCTGCTGTAACCGCTTCTCAAGTGGTATATGTGAGGTGATAGCCAGACAGACTGTAGCACTATGTGGAGGATGCTTGGATTCAAAGAATGGAAATGATCATAATGGGTCATCTAGCTTTATATATCATTGGATTTTCTGAAACAGCAGTAATTTCAAGTAGATTGCTAAACCTGTGCAACCTGTGTTCTACATAGGAGCCGGAGGCGGTCATTCCGCCCCTTGAACCTGTTCTGCCATTTAGTTAGATCATGGCTGATCTGTATCTTAACTACATCTACCTGCTTTGGTTCCTTAACCCTTAATACCCTTGCTGAACAAAAATCTATCAATCTCACTTTTGAAATTTCCAATTGACCTTGCCTCTACAGCTTTTGGGGGGAAAGAGTTCCAGATTTCCACTACTCTTTGTGTGAAGAAGTGCTTCCTGACATAAGAACATAAGAAATAGGAGCAGGAGTAGGCCATACGGCCCCTCGAGCCTGCTCCGCCATTTAATAAGATCATGGCTGATCAGATCATGGACTCAGCTCCACTTCCCTGCCCGCTCCCCATAACCCCTTATCGGTTAAGAAACTGTTTATTTCTGTCTTAAATTTATTCAATGTTCCAGCTTCCACAGCTCTGAGGCAGCGAATTCCACAGATTAACAACCCTCAGAGAAGAAATTTCTCCTCATCTCAGTTTTAAATGGGCGGCCCCTTATTCTAAGATCATGCCCTCTAGTTCTAGTCTCCCCCATAAGTGAAAACATCCTCTCTGCATCCACCTTGTCAAGCCCCCTCATAACCTTATACGTTTCAATAAGATCACCTCTCATTCTTCTGAATTCCAATGAGTAGAGGCCCAACCTACTCAACCTTTTCTCATAAGTCAACCCCCTCATCCCCAGAATCAACCTAGTGAACCTTCTCTGAATGCCTCCAAAGCAAATATATCCTTTCGTAAATATGGAAACCAAAACTGCACGTAGTATTCCAGGTGTGGCCTCACCAATACCCTGTATAACTGTAGCATGACTTCCTTGCTTTTATACTCCATCCCCTATGCAATAAAGGCCAAGATACCATTGGTCTTCCTGATCACTTGCTGTACCTGAATACTGTCCTTTTGTGTTTCATGCACAAGTACCCCCAGGTCCCACTGTACTGCAGCACTTTGCAATCTTTCTCCATTTAAATAACAACTTGCTCTTTGGCAGAAAAAAAAGTGCATGACCTCACACTTAACAACATTATACTCCGTCTGTCAAATTTTTTCCCACTCACTTAGACTGTCTATATCCTTTTGCAGATTTTTTGTGTCCTCCTCACACATTGCTTTTCCTCCCATCTTTGTATTGTCAGCAAACTTGGCTACGTTACACTCAGTCCCTTCTTCCAAGTCGTTTATATAGATTGTAAATAGTTGGGGTCCCAGCACTGATCCCTGCGGCACCCCACTAGTTACTGGTTTCCAACCAGAGAATGAACCATTTATCCCGCCTCTCTGTTTTCTGTTAGTTAGCCAATCCTCTATCCATGCTAATATATTACCCCAATCCCGTGAAACTTTATCTTGTGCAGTAACCTTTTATGTGGCATCTTGTCAAATACCTTCAGGAAGACCAAATACACCACATCCACTGGTTCGCCTTTATCCACCTGTTCATTACATCTTCAAAGAACTCCAGCAAATTTGTCAAACATGATTTCCCCTTCATAAATCCATGCTGACTCTGCCTGACCGGATTTTGCTTTTCCAAATGTCCTGCTATTGCTTCTTTAATAATGGACTCCAACATTTTCCCAACCAAAGATAACTGGTCTATAGTTTCCTGCTTTTTGTCTGCCTCCTATTTTAAATAGGGGCATTACATTTGCAGTTTTCCAATCCGCTGGGACGCCGCCCCCCTGAGCAGCCTAGCTCTAATTTTAGAACCATAGAAAATAGGTGCAGGAGTAGGCCATTCGGCCCTTCGAGCCTGCACCGCCATTCAATAAGATCATGGCTGATCATTCCATCAATACCCCATTCCCGCTTTCTCTCCATACCCCTTCATCCCTTTAGCCGTAAGGGCCATATCTAACTCCCTCTTGAATATATCCAATGAACTGGCATCAACAACTCTGCGGCAGGGAATTCCACAGGTTAACAACTCTGAGTGAAGAAGTTTCTCCTCATCTCAGTCCTAAATGGCCTACCCCTTATCCTAAGACTGTGTCCCCTGGTTCTGGACTTCCCCAACATCGGGAACATTCTTCCCGCATCTGACCTGTCCAGTCCCGTCAGAATCTTATATGTTTCTGAGATCCCCTCTCATCCTTCTAAACTCCAGTGTATAAAGGCCCAGTTGATACAGTCTCTCCTCATATGTCAGCCCAGCCATCCCTGAAATCAGTCTGGTGAACCTTCGCTGCACTCCCTCAATAGCAAGAACGTCCTTCCTCAGATTAGGAGACCAAAACTAAACAAAATATTCCAGGTGAGGTCTCACCAAGGCCCTGTACAACTGCAGTAAGACCTCCCTGCTCCTATACTCAAATCCCCTAGCTATGAAGGCCAACATACCATTTGCCGCCTTCACCGCCTGCTGTACCTGCATGCCAACTTTCAATGACTGATGAATCATGACACCCAGCTCTCGTTGCACCTCCCCTTTTCCTAATCTGCCACCAGTCAGATATTCTGCCTTCGTGTTTTTGCCCCCAAAGTGGATAACCTCACATTTATCTACATTGTCACGTGCTAGTCAGAGTAGGAATTGCAGGATAGCTCAGATAAATACGTGGCTTGAGGAGTGGTGCAGAAGGGGAGGGATTCAAATTCCTGGGGCATTGGAACCGATTTTGGGGAGGTGTGACCAGTACAAACCGGACGGTCTGCACCTGGGCAGGACCGGAACCAATGTCCTAGAGGGAGTGTTTGCTAGTGCTGTTGGGGAGGAGTTAAACTAATATGGCAGGGGGATGGGAACCTATGCAGGGAGGCAGAGGGAAACAAAAAGGAGACAAAAGCAAAAGACAGAAAGGAGATGAGTAAAAGTGGAGGGCAGAAAAACCCAAGGCACAAAGCAAAAAGGGCCACATTGCAGCAAAATTCGAAAGGGGCCAATGTGTGATAAAAAGACAAGCCTGAAGGCTCTGTGCCTCAATGCGAGGCGTATTCGGAATAAGGTGGACGAATTAACTGTGCAGATAGCAGTAAATGGATATGATGCAATTGGCATCACAGAGACATGGCTCCAGGGTGACCAAGGCTGGGAACTCAACATCCAGGGGTATTCAACATTTAGGAAAGATAGACAGAAAGGAAAAGGAGGCGGGGTGGCATTGCTGGTTAAAGAGGAAATTAGTGCAAAAGTAAGGAAGGACATTGGCTTGGATGATGTGGAATCGGTATGGATGGAGCTACGGTATACCAAAGGGCAGAAAACGCTGGTGGGAGTTGTGGACAGACCACCAAACAGTAGTAGTGAGGTTGGGGACAGAATCAAACAAGAAATAAGGGATGTGTGCAATAAAGGTACAGCAGTTATCATGGGCGACTTTAATTTACATATAGATTGGGCTAACCAAACTGGTAGCAATGCGGTGGAGGAGGATTTCCTGGAGTGTATTAGGAATGGTTTTCTTGGCCAATATGTCGAGGAACCAACCAGACAGCTGGCCATCCTCGACTGGGTGATGTGTAATGAAAAGGGACTAATTAGCAATCTTGTGCGAGGCCCCTTGGGGAAGAATGACCAATATATGATAGAATTCTTTATTAAGATGGAGAGTGACAGTTAATTCAGAAACTAAGATCCTGAACTTAAGGAAAGCGAACATTGACGGCATGAAGCGTGAATTGGCTAAAATAGACTGGCAAATGATACTTAAAAGATTGACGGTGGATAGGCAATGGCAAACATTTATAGATCGCATGGATGAACTTCAACAAGTGTTCATCCCTGTCTGGAGTAAAAACAAAACAGGGAAGGTGGCTCAACCGTGGCTAACAAGGGAAATTAAGGATAGTGTTAGATCCAAGGAAGAAGCATATAAATTGGCCAGAAAAAGCGGCAAACCTGAGGACTGGGAGAAATCTAGAATTCAGCAGAGGAGGACAAAGGGTTTAATTAAGAGGGGGAAAATCGAGTACGAGAGGAAGCTTGCCGGGAACATAAAAACTGACTGCAAAAGCTTCTATAGATATGTGAAGAGAAAAAGATTAGTGAAGACAAACGTAGGACACTTGCAGTCGGACTCAGGTGAAATTATAATGGGGAGCAAAGAAATGGCAGACCAATTGAACAAATACTTTGGTTCTGTCTTCACGAAGGAAGACACAAATAACCTTTCGGAGGTACGAGGGGACCGAGGGTTCAGTGAGAAGGAGGAACTGAAGGATATCCTTATTAGGCCGGAAATTGTGTTGGGGAAATTGATGGGATTGAGGGCTGATAAATCCCCGGGGCCTGATTGTCTACATCCAAGAGTACTTAGGGAAGTGACCCTAGAAATAGTGGATGCATTGGTGATCATTTTCCAACAGTCTATCGACTCTGGATCAGTTCCTATGAACTGGAGGGTAGCTAATGTAACACCACTTTTTAAAAAAGGAGGGAGAGAGAAAACAGGTAATTATAGACCGGTTAGCCTGACATCAGTAGTGGGGAAAAAGTTGGAATCAATTATTAAGAATGAAATAACAGCGCTTTTGCAGAGCAGTGACAGGATTGGTCCAAGTCAACATGGATTTATGAAAGTGAAATCATGCTTGACAAATCTTCTGGAATTTCTTGAGGATGTAACGATTAGAGTGGACAAGGGAGAACCAGTGGATGTGGTGTATTTGGACTTTCAAAAGGCTTTTGACAAGATCCCACATAAGAGATTGGTGTGCAAAATCAAAGTGCATGGTATTGGGGGTAATGTACTGGCATGGATAGAGAATTGGTTGGCAGACAGGAAGCAGAGAGTCGTGATAAACGGGTCCTTTTCAGAATATGAGGCAGCGACGAGTGGAGTGCCGCAGGGATCAGTGCTGGGACCCCAGCTCTTTACAATATATATTAATAATTTGGATGATGGAATTGAGTGTAATATCTCCAGGTTTGCAGATGACACTAAACTGGGTGGCGGTGTGATGTTGGGGAGGGCATCAAACATGAAATTAGGGGTGCGTGCAATAAAGGTGCAGCAGTTATAATGGGTGACTTTAATATGCACATAGATTGGGCTAACTAAACTGGAAGCAATACGGTGGAGGAGGATTTCCTGGAGTGCATAAGGGATGGTTTTTTAGACCAATATGTCGAGGAACCAACTAGGGGGGAGGCCATCTTAGACTGGGTGTTATGTAATGAGAGAGGATTAATTAGCAATCTCGTTGTGCGAGGCCCCTTGGGGAAGAGTGACCATAATATGGTGGAATTCTGCATTGGGATGGAGAATGAAACAGTTAATTCAGAGACCATGGTCCAGAACTTAAAGAAGGCTAACTTTGAAGGTATGAGGCGTGAATTAGCTGGGATGGATTGGCGAATGATACTTAAGGGGTTGACTGTGAATGGGCAATGGCAGACATTTAGAGACCGCATGGATGAACTACAACAATTGTACATTCCTGTCTGGCATAAAAATAAAAAAGGGAAGGTGGCTCAACCGTGGCTATCAAGGGAAATCAGGGATAGTATTAAAGCCAAGGAAGTGGCATACAAATTGGCCAGAAATAGCAGCGAACCTGGGGACTGGGAGAAATTTAGAACTCAGCAGAGGAGGACAAAGGGTTTGATTAGGGCAGGGAAAATGGGGTATGAGAAGAAGCTTGCAGGGAACATTAAGACGGATTGCAAAAGTTTCTATAGATATGTAAAGAGAAAAAGGTTAGTAAAGACAAACGTAGGTCCCCTGCAGTCAGAATCAGGGGAAGTCATAACGGGGAACAAAGAAATGGCGGACCAATTGAACAAGTACTTTGGTTCGGTATTCACGAAGGAGGACACGAACAACCTTCCGGTTATAAAAGGGTTCGGGGGGTCTAGTAAGGAGGAGGAACTGAGGGAAATCCTTATTAGCCGGGAAATTGTGTTGGGGAAATTGATGGGATTGAAGGCCGATAAATCCCCAGGGCCTGATGGACTGCATCCCAGAGTACTTAAGGAGGTGGCCTTGGAAATAGTGGATGCGTTGACAGTCATTTTCCAACATTCCATTGACTCTGGATCAGTTCCTATAGAGTGGAGGGTAGCCAATGTAACCCCACTTTTTAAAAAAGGAGGGAGAGAGAAAACAGGGAATTATAGACCGGTCAGCCTGACATCGGTAGTGGGTAAAATGATGGAATCAATTATTAAGGATGTCATAGCAGTGCATTTGGAAAGAGGTGACATGATAGGTCCAAGTCAGCATGGATTTGTGAAAGGGAAATCATGCTTGACAAATCTTCTGGAATTTTTTGAGGATGTTTCCAGTAGAGTGGACAAGGGAGAACCAGTTGATGTGGTATATTTGGACTTTCAGAAGGCGTTCGACAAGGTCCCACACAAGAGATTGATGTGCAAAGTTAGAGCACATGGGATTGGGGGTAGTGTACTGACATGGATTGAGAACTGGTTGTCAGACAGGAAGCAAAGAGTAGGAGTAAATGGGTACTTTTCAGAATGGCAGGCAGTGACTAGTGGGGTACCGCAAGGTTCTGTGCTGGGGCCCCAGCTGTTTACACTGTACATTAATGATTTAGATGAGGGGATTAAATGTAGTATCTCCAAATTTGCGGATGGCACTAAGTTGGGTGGCAGTGTGAGCTGCGAGGAGGATGCTGTGAGGCTGCAGAGCGACTTGGATAGGTTAGGTGAGTGGGCAAATGCATGGCAGATGAAGTATAATGTGGATAAATGTGAGGTTATCCACTTTGGTGGTAAAAACAGAGAGACAGACTATTATCTGAATGGTGACAGATTCGGAAAAGGGGAGGTGCAAAGAGACCTGGGTGTCATGGTACATCAGTCATTGAAGGTCGGCATGCAGGTGCAGCAGGCGGTTAAGAAAGCAAATGGCATGTTGGCCTTCATAGCAAGGGGATTTGAGTACAGGGGCAGGGAGGTGTTGCTACAGTTGTCCAGGGCATTGGTGAGGCCACACCTGGAGTATTGTGTACAGTTTTGGTCTCCTAACCTGAGGAAGGACATTCTTGCTATTGAGGGAGTGCAGCGAAGGTTCACCAGACTGATTCCCGGGATGGCGGGACTGACCTATCAAGAAAGACTGGATCAACTGGGCTTGTATTCACTGGAGTTCAGAAGAATGAGAGGGGACCTCATAGAAACATTTAAAATTCTGACGGGGTTAGACGGGTTAGATGCAGGAAGAATGTTCCCAATGTTGGGGAAGTCCAGAACCAGAGGTCACAGTCTAAGGATAAGGGGTAAGCCATTTAGGACCGAGATGCGGAGGAACTTCCTCACCCAGAGAGTGGTGAACCTGTGGAATTCTCTACCACAGAAAGTTGTTGAGGCCAATTCACTAAATATATTCAAAAAGGAGTTAGATGAGGTCCTTACTACTAGGGGGATCAAGGGGTATGGCGAGAAAGCAGGAATGGGGTACTGAAGTTGAATGTTCAGCCATGAACTCATTGAATGGCGGTGCAGGCTAGAAGGGTCGAATGGCCTACTCCTGCACCTATTTTCTATGTTTCTATGTGAGGAGGATGCTAAGAGGCTGCAGAGTGATTTGGACAGGTTAGGTGAGTGGGCAAATGCATGGCAGATGCAGTATAATGTGAATAAATGTGAGGTTATCCACTTTGGTGGCAAAAACACGAAGGCAGAATATTATCTGAATGGTGGCAGATTAGGAAAAGGGGAGGTGCAACGAGACCTGGGTGTCATGGTTCATCAGACATTGAAAGTTGGCATGCAGTTGCAGCAGGCGGTGAAGAAGGCAAATGGCATGATGGCCTTCATAGCTAGGGGATTTGAGTATAGGAGCAGGGAGGTCTTACTGCAATTGTACAGGGCCTTGGTGAGGCCTCACCTGGAATATTGTGTTCAGTTTTGGTCTCCTAATCTGAGGAAGGACGTTCTTGCTATAGAGGGAGTGCAGCGAAGGTTCACCAGACTAATTCCAGGGATGGCTGGACTGACACATGAGGAGATACTGGATCAACTGGGCCTTTAGACACTGGAGTTTAGAAGGATGAGAGGGGATCTCATAGAAATATATAAGATTCTGACTGGACGGGACAGGTTAGATGCGCGAAGAATGTTCCCGATGTTGGGGAAGTCCAAAACCAGGGGACATAGTCTTAAGATAAGGGGTAGGCCATTTAGGACTGAGATGAGGAAAAACTTCTTCATTCAGAGAGTTGTTAACCTGTGGAATTCCCTGCTGCAGAGAATTGTTGATGCCAGTTCATTGGATATATTCAAGAGGGAGTTAGATATGGCCCTTATGGCTAAAGGGATCAAGGGGTATGGAGAGAAAGCAGGAAAGGGGTACTGAGGTGAATGATCAGCCATGATCTTATTAAATGGCGGTGCAGGCTCGAAGGGCCGAATGGCCTACTCCTGCACCTATTTTCTATGTTTCTATTGGGCAAATGCATGGCAGATGCAGTATAATCACCTAACCTGTCCAAGTCACCCTGCAGCCTCTTTGCGTCCTCCTCACAGCTCACACCTCCACCCAGTTTAGTGTCATCTGCAAACTTGGAGATATTACACTCAATTCCATCATCTAAATCATTAATGTATATTGTGAAGAGCTGGGGTCCCAGCACTGAGCCCGGCGGCACTCCAGTAGTCACTGCCTGCCATTCTGAAAAGGACTCGTTTATCCCAACTCTCTACCTCCTTCTGCCAACCAGTTCTCTATCCACGTCTGTACACTACCCCTAATACTATATGCTTTGATTTTGCACACCAATCTCTTGTGTGGGACTTTGTCAAAAGCCTTTTGAAAGTCCAAATGCATCACATCCACTGGTTCTCCATTGTCCACTCTGCTAGTTACATCCTCAAAAAAAACTCTAGAAGATTCGTCGAGCATGATTTCCCTTTCACAAATCCATGCTGACTTGTACCGATCGTGTCACTGCTTTCCAAATGCGCTGCTATTTCATCCTTAATGATTGATTCCAACATTTTCCCCACTAGTAATGTCAGGCTAACCGGTTTATAATTACCCATTTTCTCTCTCCCTCCGTTTTTAAAAAGTGGTGTTACATTAGCTACCCTCCAGTCCATAGAAACTGATCCAGAGTCGATAGACTGTTGGAAAATGATCACCAATGCATCTGCTATTTCTAGGGCGACTTCCTTAAATGCTCTGGGATGCAGACTATCAGGCCTCGGGGATTTATCGGCCTTCAATCCCATCAATTTCCCTAACACAATTTCCCACCTAATAAGGATATCCTTTAGTTCCTCCTTTTCACTCGACCCTCGGTCCCCTAGTACCTCCGGAAGGTTATTTGTGTCTTCTTTTGTGAAGACAGAACCAAAGTATTTGTTCAATTTGTTCCCCATTATAATAACCCTAACCCTAACCCTGAATCCGACTGCAAGGGACCTATGTTTGTCTTCACTAATCTTTTTCTCTTCACATATTTATAGAAGCTTTTGCAGCCAGTTTTTATAATCCCAGCAAGCTTCCTCTCGTACTCTATTTTCCCCCTCTTAATTAAACCCTTAGTCCTCCTCTGCTGAATTCTAAATTTCTCCCAGTCCTCAGGTTTGCTGCTTTTTCTGGCCAATTTATATGCCTCTTCCTTGCATTTAACACTATCCTTAATTTCCCTTGTTAGCCACGGTTGAGCCACCTTCCCCATTTTATTTTTACTCCAGACAGTGATGTACAATTGTTGAAGTTCATCCATGTGAAATGTAAATGTTTGCCATTGTCTATCCACCGTCAACCCTTTAAGTGCCATTTGCCAGTCTATTCTAGCCAATTCACACCTCATACCGTCAAAGTTACCTTTCCTTAAGTTTAGGACCCTAGTTTCTGAATTAACTGTCACTCTCCATCTTAATAAAGAATTCTACCATATTATGGTCATTCTTCCCCAAGAGGCCTCGCACAACAAGATTGCTAATTAGTCCCTTCTCATTACACATCACCCAGTCGAGGATGGCCAGTTGGTTCCTCGCCATATTGGTCGAGAAAACCATCCCTGATACACTCCAGGAAATCCTCCTCCACCGCATTGCTACCAGTGGTTAGCCCAATCAATCTGTCGATTAAAGTCGCCCATGATAACTGCTGTACCTTTATTGCACACATCCCTTATTTCTTGTTTGATGCTGTCTCCAACCTCACTACTACTGTTTGGTGATCTGTACACATCTCCCATAGTGTTTTCTGCCCTTTGGTATTCCGCAGCTCCACCCATACCGATTCCACATCATCGATCCATCTTACTATTGCATTAATTTCCTCTTTAACCAGCAACGCCACCCCGCCACTTTTTCCTTTCTGTCCATCCTTCCTAAATGTTGACTGCCCCTGGAATTTGAGTTCCCAGCTTTGGTCACCCTGGAGCCATGTCTCCGTGATGCCAATTACATCATATCCGTTAACTGCTATTTGCGCAGTTAATTCCGAATACTCCTCGCATTGAGGCATAGAGTCTTCGGGCTTGTCTTTTTAACATACTTTGCCCCTTTAGTTTTTTTAGTTATGTCCCCTTTGTTCTGGACTCTCTATCTCCCCTATAAAATCCTTTAATCGTCTTAAACACCTCAATTAGATCACCCCTTAATCTTCTATACTGAAGGAAATACAAGCTTAGTCTATGTAGCCTGTCTTCGTAACTTAACCTTTTTAGCCCTGGTATCATTCTGGTGAATCTCCTGCACCCTCTCCACGGCCAGTAGATCCTTCCCGATGTGTGGTACCCAGAACTGAATACAGCACTCTAAATGAGATCTAACCATCCCCCTTGAGATAAAGGCCAATATTTCGTAAACCTCTCTGCTCCTTCACAATTCCCAGCTTCTCACTGTAAAATACTTTGATTTATCATGCTTGGGTCCAAAGTGGATGACTTCACACTTCCCCACATTGAACTCCATCTGTCGCAGCTTTTGCGCACTTACAATCTATCAATGTCTCTTTGCAACTTTCCACTCCCATCTACACTATTTATTATATCACCTAACTTGGTGTTCTCAGCAAATTTGGATATACGGCTCTCTCTTCCTTCATCCAAGTCATTTTAAAATATGGTGAAAAGCTGAGGCCCTAGTACAGATCCCTTTATCCCTACTCTCTCTCCTACCTCCAAACCAATTCCCTACCTTTTTGTTATGCCTAGTGGAAAGCTGTCATAAGTTGTTACCCTCGCATGTCTGAAGGTACTTTTTCCAATCTGAGATCCTGAGGTGGAAGGTGTACAGTGGGACATCCACCTGGCCATTTCTGCCTGAACTTTCTTTCACTTTTGCAGCTCAAGCTGTTGCTAGCAGCTGCCTCCCTAGGGCTGCCTCTGGGAGCGTGCACGCACCTTACTAGAATTTCCAGGCACTACTCCCTATGCAAAAGAGACTGGAGCTGGTACTGGGTGGGGAAAAAAACTGCTGTAGAACTAAACAGTTTCCTGATTTTTTTTTTCACGGAGCAATCCAACAGAAGAACTCTCCGGTATATTATTGCAGTAATGGAGGCACTCCTACATGAAATGGGTAGAAACATTCGGCCCTTTGAGCCTGCACCGCCATTCAATGAGTTCATGGCTGAACATGCAACTTCAGTACCCCATTCCTGCTTTCTCGCCATACCCCTTGAACCCCCTAGCAGTAAGGACTACATCTAACTCCTTTTTGAATATATTTAGTGAATTGTCCTCAACAACTTCCTGTGGTAGAGAATTCGACAGGTTCACCACTCTCTGGGTGAAGAAGTTTCTCCTCATCTCGGTCCTAAATGGCTTACCCCTTAACCTTAGACTGTGACTTCTGGTTCTGGACTTCCCCAACATGGGGAACATTCTTCCTGCATCTAGCCTGTCTAAACCTGTCAGAATTTTAAACATTTCTATGAGATCCCCTCTTATTCTTCTGAACGCCAGTAAATACAAGCCCACTTGATATGTCAGTCCTGCCATCCCGGGAATCAGTCTGGTGAACCTTCGCTGCACTCCCTCAATAGTAAGAATGTCCTTCCTCAAGTTAGGAGACCAAAACTGTACGCAATACTCCAGGTGTGGCCTCACCAAGGCCCTGTGCAACTATAGTAACACCTCCCTGCCCCTGTACTCAAATCCCTTCGCTATGAAGGCCAACATGCCATTTGCTTTCTTAACCACCTGCTGTACCTGCATGCCAACCTTCAATGACTGATGTACCATGACACCCAGGTCTCTTTGCACCTCCCCTTTTCCTAATCTGTCACCATTCAGATAATAGTCTGTCTCTCTGTTTTTACCACCAAAGTGGATAACCTCACATTTATCCACATTATACTTCATCTGCCAAGCATTTGCCCACTCACCTAACCTATCCAAGTCACTCTGCAGCCTCATAGCATCCTCCTCGCAGCTCACACTGCCACCCAACTTAGTGTCATCCGCAAATTTGGAGACACTACATTTAATCCCCTCATTTAAATCATTAATGTACAATGTAAACAGCTGGGTACTAGGAGAGCAACCCTGTTCGGCACTTGGGAGAAGGTGACCACCAAAGTAAATGCTGCCTCCAGCATTTAGCCTTTTTGATTACTTTGTCGTAACTCATAATCTATTTCAAACTGACCCAATGAAGCCTATTACCAGGATGACCAGGGACATTGAGCAGTTTGTCATCTCATCCCAGGATGACCAACAAGAACATATACCCATTGTGATGGGGGCAATTCTATTCACTTGAGAACAGGATGAGATGTCTGCAGAGAATGCACTCCTGGGAGAGTGGGTAGTGGATTTGGAGAATCCCTCCATGGAAAGGTATCCGACACTCCCATTTTATTTCCTGGAGTCAGAGTTATCAGAAAAAAGAATGGAAACTCATGGTCAGGGAGAGTCAGATTTTAAACAAGGGACTGCGAGGTATAGGCCTATGGCTGTTGGCTGAAAATGCAGTTAGAAGTAGTCTGAAAGCACTGTTGTTGTGTCTCTGGATTACACTATCACACAATTAGAAATTGAGCAATATAAGCACACTCCTCCTGACTTAAGACATTCAGGCTTCTTACTGAAGTGAGTGGTGAAAAGGATAATGCAGAAAAGATAGACAAGAATTGTTCCAGGGATGAGGGACTTGAATTCCGTGGATAGCCTGGAGAAGCTGGAGTTGTTCTCCTTGGAGCAGAGAAGGTTGAGAGGAGATTTGATGGGTGTGCTCAAAATCATGAGGTGTCGACATAGTAGATGGAGAGAAACCGTTGCGTTGGCGGAAGGGTCGAGAACCAGAGGACGCAGATTTAAGGTGAGTGGCTGAAGAACCAAAAGCGACATGAGGAAAACGGCGAGTGGTTAGGATCTGGAATGCACGGCCTGCGAGAGTAGTGGAGGCACACTCAATCGTGGCTTTCAAAAGGGAATTGGATAAGTACCTGAAAGAAAAAAGAATTGCAGGGCTATGGGGAAAGGGCGGGAGAGTGGGACTAGCTGAACTGCTCTTGCATAGAGCTGGCATGGGCTCGATGGGCCGAATGGCCTCCTGCGCTGTAACCATTCTATGATTCTATGATCCAAAACTTGTAACCCTCACTTTCCTCTATAGTTCTACTATGTTGTATACTGTTGAATATGATAAGTCAAGCTAATTTCATGTTACTGCAAGAACATTAACCGTATTTTGCTTGATGGATCAGCTGGTCTATTGCTGCTTGTCATTTTTTATGTTGAGATTTTTATGCTCCCCAATTTGAGGGCCTATCTTGTATTTTACAGACAGACACAGTGCAACATAAGGTAGAAAGAATAAGCAAAATGTAAGTATTTTCCTTTTATCACTGAAATAATGAGAGCTGCTAATTTTACATTGTGTTCCAAATAACTACACTTCCACATTTTTCTTCACAATTAGATTTTGGGAGAAGCTTCAGCAAAAATTAACGTATTGTCCTTAATTGCTATATTTTCTATAAATTATAACCATGACCACACTTCAAAAGAACTTTTCTTTCATTCTCTTTTTCTTTCATTCTCTCTTTCTTTCTCGCTTTCCCTCTCTCTCTCTCTTTCTCTCTTTTTCTTATCAAATTCTTTGTCATTTATTTATCTGCCATATACTATTAGGATTGCTGTCGTTCCACCAGGGACAGTCTCCTGGTTACTGCTCCTTTCTGCAATGGTGCACAGGAGGTACTTGCACCCCTAGTATCCAAGATCTTTTTCTGGGATGCACACTCAGTTTTTCCTATCGGTAACAAATCCTCTCTGGTCTCACACAGTAGAAAAAGTGCAATCATTTTAATCAATGTTGTGTTACCACGGATTTGAAATCCTCTTCTGTGGGTCTACGCCTTCTAGGGAGAGGTTATGATTGAAGTTTTTTGTATTTTCTTTTTTGTTTTATTCTACAAATTTCTCATGTCATTTGAATGGGTGCCATTTTGACTGCGAGCTTATTTTGATTGTATCGACCCCAGTTAACTCACTGCAGCTACCAGCACGTGCCAGGTATTCCTAGGGTTGGGGAGCATCTAGGAAATGGCTTTTATATAGCGCCTTTAACATAGAAAAATGTCCCAAGTAATCTAATCAAAAGGACATCTTTCCTTTCTTTTGCTTTTCCTCCTTTTGTATAAATCTTTCCATTTTTAGAGCAACTGAAATTACTTTGAAGCCTGTAGAAAATATTGGTCACATTTTTGCAGTATCTGATTATAGCCACTGGGTAGCACAGATTTCTATGCTGGAGTGTCACTGTACTTGGCACCCAGAACTAACTGATGCTGTGCAGTATATTACAGTTCTGTTTCAGCATAGCGCCATCTTGTGGAAGAAATCGAATACCTCAACAGAAGTTTGTTGCACCACAAACCTTTTGTAACAATCTGGTGTCAGTGCACCAGGTTTCAAACACCTGATCCTCAGGAGCGGAAAAACACATTGGTATTCGACCAGTGCAACTTCGGATCAGTTTATGGGTGAGACGTTGTTTGAGTGAGTGAGGTCATTCCTGAGAAAATAAGATTGGCATGATGAGATGGTGCAGCCACATAAACAGTGTACCTTTTACGACACATGGGGAGCAGCATCTGCCACTTTACAAGACCGTTTTGTAATCAAATTTGAAGGACATACTCTTTGGAACTAGCTTCAAGACAAAATTAAGTGTTCAGTAACTGCAGCATTTGATGCATGCTGACCCAGGAGTGAGTGAGTTCAAAAAATAGTTCTAAACCATTCTGGTTAGATACTTCTAGTTTTGTTCTCGCAACATATTGATCCAAAAACTAATTTGACTTGGTCATATTTTTAAAGCATGCAGAATCTCACAGGTGGGAGGGAGGAGTCGTATTAATGGAACTTTTTATTTTTTCCCCCCAGGATTGAAGAAACTGCGGAATTGCTGAAGTGCACAGAAAGTTCAACTGAGACTCATGCAGCAGGTCCTTCATTATCACAAAAGCAAGGTATTGGAAACCTGAAATAAAAACAGGAAATGCTGGGGACACTCAGCAGGTGTGGAGAGAGAAACAGAGTTTCAGGTCGATGACCCTTCATCAGAACTGATGCTGATCACTTCATTGTGATTGCTTTGTGTTTATGAACTATATAGTATCTGTGTTGATAAAAATGAGAGTATATTTTTGCAATCTTTTAATTTAATTGAATGTTTAACTTCTTCAACACTGAAATTCTTCGGCGTGAAGTATTGTAATATCAATGTATACATTTCAAACCATCGGAAGCTACAATAACAGATGTCTGCGAAAATACAAGCCGTGTGAAGAGATTAAATGTTTAACCTGTACAAAGTTGTGTAATGTGAATAAAGACGACCTTTCATTTTCTGTAGATCGTGCTTTTTAGACTCTGCCCATCGTGTATGTTTGGCACCAGCTAGTGTTGATTTATTACATAATTTGACAAAATGAACTGCAGAGTAACGTGTGGTGCCCTGCACAAATGATTGTTGCCTTTTGTTTGCCCATTGAGATGATCTCTTTGATGTTTGCAATAGAATTCATGGTTGACCTGTTGCCATCGGAATCTCTTGTTTTACAAGGGTCTAATCGCCTGGAGGTGGGCACAAGCAAAAATGTTGACCTTGACTATTAATAAACTCAAAACAGTGTTTACTTTTTTACTGATCAGGTTCAGCCTTAGCTCAGTGGTGGCACTTTCAGTGCAGTACTGAAAGGGTGCTGCATTGTTGAAGGTGCCATCTTTCAGATGAGATGTTGGAGAGGTCCTGTCTACTCTCTTGGGTGGTGTAAAAGATCCCACAGCACTATTTCAAGAAATTCACCTGGTGTCCTGGTCAATATTTATCCCTCAACCAACATCGCTCAAACAGACAATTTAGTCATTTTATCACATTACTGTCTTCACAAACTGGCTGCTGTGTTTCCCTACATTACAACAGTGACAGTACTTCAAAAGTGCAATGCTTTAAGGTGTCCTGAGGGAGGGAATTGTGCTTAAATAAATGCAAGTGTTAGCAGTTTCTAATTTTTCAAAGGTAACAAAGTTAATGATTTTGGGAGCATAATATACTGTTTGCTTAGAAGTGAATAGTTGCACTCTGATAACAGCTAACATTTTTACTTTATTGCCTATGTAAACATTTATCATGGAAATCCTGTAAGCAGGAACAGGGCCATAATAGACGACTACCTCTACCCCAGTATATTATCGGATAATTAATGTATCGACAAAGGAAAGGATTTGTACATTGTGCCTGGGGCTACTTTTTGGATCAGTATAGTACAAAGATAGTGACATTGCTGGGGCAAGCAGGTAATCTTAAGGGTAGGGGAACATCCAGGAAATAGTGACCATATCAGCAACCATATCACAGAAATGTAATCAAGACAAAAATGGACGTCAAACCAAAGAAGTAGGGGTGACCAGAAGCCTAGTCCAGGAGGTGGATTTTAAGGATATTTGGAGGAAAGGGAGGTGGAGAAGTTTAGGAAGGGAATTCCAGAACATGGGACCTCGATGCCTGAAGGCATGCCTGCTATGGTGGTGTGGGGGAAATGCAGAAGAGGCCAAAGTTGGAGGAATGTAGAGTTTTGGAGGTGGTGTAGAGCTAGAGGATGTTATAGCGAAGAGATGAGGCCACGAAGGAATTTAAACAAGGATGAGAATTTTAAACTTGCCTTGTTGAGGGATTGGGAACCAATGTAGGTCAGCCAGAACGGGGGTGATGGGTGAGTGGGACTTGGAGCAGGGTAGGATATGGGCAGAGTTTTGGATAAGCTGACCTTTACAGAGTGAGGAAGTTAGGAACCCGGTGAGGACAGTATTGTAGTGGAGTTTGGAGATTTTTATATTCTATATAAAAATTGAAAAGATAAGGGAAGTTAAAGATACTTGACTGGAGAAAAAGGAAAGACAATTTCAATCAGAAAAAAATGGGAACCAGTACAGAAAAACTGGCAAATATAAGAGTGCATAAGCAATCTGAGTAGATTTTATATCTAGCTATATATAGAATCATAGAATAATGCAGCACAGGATGACATTCGGCCCATTGGGCTTGTGCTGGTCCTTTGGTAGAGCTAGCCAATTAGTCCCATGCCCCTGCTCTTTCCCCATAGCCCTGTACATCTTTTCTCTTCAAGTATTTCTCCAATTCTTTTTTGAATGGTGCTATTGAATCTGCTTCCAGCACCATTTCCGGCAGTGCATTCCAAAGCACAACAAAGCGCTGTGGAAAAACTTTTGCCTCATGGCGCCTCTGATTCTCTTGCTGATCACCTTAAATCCCTGTCCTCGGGTTACCCACTTTTTCTTTTATCCGTTCCTGGGATGTGGGTGTCGCTGGCAAGACCAGCATGTATTGTCCATCCCTAATGTTCCTTGTGAAGGTGAGCTGCCGCCTTGAACTGCACAGGGCAGCAGTTAAGATTCTACCACATTGCTGTGGGTGGGAAGTCACAGAGGCCAGACCGGGCAAGTGGGTAAGAGCGGCAGATTTCCTTCTGTAAAGGACATTAGTGAACTGAAGGGTTGCAAAATTCGTGGGAAACCCACCCCCCACCCCCCCAGTGTTTGAACTCTTAGTATCAAATTAAATTTATTTTCCAATCTACCAGAAAGTTTGAGATCCAAAAGTGCACATGCAAAAAAACTACGAACTTTAATTGAATTTGGGATTTTACAAGGCAGATTGGGTTTGTGTGGGCAGGCTAAGGACTAAAGGAACTATCCTTCAAAGAAGCCAGTTTGAGTATTGAAACTGTCTGGGGTATTTAAGCTAAAGCAAATGTCTGGAGAATTGTGGATACTCAAAAAGCCTTCTCCCAAGGAGACATTAACATAGCAACAATTGACCCAGAGATAGCTAGCCATCATCCCGATCTGGAAAACCATTCCAGCTCATACATAATAACAATGGCACATCCAGCCCGCATGAAAAACCCAAGCACCGACAGACACTGCAAATACCAAAGCTAATATTTCTATCAAGAAAACAGATTTAAAAGATCGACACTTCCGAGACAGGTTAACATTTAATGGGCCTGCCAAAATATGACAAAGAAATATCAAGCCCGCCAAAATTAAACAAAGAATCCGAGCTGATTTGGCGTGAAGATTAGAACAGCTCCAAAGGTATAACTGGGCCCTGCTTTAATAAAGGACAAACTTATGCTAGGCAATGCTATGGTATGCATAGAAACACAAAATAGGAACAGGAGTAGGCCCTTTGAGCCTGCACCACCATTCAATAAGATCATGGCTGATCATTCCCTCAGTACCCCTTTCCTGCTTTCTCTTCATACCCCTTGATCCTTTTAACCGTAAGGACCATATCTAATTCCCTCTTGAATATATCCAAAGAACTGGCTGCGGCAGGGAATTCCACAGGTTAACAACTCTCGTGAGTGAAGAAGTTTCGCCTCATCTCAGTCCTAAATGGGCTACCCCTTATCCTAAGACTATGTCCCCTGGTTCTGGACTTCCCCAACATCGGGAACATTCTTCCCGCATCTAATCTGTCCAGTCCCGTCAGAATCTTATATGTTCCTATGAGATCCCCTCTCATCCTTCTAAACTCCAGTGTATAAAGGCCCAGTTGATCCAGTCTCTCCTCATATGTCAGTTCAACCATCCCTGGAATCAGTCTGGTGAACCTTCGCCGCACTCCCTCAATAGCAAGAACGTCCTTCCTCAGATTAGGAGACCAAAACTGGACACAATATTCCAGGTGAGGCCTCACTAAGGCCCTGTACAATTGCAGTAAGACTTCCCTGCTCCAAGACTCAAATCCCCTAGCTATAAAGGCCAACATACCATTTGCCGCCTTCACCGCCTGCTGTACCTGCATGCCAACTTTCAAGGACTGATGAACCATGACATCCAGATCTCGCTGCACCTCCCCTTTTTCTAATCTGCCGCCATTCAGATAATATTCTGCTTTCGTGTTTTTGCCCCCAAAGTGGATAACCTCACATTTATCCACATTATACTGCATCTGCCATGTATTTGCCCACTCGCCTAACCTGTCCAAGTCACTCTGCAGCCTCTTAGCATCCTCTTCCTCACAGCTCACACCTCCACCCAGTTTAGTGTCATCTGCAAACTTGGAGATATTACACTCAATTCCATCATCTAAATCATTAATGTATATTGTAAAGAGCTGGGGTCCCAGCACTGATCCCTGCGGCACTCCACTAGTCACTGCCTGCCATTCTGAAAAGGACCAGTTTATCCCGACTCTGCTTCCTGTCTGCCAGCCAGTTCTCTATCCACTTCAGTACATTACCCCCAATACCATGCACTTTGATTTTGCACATCAATCTCTTGTGTGGGACCTTGTCAAAAGCCTTTCGAAAGTCCAAATACACCACATCCACTGGTACTCCCTTGTCCACTCTACTAGTTACATCTTCAAAAAATTCCAGAAGATTTGTCAAGCATGATTTCCCTTTCATAAATCCATGCTGACATGGACCAATATATCACTACTTTCCAAATGCGTTGCTATTTCATCCTTAATGATTGATTCCAACATTTTCCCCACTACTGATGTCAGGCTAACTGGTCTATAATTACCCATTTTCTCCCTCCTTTTTTAAAAAGTGGTGTTACATTAGCTACCCTCCAGTCCATAGGAACTGATCCAGAGTCGATAGACTGCTGGAAAATTATTACCAATGCATCCACTATTTCTAGGGCCACTTCCTTAAGTACTTTGGGATGTAGACTATCAGGCCCTGGGGATTTATCGGCCTTCAATCCTGTCAATTTCCCGAACACAATTTGCCACCTAATAAGGATATCCTTCGTTCCTCCTTCTCACTAGACCCTCGGTCCTCTAGTACATCCGGAAGGTTATTTGTGTCTTCCTTTGTGAAGGCAGAACCAAAGTTCTTGTTCAATTGGTCTGCCATTTCTTTGTTCCCCATTATAAATTCACCCGAATCCGACTGCAAGGGACCTACATTTGTCTTCACTAATCTTTTTCTCTTCACATGTCTATAGAAGCTTTTGCAGTCGGTTTTTATGTTTCTGGCAAGCTTCTTCTCGTACTCTATTTCCCCTCTCTTAATTAAACCCTTTGTTCTCCTCTGCTGAATTCTAAATTTCTCCCAGTCCTCCGGTGTGCTGCTTTTTCTGGCTAATTTTTATGCCTCTTCCTTGGATTTAACGCTATCCTTAATTTCCCTTGTTAGCCACGGTTGAGCCACCTTCCCCGTTTTATTTTTACTCCAGACAGGGATGTACAATTGTTGAAGTTTCGCCATTGCCTATCCACTGTCAACCCTTTAAGTATCATTTGCCAGTCTAATCTAGCCAATTACCGCCTCATACTGTCAATGTTACCTTTCCTTAAGTTCAGGACCCTAGTTTCTGAATTAACTTTGTCACTCTCCATCTTAATAAAGAATTCTACCATGTTATGTTCACTCTTCCCCAAGGGGCCACGCACAACAAGATTGCTAATTAGTCCCTTCTCATTACACATCACCCAGTCTAGGATGACCAGCACTCTAGTTGGTTCCTCGACATATTGGTTGAGAAAACCATCCCTAATACACTCCAGGAAATCCTCCTCATTGCTATCAGTTAGGTTAGCCCAATCAATATGTAGATTAAACTTACCCATGATTACTGCTGTAACTCTATTGAACACATCCCTTATTTCTTGTTTGATGCTGTCTCCAACCTCACTACTACTATTTGGTGGCCTGTACACAACTCCCACTCGCGTTTTCTGCGCTTTGGTATTCTGTAGCTCGACCCATACCGATTCCACATCAATTGCATTAATTTCCTCTTTAACCAGCAACGCCACCCTGCCTCCTTTTCCTTTCTGTCTATCCTTCCTAAATGTTGAATACCCCTGGATTTGAGTTCCCAGCCTTGGTCACCCTGGAGCCATGTCTGTGTGATGCCAATTACATCATATCCGTTAACTGCTATGTGCGCAGTTAATTCGTCCACCTTATTCTGAATACTCCTCGCATTGTGGCACAGAGCCTTCAGTCTTGTCTTTTTAACACACTTTAACTCTTTAGAATTTTGCTGTAAAGTGACCCTTTTTGTTTTTTGCCTTGGGTTTCGCTGCCCTCCACTTTTACTATTCTCCTTTCTAACTTTTGCTTCTGTTTCCATTTTGTTTCCCTCTGTCTCCCTGCATAGGTTCCCATCCCCCTGCCATATTAGTTTAACTCCTCCCAAACAGCACTAGCAAACACTCCCCCTAGGACATTCTTTCCGGTCTTGCCCAGATGCAGACCGTCTGGTTTGTATTGGTCCCACCTCCCCCAGAACCGGTTCCAATGCCCCAGGAATTTGAATCCCTCCCTTCTGCACCACTGCTCAAGCCACGTATTCATCTGCTATGCTATGCATCAGATCAAGAAGGGAGAAAGATCACTGCAGCAGTTTTAACTAGCTTCCCCAGCCTCGACATCCTGAAATCGGAAAAGGAAGGAAGAATATTGCGGCATCAACCGACCATAGCCAACGTGGTACCACCAAAAACACCGTGATCGACCAACTTCGAAACAAACTCCGCAAGGAAGAAACCGAAGGATCGAAAGTTTCCACTCTACAACCTAGGCCTGACAACCAACAGGTGAAAACATTATCTAAAGAGACTCTGAACCTATTTCTAACGAAAGAAAGTGGGTACTTACCCCATAAGTCCAAAATGCGCCCTACCACATCAGCGGACACCACCCAACTAAAGATTGCGCAGTAAGAAATCTTCTACGACATTTGGGGTATGACAAGCAGAACCTACAGAATCTTGCGAACCCCGCCAACTACCAGTAAAGGATTAGTGAGCATAGGCCCTGTTTGCCCTGGAGTTTAACCTAGTCAGTGTTAGGCATTGGGAGGTGTGAGGTGTATTATTCACTGTAACCCCTTTGAATGTGTGATGTACTGTTCTTTACTTGAGTGATTATAAGTTTGACATTGAAATTTCTTGCCTTTAATAAAATCGAAGTTCTTTTGCACCAAACCAGTTGTCTCTTGCACTTTATCACATTCCCCCAAATAAATCCAGAGTCTAGAACCCAGGGAGTGGGAGCGATTTGAAATGCTCAGAGGGTCAGAGGTGAACCTGACCCCACACACCACCCCCGACAGAACCAGATGGATTTTTACGACATAGGATTATATAGGCTGTAAGGCCCAACCAGTCCATGCCAGTGTTTATGTTCCACTCCTCCTGTCTTTTCTCATCTAAATCTATCAGCATAACCCTCTATTCCCTTCTCCCTCAGGCCATCCGCCCCTTAAATGCATCTATACTATTCAGTTCAATCATTCCCTGTGGTAGCGAATTCCCTCGGCCATTTTTAAAGACCGCCATTAGGTCACAGCTCAGCCTTATTTTTTCAATAAAAAAGAAACCTAGCCTGTTCAGCCTTTCCTGATATATATACCCTCTTATTTCTGGTATCATCCTTGTAAATCTTTTCTGAACCCTTTCCAGTGCCCCTATATACCTTTTTATAGTGTGGCGACCAGAACTGTACGCAGTACTCTGGTCTAACTAAGGTTCGATACAGGTTTAGCATAACTTCCCTACTTTTCATTTCTATATCTCAAAATAAACCCTAGTGCTTGGTTAGCTTTTTTTATGGCCTTGCTAACCTGTGTCGCAACTTTTAGTGATTTGTGTATTTGTACTCCGAGGTCCCTTTGTTCCTCTACCGCACCTAGACTGGCACCCTCCCAGTAATAAGTGACCTCCCTATTCTTCCTACCAAAATGTAATACCTCACTTTTATCTGTGTTTAACTTCATTTGCCAATTATATGCCCTTTCTGCAAGTTTATTAATGTCCTCCTGTAATTTGTTGCAGTCCTGCTCAGTATTGACTATGCCCCCTCCCACACACACACATTTGGTGTCATTTGCAAATTTGGAAATTGTGTTTTTGATTCCAAAGTCCAAATTGTTAATATAAATTGTGAACAACAGTGGTCCTATCATTGGTCCTTGTGGAACCCACCTTTGCCACTGAATAGCTACCCTTTACCTCCACTCTGCTTTCTATCTTGAAACCAGCTAGCTATCCATTCTGCTACTTGTCCCCTGACTCTACATTCTCTCATCTTGTTCATCAGTCTATTATGGGGTAACCATCTAGATAAATTGCATCTGCTGTGTTGTCTAGTCTCTATCAAAAAAATCAATGAGGTTGATCAAATAAGACTTTCCCTTTTTGAAATTCATGCTGACTATTCATTATTATATTCTTGGTTTCTAGATGTTCTATTTTCTCCTTTAGCAGGGATTCCATTATTTTTCCTACCATCGATGTTAAGCTGACTGGTCTATAATTCCCTAGATCTATCCACCTTCTTAAATAAAGGTATTACATTAGCTATCTGCCAGTCCTCTGGCACTACACCTTTTACTAACGAATTATTAAATGTTTAGTAATGCCTTTGCTATCTCTTCCCTAGATTCTTTTAAAATGCATGGATGAAATCCATCTGGGCCAGGGGTTTTATCCTCTTTGAGTTTGATTAGTTTATTTAATATATCCCCTCTTATTTTAAATGCACTTCTCATTACTAGTCTCATCATCCAATGTCAGGTCCACCTGTTTTCATCATCATAGGCAGTCCCTCGGAATTAAGGAAGGCTTGCTTCCACTCTTAAAATGAGTCCTTAGGTGGCTGAACCACGATCCCTGTCACAGGTGGGACAGATAGTCGTTGAGGGAAAGGGTGGGTGGGACTGGTTTGCAGCACGCTCTTTCCGCTGCCTGCGTTGATTTCTGCATGCTCTCGGCGATGAGACTCTAGGTGCTCAGCGCCCTCCCGGATGCACTTCCTCCTCTTTGGCCGGGGAATCCCAGGTGTCAGTGGGGATGTTGCACTTTATCAGGGAGGCGTTGAGGGTATCCTTGTAATGTTTCCTCTGTCCACTTTTGGCTCGTTTACTGTGAAGGAGTTCCGAGTAGAGCGTATGCTTTGGGAATCTTGTGTCTGGCATGCGGACTATGTGGCCTGCCCAGTGGAGCTGATCAAGTGTGGTCAGTGCTTCAATGCTGGGTATGTTGGCTGTGTGTGTGTGGTATCTACCTGGTAAATACTGCAGCAAAATAATGATTTAATATTTCTGCCATCTCTTTATTGTTACCTGTGGTATTCTCCTGTCTACCCCTTAATGGCCCTATTCCCATCCCAACCTTCCTTTTTATATTGATGTGCCTGTAAAATATTTTATTATTTTGTTTTATGTTCCTTGATAATTTAATTTCATAGTTCCTCTTTGCCTTCCCAATTGTTTTATGACTTCTCTCCTAATCTTTTCGTATTCTCCCTGATCATGCACTCCGGTAGTTTCATAGGGCCCAAGTTTCCGGTTCTGGCGAAAACGGCGCACCCCCGAGACTTACATCACCTGCCTGGGCTCGAAAGCGAGCCGGAATCTTCCCGAGCAATTCTCCGGTCCTCCTGGAGCGTGGCGTGGCACAGCGTAGTCTCCCTGGGGCGGAGCAAGCCTATCGCAGTCTGCAGGGGGGCGGGACTAAGCCCCTGCATGTCTTTCACAGCCGGCTTCCTTGCGTGTGCGCGTTGCAACGTGCGCACATGCGCAATGGGACGACGACCTTGGTAATCGGCCATTTAAAGGAAGAACATGACACATTTAAAGCTAGCTGGGATTTTTGGTTGCAGGTAGGAAAAGGATTAAACATTATTTTACAGATTCTTGTGCAAAGGAGTGCTGCAAAGGTGCTGCATAGGTGCAAGCAAGGACATTAAAAGGGAGAACGTGGCAGACACTCATTTAAAGCTAGCTGGGATTTTTGGCTGCAGGTACGAAAAGGAGTAAAAATTATTTTACTGATTCTTGTTGTGCAAAGGAGTGTTGCAAAGGTGCTGCATAGGTGCAAGCAAGGACATTTAAAGGGAAAACGTGGCACTCTGTTACAGCGAGCTGTGTGATTTTTGGGTGCAGGAAGGGAAGGAGTGAAAAGTCTTAAGTGATTCTTGGAGTGCAAAGGGGTGCTGCACACGTGCATGCAAGGAAAGGACTGTGTTTTTAATAATCGCTGAGTGGAAATCCAGTACCTGTACAGCAATGCAAGAACGTGCAGCGAGAACGAAGAACTTCTTGCATGACAAAGTCGAGATACTAGTTAATGTCATTGAGGGTAGATGGCAGGAGCTGGACACCAGCAACAGAGGCCGCACAAAGGTGGCACCCAAAGAAATCAAGAAACGCTGGGACCTAGTTGCAGATGAATACTGTGCAGCGGTGAATACCAGGAGATCTGGAGCCCAGTGTAAAAAGAAATGGCAGGACCTTGGTCAAGTCATTAGTGTAAGTAATATCTTCATTTTCTCAATGGAATTGCAATTGTAAATGTGACGAGCTGTATATGACCCACCCGGCAGAAAGGCACCCTGTCTAAAAAGTTATATTTTCATCATTGCAGAAGAAATTGGCTCACAACAAAAGGGAAAGAACATGAACAGGAGGAGGCCCGCCAAATCTGCACCCACTGACACCCTTGGAACAGAGGGTCGCTGCCATGAAGAGTCGTGCCTGGAGAAAGGCAATCAGTGATGCACAAGCTGGGCCCACACGCTTGGGAGAGGGTAAGTCCTGAAAATGCATCGTGACCCTTCAAATCATCCTGCTGCCTAGCCTGCTATGTGCGAGACTATCCATGTCACCCATCCTGCCCACTCCTATGCTGCTAGCCATTTGACTGTTCGGTTATATTTTGCAAAACATGATGTCAATCCAGAAGATTCAGAGGAAGAGTCGGATGCATGCGATCAAGACCAAGGTGGTGACGGGGAGGAGGGGCGAATGGATATGTGTTCAGGGAAGAATGTCGATCGTAATATGGATCAGTCCATAGTGCAGGGCCTCACTATCCCAGAGAATACCATGAATTCTCCTCCAACATTCCACACCTTCATCCACCCCCCATCCTTGCGTGGTGCTTTAAGTTCTGATGCGGCATGTCATCATCTCCCCACGTAACCATCCGCGCTTAGTGATGTAAGTTCTGGTAAGACGTTCCATGGTCTCACATCCTTCGAGGTTGAGGGTCACAGTGGTGGTGGTGGAATGCAGCTTGGAACACCCAGTTCCCCACTATCAGAGGTAGAGGATCCCAGTGGTGGTGGTGCGATGCAGCTTGTAGCACACAGGGCCTCATTATCAGAGGTAGAGGGTCACGCTGGTGGAGGTAGAATGCAGTGTGGAACACCCAGGGCCTCATTATCAGAGGTAGAGGGTCACAGTGGTGATGGTAGAATGCAGTGTGGAACACCCGGGGCCTCATTATCAGAGGTAGAGGGTCACGCTGGTGGAGGTAGAATGCAACGTGGAACACCCAGGGCGCCAGTGTCAGAAGAAGCGGGTCCCAGTGGTGGAGGTTGTGGTGGTGGTGGAATGCAGTGTGGAACACCCAGGGCCCCACCGTCCCACCCTGTGCCTCGCACTGGAGTGGTGTCACGAGGCACAGCCGGGGGGAGAGGAAGGAGAACCCGAGTAGGCTCTCCTGAGATGTAGCATTCAACAAATGCGCTTGATGTTATTGCATTGGGTGTGGAGGGCAATGACCTTACCCATTCACTGGAGGACACCATCAGAGGGGTTGGTGATGAGTTGACAGCGCTGTCTGGGCAAATAGCAGTTGTGCTACGTGAAATGAGTGCGTGAATCGCTGGGGCAGCGCAAATGCTGGCAGAGACCATCAGGCAGTTAGCTGCTGCAATAAGCGCACACCTCCCGGCCAATCAAATGCCCCTCCCACTGCAATCCCAGTATCAGCCTCTGTAGCGATCCAAGCTGGGACCCCCCCTTCTCTCCCCCACCCTCTCTCCCCCTACCACCCCTTCTCTTCCCCTACGCCTCCCCACCCCATGAGGCAGTGCACATGCACCGAGATGTGGATGAGAGCTGGGTGCAGCCTTTCTTTGCTGTTGGTATTGATGTAGTAGATTTGATGCCACTGTTGTAACTGTTTCCAAATTGAAATTGTGTACTAAGTTTTGTAACTTTACAAGTATATAAGTGATCTTAGAGTTTTTAAGTGATCTTAATAAGTTGTTTAAATTTACTGCGTCAAAAATTATCTTAAGGTTTTTCAGTGATTTTGTTCACAAATTGAAATTGTTTACTAAGTTTTCTAACTTTAAAACTATATAAGTTTTTGGGGTTGTTAAGTGATCAGAAAGAGTCATATCAAATTTGATACAAGTATGATTTTATTGCAGTAAAGTACATTGTAAAGATTTCAATGAAATATATTGTACATTGAAACTGTAAACGTTTCAATAAAGTTTATTACTTAACATTACAACTGATTCATGGTCCATTATCTTACCCAACACAACATTTAGGAACACCTGCAAAAGATAACCATCCCTCACCCCTTCAGTCATGCCTGCCTCCCGCACCTAGCCATGACCGAGGGGCGTGCTGGTGTGGCGTGTCGCGGCTCGGAGATCTCTCCTGCTGCAGTGGGATGGGTGTCCGTGGACCGTGGAAGCCAGCGACTATTGCTCTACAGTAACTGAGACACACAGATCGGTCCTGCTGTTGGCTGCGAGGGGTTGGGTTGGGGGCTGGGGGGTGGGGGGGGAGGGGGGAAGAGTGCTGCTGGGGGTGTGGGAGACAATGGTGGGTTAGGGTGACTTACAACACGTTACTCTGACAGTCAGTCCCTGACAGAGGCACAATGCCAAACAGTTAGTTTTACAAATGAGGTGAGTCATTCCAGTAATAGATTGGACTAATGCGGTATGATGATTCCCAAAGGATCAAATTAGCCATAATTAGGTGTTGATGTGCCTGCCTCAGCCGGGAGCCTACACTTGTTTATTTATAAAAAGAAAAACAACTATCCTCATTCAGCAGATATAAGGCAAAATATAATCGAAAGAGGTTTTAGGCCGTTTTAAGTGATGTGTTTAATGCTTCCGTCCTTTTACTGTTTAATTCCCACCCCTCTCCAGCTGTGCCTGCACTGAGCTTAACTCTAGGTAAGGTTGTTCAGAACTTACAAAAGTGGGCACTTACTCCATTCTAAGTTAGTTTGGAGTAAGTTTTCGCTGCCGAAACTTGCAAAACAGGCCTAAGTGGCTGGACACACCCCCTTTTGAAAAAAAAATACCTGAACTAAAACCAACCTAAACTAACTCACTAGAACTGGAGCAAAGTAAGTGCCGAGAATTGCAATTTCTAACATACTCCAAACTAAACGAGTTGCTCAAAAAAATAGGAGCAACTCCACCCGAAACTTGGGCCCATAGTCACCATTACTGATACTTGTTTTTTAGTCCAGGCTCCATGATTTTGAACACCTCTATCGAATCTTCTCTTAACCTTTTCTGCTCTAAGGAGAACAACCTCAGCTTCTCTAATCTCACCACATAACACCACACCACACCAATCTCCCTCATCCCTCGCATCATTCGAGTAAATCTCTTCTGCACCCCCGCTAAGAGCTTGACATCCTTCCAAAAGACTGGTGCCCAGAATTGAACACTAGTGCTTTTAAAAAAAAAAGGTTTAGCATAACTTCCTTGCTTTTGTATTGTATTCCTCTATTAATAAAGCCCAAGGATCTTATATGCATTTTTAAACATATATGCATCCTAGAACCTGTCTTCAACTGCTTCATCAGTAACCTTCCCTCCATAATAAGGTCAGACATGGGGATGTTCACTGATGATTGCACAGTGTTCAGTTCCATTTGCAACTCCTCATAATGAAGAAGTCTGTGCTCGCATGCAGCAAGATCTGAACCACATTTCAGGTTTGGGCTGATAAGTGGCAAGTAACATTCACACCACACAAGTTCCAGTCATTGACTATCTCCAACAAAAGAGAGTCTAACCACCAGCCCTTGACATTCAATGGAATTACCATCGCCAAATCCCCCACCATCAACATCCTGGGGGGGGGTCATCGTTGACAAGAAACTTAACTGGACCAGCCACATAAATACTGTGGCTACAAGAGCAGGTCAGAGGCTGGGTATTCTGTGATAAGTTTCTCACCTCTTGACTTTCCACCATCTACAAGGCATAAGTCAGGAGTGCGATGGAATAGTCTCCACTTGCCTGGATGAGTGCAGCTCCAACAACACTCAAGAAGCTCGACACCATCCAGGACAAAGCAGCCCACTTGATTGGCATCCCATCCACCACCTTCAACATCACTCCCTCCATCACCGGCACACCGTGGTTGCAGTGTGTATCATTTTTTTAAAATGTATTCGTTCACGCAATGTGGGCATCGCTGGAAATGGTTGCATTTATTGCCCATCCCCAATTGCCTTTGAGAAGATGGTGGTGAGCTGCCTTCTTGAACCTCTGCAGTTTTTGTGGTGAAGGTACTTCCATAGTGTTGACTTTGTCGAAACAGTTTGGTACAACTGAGAGGGTAGTTAAGAGTCAACCACATTGCTGTGGATCTGGAGTCACATATAGGACAGACCGGGTAAGGGCGGAAAATGTTCTTCCCTAAAGGGCATTAGTGAACCAGATAGGTTTTTACAATAACCTAGTAGTATCATGGTCACCATTACTATACTATAAGATGCCATAGTTCACATGCCAGACACGAGACTCCCAAAGCAAGTGCTCTACTCGGAACTTCTTCTCGGCAAACGAACCAAAGGTGGGAAGCGGAAATGCTACAAGGACACCCTCAAAGCCTCCCTGATAAAGTGCGACATCCCCACCAACACCTGGGAGTCTCTGGCCCAAGACCGCCCTAAGTGGAGGAAGTGCATCCGAGAGGACGCTGACCACTTCGAGTCTCATCGCCGTGAGCATGCAGAACTCAAGCGCAAGTAGCGGAAAGAGCATGCGGCAAACCAGTCCCAAACCCCTTCCCTCAACGACTATCTGTCCCACCTGTGACTCTCTTATTGGACTGTTCAGCCACCAAAGAACTCACTTCAGGAGTGGAAGCAAGTCTTCCTTGATTCCGAGGGACTGCCTATGATGATGATGATGACTATAAGATGCACTGCAGCAACTCGCCACAGTTTCTTCGGTAGCACCTCCTAGACTCGCGACCTCTACCCACTAAAAGGACAAGGGCAGCAGGCGCATGGGAGCACCGCCACCAAAGTTCCCCTCCAAGTTACACACCATGTTGACTTGGAAATATATTGCCATTCCATCGCTGGGTCAAAATCCTGGAACTCCCTGCCTAACAGCACTGTGGGAGTACCTTCACCACATGGACTGCAGCGGTTCAAGAAGGCTTCTCAAGGGCAATTAGGGATGGGCAATAAATGCTGGCCTTGCCAGTGATGCCCACATCCCGGAACTAATAATAATAATTAAAAAAAATTACATGGTACTTTGTCAAATGTCTTTTGAAAGTCCATATCTAATATGACTACTGCCTCCTGCTTTACTGCTACATTGGCAGCATCCTCTTCTCTAGTGAAGACAGATGCAAAGTACTTATTTGCCAGGTCCTCGCCCTCCAAAAGATCTTTTTGGTCCCGATTGGGCCCCATCCTTCCTTTTACTCATTATGTGTTTAGAAAATACTTTTAGTTTCCTTTTATTTTAGCTGCTAATCTATTCTCATGCACGCTCCCTCCTCTGTACTTTCTATATTCAGTTTGGTTCTCTGCGATATTATGAACCTTGCATTTGCCATAAGCCTCCTTTTATATTATATATACAAATGCGTACTGTAATTTGACAACAGGGGATGGGACAGTTTGGATCTGGCCTAGAAGCAACTGCTTATGATGATGAAACACAAATGCGTGAGAAATAACGGTGACGCAGCAAAAAACAGACTTCCTTGGTTGAGTAGAGAAATTAAAATGAGTTACATGACAAATCTAGGGTTAATGATATAAAAGGAAAGCGGAACTATGGAGAGAAAGCAAAAAAAGAGACGAGAAAGGCTAAGAAAGTATGAAGAAAGATGGGATTAACATAAAGAAATATTTTATTCATCTAGGCTGGCTCTCCAGTGCACTACTGAGAGAGTACTGCACTGCCAGATGAGATGTTAAACCAAGACCACGTCTGCTCTCTCAGGTGGACGTAAAAGATCCAATGGCACTGTTTTGAAGAAGAGCAGGGAAGATATCCCTGGTGTCCCGGCCAAAATTTATCCCTCAATCAACATCACCAAAACAGATTATCTAACTATTATCACATTGCAGTTCATTGGCCCTTGCTGTGCACAAATTGGCTGCCTCGTTTCCTACATTACAACAGTGACTACAATTCAAAATGTACTTCGTTGGCTGTAAAGCGCTTTGGAACATCCGGTGGTCGTGACAGGTGCTATATAAAGGCAAGGCTTTCTTTTGTCTTTAAAACATTAAAAGTAAAAAGCAGCTAAAGAAATGGTAGCACCGATTACAAATAAAAAGGGAAACCTTGTGAAAGAATGGTAGAAACACTAAATGAAATCTTTGCCTCGCTTTTCACAGATGAGTCAGAGAATGGTAATGAAAGGGTACAAGAGGAGGAGGTGAAACATTTAGATAGCATGACTAGAATTGTAAGTAGTACTGAAACAATTGGTAAAAAGAGGAGAAGGCAGTGGCCCTGATGCTAAATATTCTAGAGCGAAGTTAGAAAGGGAAAGAGCAGGCGTTTTGACCACATTCGTACAAACATTTGGACAGACAAGCTGTGCTAAAGGACTGGAGGGTTGCCAATGTAACACCTCTGATTCAAAAACAGGGATAAACCAGATGGGACAGATATGAGTTATTCCGCCAGGATGGGCTACACTCTGAGCAGGGAGGGTGGTAATATAGAAACAGCTTCAGGCAGGAGCACGTCTTTGGTCCATTTCGCCCACCTATCTACATTGTGCATTTCTAATGAAAATAGATTGACTACCCTGGGGTCTTTACTCTCTTGAAAAGCGAAGGCTGAGAGGGGATTTGATAGAAGTGTTTAAATTATGCAAGGGTGCTAATGTGCTTTTAAGTGGATAAGTAGAGAAGTAACGAGGTATTTAAAGTAGGAAATGAGAGTGGGATGGCTGGGAAATAAAACCAACTAGAATTAGCTAATTATGAAGGGAGAAACCGATGAGGGCAATATTCATGCAGAAATTGTATGAAGAGGCATGTGGAATGGAGGAATAAAAGGATATAAACTATTGAAAAATGGAAAAAGACAAGGGGGCCTAAATTGCCCCTTTCCTTAAGGCCTCTTAACACCAGAAAGGGGCAGCCATGCTGCAGAGAGCAATGGCCGCCGCCTTTTCGTGTAATGGCCGCCATTATTAAAATTCCACTCCTGCGGTATCCCGGCGGTGACCCGCTCTTCCCCACCGCTGCACTGCTGCCGATCCGGCCTAAGTGCGTCATGACCATGCGCACCGCTGTTCTACACCACCCCAGTGGGCCCGACAATTAAGCCCCCTCTTGGATGCCAGGCCGCTGGCCCGACAGGAACCCTCCCTGGTGGCCCAGTGGACCGAAGTTAAAACATCGCAGAGGTTCTCCCCTTTAAGTGAAGGGGATTGCCATGGTGACGTGCACCGTGATGATGACACCGCAGCGGTCACTACACTCCCCCCAACTTCCTCCCCTCTAGTGAGCTCACCGCCTCAACTTCTGCTCCCATTATGAGCGACTTTCGGTCCGCCTGAAAAAAAAACAAAGAGCGGAATTTCGCTCAAGAGGCCACCTCAACCACCTTAAAACCTACCTCTATTTTAGCCAAGCTTCTAGTGTCAGCTATGTCTCAGTGGGTAGCATACTCACATCTAGGTGAACAAGTTGTGGGTTCAAGTCCTGCTGCAGGCTGACACTCAGAGTACAGTGCTGAGGGAGTGCTGCATTGTCGGAGGTGCCGTCTTTCAGATGAGACATTAAACCGAGGCCCCCGTCTGTTCTCTCAGGTGGACATAAAAGATTCCATGCCACTATTTCGAAGAAGAGCAGGAGAGTTATCCCCGGTGTCCTGGTCAATATTTATCCCTCAATCAACATAACCAAAACAGATTATTTGGTCATTATCACATTGCTGTTCTTGGGAGCTTGCTGTATGAAAATTGGCTGCCGTGTTTACCACATTACAACAGTGACTACACTCCCAAAATACTTTATTGACTGTAAAGTACTTTGAGACGTCCGGTGGTCGTGAAAGGCGCTATGTAAATGCAAGTCCTTTCTTTTTAGTCGCCCGGCTTAATATCTCCTTCTTTGGCTCGGTGTCATGTTTTGTCTGATTACGCTCCTGTGAAGCGCCTTGGGACATTTTATCACGTTAATGGTACTGTATAAATGCAAAGTGTTCTCGGTAATTTTAATTATCCACTTATCAATTGGGTAGCGAGGGAGCAAATGAAAAAAAGGAACTGGAATGCCTAAAATATGTACATGACTCCTTCCTCAAGCAGGAGATTAGTAGGCTTACAGGCATTGCTTGAATCTGGTTATGAATAATGAATTGGATCATGTAGATGAGCGCAATGTGTGTGAGCAATGTGGCTTTTATCTGGCTTTTGCCTCTCCCAGGAGGCCACATGGCTCCGGTTGGGGTGGAGTGTAGAATGTTTCACTATAAGGGGTGTCGCAGTTGTGTGAGGCAGACTGGTTGGGCTGGGTGCTCTATACCTTTCCGTCATTATTCATAGGTTTATATGTAACCTGCTGACCGAGGGCCGTGTGGCTCTTTGTCGGCTGGCGCAGACACGATGGGTTGAAATGGCCTCCTTCCGCACTGTAAATTTCTATTTTTCTGTGTTTCTATAGCGACTAATTTGTATCGCTATGTGTGAAATGTTAGTTTCTGTTTTCAGTTGAGGCACTAAATGTGGCAGCTTTTTGAAAGAGCTTTCCAATTAGTCCCACTCCCCTGCCCTTTCCCCATAGTCCTGCAAATGTTTCCAGCGTCAGCTGTGGCTCAGTGGATAGCACACTTGCCTCTGCGTCAGAAGGTCGTGGGTTCAAGTCCCACTGCAGGGTCTTGAGCACATCAATCTAGGCTGACACTCAGTGTAGTGTGTCATAGGTGCTGTCTTTCGGGTGAGACGTTAAACTGAGGCCCTGTCTGTTCTCTCAGGTGGATGTGAAAGGTCACATGGCACTATTTCGACGAAGTGCAGGGGAGTTCTCCCCAGTGTCCTGCCCAATATTTATCCCTCAATCAGCATCACTAAAACAGACTATCTGGTTATTATTATATTCCTGTATGTGGGAGTTTGCTGTGCGAAAACTGGCTGCTACGTTTCTCACATTACAACAGTGACTACACTCAAAAAGTACTTAATTGGCTGGAAAGCACTTTGAAACGTCCAGTGTTTGTGAAATGCGCTATGTAAATATAAGTCTTTATATATATATATATACAACTCCCTTTTGAAAGTTACTATTGAATCTGCTTCCACTGCCCTATCAGGCAATGCATTCCAGGTCATAACTAATTGCTGAGTAAAATAAACTCCTCATCTCCCCTGACCCCCCTCGCCCCAGCATTTTTTTGGCCAACTATCTTAAAACGACCTCAATAATTAACTAAATAATCGAGCAAAATAATCGTCGCCATTGAATATTCTTTGTAATTAGAGTTATATGTTCTGAATTTAATAAAACGAACTTATGGTGTGCAAGGGAGAAGGGTGCAGGAGATGTAACACCTCGTCCTTTCCCTGGGCCACTCCTCAATCACCCCCAACACCCCCTTCCCTTCTCACAGCACCTTTCTGTGCAAACACAGGAGATGCAACACCTGCCCTTTTATCTCCTCCCTTCCCACTGTCCAAAGCCCCAAACACTCCTTCCAGGTGAAATAGTGATTTACTTGTACTTCTTTCAATTTAGTATACTGTATTCGCTGCTCTCGATGTAATCTCCGCTACATTGGGGAGACCAAACGGAGATTGGGTGACCGTTTTGAGAACACTTCCATTCAGTCCGTATGTGTGACCCTGGGCTTCCGGTCGCCTGTCACTTTAATTCCCCGCTCCACTCTCACTCTGATCACTCCGTGCTCGACCTCCTCCACTGTTCCAATGAAGCTCAACGTAAGCTCGAGGAACAGCACCTTATCTTTCGTTTTGGCACTTTACAGCCTTCTGGACTCAACATCGAGTTCAACAATTTCAAACCATAACCTCTGCCCATATTTTTTTCTGTTTTTTTTCTCTTTCCCACAGCAGCTGTTAATGATTACACCCTATCTAGATTCATTTTTTTGTTTCTTAACTTGCCCCTTTACCATCTCCTTTTGTCTTGCACCATCATCCCTTTTGTCTCTCTAATCTCTCCTGCCTTCCACCCTATCACAGACCTTCCCTTTTGTTCTTTCCTCCCCTCCTTCCTTTCCCCGCCCCGACACTTGCTTAAAAACCTGTTACATCTCTAACTTTTTCCAGTTCTGACGAAAGGTCATCAACCTGAAACGTCAACTCTGTTTCTCTCTCCACAGATGTTGCCTGGCCTGCTGAGTATTTCCAGCATTTTCTGTTTTTATTTCAGATTTCAGCATCCGCAGTATTTTGCTTTTGAACAAGAGGGATGCTTCACTAGCTGCTAGCTGCTAGCTTTGCCTGCACTGAATTAAACAATTTAGTCCTTTGCTTACACTGTTTCTCTAGATATAAATATCACGTACTATTTTACCTGAATGGGTTATTTAACAGCAGATTGGCTACGTCCTAAGGATTTTATTTAAATGAGCTGATTTGAACTGTGAAGCCAGTCTCGTGAGAGATCCTATTAGAAAAATCACAAGCAGCCTTCTCTGAACTTGGTTATAAAGAACATATAGAACCATATCAGAGCTCTCAATAAATAAATGGGAGGATACTGAGAGGTGTGGATGAACAGAGGGACCTTGGAGTTTAGAAGAATGAGAGGTGATCTCATTGAAATATACCAAATTACTACAGTGCTTGACAGGGTAGATGCAAGGAGGATGTTTCCTCTGGCTGGGGAGTCTAGAACCAGGGGTCACAGTCTCAGAATAACAGGGCTATTTAGGACTGAGAGGAGGAGAAACCTCTTCACTCAGAGGGTGATGAATCTTTGGAATTCTCTACCCCAGAGGGCGGTGGAGGCTCAGTCTTTGAGTATATTCAAATTAGAGATGGATAGTGTTATGTATGTAAACATTGTAACTGTGTAACACTTGCCACCAGAGGGCGCACCTTTTGGAGACCCAAGGGTCACCTGCACATCTCATGCAAGCGAGTATAAAAGATTGTCTGCCATGCTGCTTTGACACTCTGGAGTTTTATTAAAGAGACTAAGGTCACATCAGTTTAAGCTTACACTACTCAGTCTTGTGGAGTTATTCTAAACATAACAGATAGATTTTTGAATATTAAGGGAATTAAGGGATATGGGGATAGTACAGGAAAGTATTGAGGTACAAGATCAGCTATGATCTCAATGAATGGCAGAGCAGTCTCGAGGGGCCGAATGGCCTACTCCTGCTCCTAATTTTTATGTGATTATGTTTTTGGAGTTATGGTCCACAGATCCTTAAAGGTAGCAGGACAGATCGATAAGGTAGTTTAAAAGACATATAGAATACAAGAGCAGGGAAGTTACGCTAGAACTGTATACAACATTAGTTAGGCTACAGCTTAAGTACTGCGTGCAGTTCTGGTCACCATATTACAGGAAGGATGCGATTGCACGAGAGAGGGTGCAGAGGAGTTTTACAAGAATGTTGCCAGAACTGGTAAACTTTAGCTATGAGGAAAAGGGAGTTAGATGAAGTCCTTACTACTAGGGGGATCAAGGGGTATGGCGAGAAAGCAGGAAGGGGGTACTGAATTTGCATGTTCAGCCATGAACTCATTGAATGGCGGTGCAGGCTAGAAGGGCCGAATGGCCTACTCCTGCACCTATTTTCTATGTTTCTATGTTTCTATGAAAGATTGAATAGGCTGGGTTGTTTTCCTTGGAACAGAGGAGGCTGAGGGGAGATTTAATTGAGGAGCCTAGATAGAGTGGATAGGAAGGACCTATTTCCCCTAGCAGAGGGGTCAATAGATTTAAAGTAGTTGGTAGAAGGATTAGAGGGGAGATGAGGAAACATTCTTCACCCAGAGGTGGTGGGGGTCTAGAGTCACGGCCTGAAAGGGTGGTAGAGGCAGAAACCCTCATCACATTTAAAAAGTACTTGGATGCTAAGAGGCTGCAGGGTGACTTGGACCGGTTAGGTGAGTGGGCAAATGCATGTCAGATGCAATATAATGTAGCTAAATGTGAGGTTATTCACTTTGGTGGCAAAAACAGGAAGGCAGAATAGCGAGAGGATTTGAGTATAGGAGCAGGGAGGTCTTACTACAGTTGTACAGGGCGTTGGTGAGGCCACACCTTGAATATTGTGTACAGTTTTGGTCTCCTAATCTGAGGAAGGACATTCTTGCTATTGAGGATGTAAAGTCCTGTCCCCTCAGTACAGATTCACACGAGGCATGTAGTGAAGTCAAGGTCACTCTGGACCTGCACCTTTATTTCACAGCTCTGGAATGCTGCACTTGCCTGAGACCTGTCCTTATATACCTGTCTCTTGCAAGTGCACCCCTGGTGGTAAGGTATGCTGGTGATTACAGGTCATATCTTATTACAGTCATGTATAGCATGTTAGGATACAGTTATATATAATAATGTAAGATACATGACAGAGGAAGTGAGCGAAGGTTCACCAGACTGATTCCAGGATTGCAGGACTGGATCGACTAGTCACTGGAATTTAGAAGAATGAGGGGGGATCTCATAGAAACATATAAAATTCTAATGGGATTGGAGAGGTTAGATGCAGGAAGAATGTTCCCGATGTTGGGGAAGTCCAAAACCAGGGGTCATAGTCTAAGGATAAGGGGTAAGCCATTTAGGACAGAGATGAGGAGAAACTTCTTCACTCAGAGAATTGTGAACCTGTGGAATTCTCTACCACAGAAAGTTGTTGAGGCCAGTTCGTTAGATATATTCAAAAGGGAGTTGGATGTGGCCCTTACGGCTAAAGGAATCAAAGGGTATGGAGAGAAATCAGGAATGGGGTACTGAAGTTGCATGATCAGCCATGATCATATCGAATGGTGGTGCAGGCTCGAAGGGATGAATGGCCTACTCCTGCACCTATTTTCTATGTTTCTATGTTTCTATGTGCACTTAAAGAGCGGTAAACTACAGGGCTCCAGACCTAGTGCTGGAAGGTGGAATTAGGCTGGGTAGCTCTTTTTCGACCGTCACGGACACGATGGGCCGAATAGTCTCCTTCTGTAATTTTTCTATGATTCTATGAATTTCTCATTCACTTTAACATAGAATTACATTGTTATGTCGGCAAACAGGATAATCACTTTGTGTGCATCAGGATCCCACAACAGATGAGGTGAATGACCAATGGTGTTACCTGAGGGAGGAATATTGGTCAGGACAATAATTTAAAGGGTTAAATTATGAGGACTGGTTGCATAAACTTAGTTTCTCTTCCCTTGAGTATCGAAGAATGAGGGGTGATGTGATCAAGGTGTTTAAAATTGTTAAAAGGATTCGATAGGGTAGATACTGAGAAACTAGTTCCTCTGGTGAAGGAGAAAAATGGCTGCAAGAGCAGGTTGTCTAATGTTTCTTTAGAAGCAAAGTATATACTCAGCAGCAACAATACACTGATAGTGCAACACCCATGTCTTGTTCGTTGATGTTTGACCAGTTACCAGAAGTGTATCCTAGCATCACAGAGACTTACAGCACAGAAGGAGGCCATTGGCCCATCGTGCCTGTGCTGCCTCTTTGATAGAGCAGACTCACTTTTTTCCGGTAACCCTGTGGGTTCCTCATCCTCAATTGTCTAACTCCCGTTTAAAATTATTTGTGGAATCAGCTTCCACCACCTTTTCAGTTCGAACGTTCCGGATCTCAACAACTCTCTGCGTGGAAAATATTCTCCTCATCTCCCCTCTGGATCTT
Source organism: Pristiophorus japonicus (assembly GCF_044704955.1). Lineage (NCBI taxonomy): Eukaryota > Metazoa > Chordata > Chondrichthyes > Pristiophoridae > Pristiophorus > Pristiophorus japonicus. The sequence continues at coordinate 28,109,847 of NC_091977.1, forward strand.
TCAACAATGATTTTAAACCAATGACCTGTTATTATTGATCAGTGTAGGTAGGACATTTCCATTTTAAGGGAGCACCTCTCGGAGCCTGTACTAATCCAGGGACCTGTACAGAGCCTGTACTAATGATCCAGAGACATGAGTTCAAATTCCATCACGGCAATCTGGGCGGATTTAAATTCAGTTAATGAAATTAATCTGGAATAAAAAGCTAGTATCTGTGATGGTGACCATAATACTATTGGATTGTTGTAAAAACCCATCTGGTTCACTAATGTCCTTTAGGGAAGGAAATCTGCCGTCCTTATCTGGCCTGGCCTACAGGTGACTCCAGACCCACAGCAATGTGGTTGACTCTTAACTGCCCTCTGAAATGGCCCGGCTTAAGTTGTACCAAACCTACAAAGAACACCACTTCAAGAAGGCGGCTCATCACCACCTTCTCAAGAGCAATTAGGGATGGTCAATAAATGCTATCCCTGCTGGCAACTCCCACATCCTGTGAATTAATACTGTTATGTTTAGAATAACTCCACAAGACTGAGTACTGTAAGCTTAAACTAATGTGACCTTAGTCTCTTTAATAAAACTCCAGAGTGCCAAAGCAGCATGGCAGACAACCTTTTCTCCTCGCTTGCATGAGGTGTGCAGGTGACCCTTGGGCCTCCAACAGGTGCGCCCTCTGGTGGCAAGTCTTACACAGTTATAATGTTTATATACATAACATCACTCCCCCTCAAAGTCTTTGATACAAGTTATTTACAAGTTGAGGCGGTCCAGTGCCCTTTCGCCCCCTGGTTGAACGCCTGAGTTCGAATCCTGGTATGGGTGAGTTGGTCTGACCGGACTGTTGGGCATGGTGGGTTCATCCTCTTGATTGACAACGAGGTCGATTGCTGGTTGTGTGTGTGTTGGTGGATCGATGATGGTGATGTCCTCTTCAAGTTGTTCCTGGTTGTCAGTGAATCACAGTTTGGCCTGATCCAAATGCTTTCTGCACGTTTGTCCATTAAATCGTTTGACAATAAAACTCTATTCCCCTCCTTGACCAAGACAGTGCCAGCAACCCATTTGGGACCATGACCATAATTAAGGATAAACACAGGGTCGTTTACATCAATGTCACATGAAACAGCTGTGCGATCGTGGTACATGTTTTGCCGGTGACGCCGGGTTTCCACATGATCAATAAGATCCGGGACAGCCTGGTTTTGAGTGCTCTCTTCATTAACAATTCCGCCAGGGGAACCATGGTGAGCGAGTGGGGTTGCCTGCGGTAGCTGAGCAGAACCTGAGATAAGCGAGTCTGCAGCGAGCCATCTGTCATGCATTTCAAGCTCTGCTTGATAGTTTAGACTGCCTGTTCCACTTGACCATTGGATGTGGGCTTAAACGGGGCAGATCTGACATGCTTAATGCTATTGCAGGTCATAAACTCGTTGAATTCTGAGCTGGTGAAACACGGTCCATTATCAATGACAAGGACATCGGGCAAGCCATGGGTGGCGAACATGGGCCAGAGGCTTTCAATGGTGGCAGTGGACGTGCAGGATGACATGATTACACATTCAATCTATTTGGAGTAAGTGTCCACTACTACGAAGAACATCTTTCCTAGAAGGGGTTCAGCAAAATCTATGTGGATCCTGGACCACGGTTTGGAGGGCCATGACCACAGACTCAGTGGAACCTCCCTTGGTGCATTGCTAAACTGTGAGCAAGTTTTACATTGGTGTACGCATGTCTCCAAATCCGAGTCAATGCCGGGCCACCAAACGTGCGACCTGGCAATAGCCCTCATCATGACTATGCCTGGGTGGGTACTGTGTAGGTCACGTATAAACATTTCCCTGCCTTTTTTTGGCAAAACCACATGATTACTGCATAATAGACAATCCGACTGGATGGACATTTCATCTTTATGTCGGTGAAACGGCTGAATTTCATCTTGCATTTCCCCGGGAACAGCCGATCAGCTCCCATTGAGGACGCAACTTTTTACTAATGATAGCACAGGGTCCTGGCTAGTCCAGGTCCTGATCTGGCAAGCCGTGACGGGTGACCACTCGCTCTCAAAAACTTCCATGACCAGAAGCAAGTCTGCGGGTTGCACCATTTCCATCCCGGTGGTGGGCAATGGTAGCTGACTGAGGGCATCAGCACAGTTTTCCGTGCCTGCTCTGTGGCGGATAACATAGTCATAAGCGGACAATGTTATTGCCCATCTTTGGATGCAGGACGAAGCATTGGTGTTTATACCTTTCTGAAAACAGCGAAATGAGCAGTTTGTGGTCGGTTTCAAGCTCAAACCGGAGTCCAAATAGGTATTAATGCATTTTCTTAACCCCGTATACGCATGCTAACGCCTCTTTCTCGACCATACTGTAGGCTCTTTCAGCCTTAGATAGACTTCTAAACGCATATGCAACCGGTTGCAGTTTGCCTGATACATTGGTTTGCTGTAACACAGACCCGACCCCGTACAAGATTCATCACAAGTAGGCACTAAACGTTTACATGGGTCATACAACACAAGTAACTTGTTGGAACATAGCAGGTTTCTGGCGTTCTCAAAGGCTGTCTCTTTGAGATTTAGCCCAAACACAGTTATCACCCTTACGTAGCAACAGTCTATCGACTCTGGATCAGTTCCTATCGACTGGAGGGTAGCTAATGTAACACTACTGTTTAAAAAAGGAGGGAGGGAGAAAACGGGTAATTATAGACTGGTTAGCCTGATATCAGTAGTGGGGAAAATGTTGGAATCAATTATTAAAGATGAAATAGCAGCACATTTGGAAAGCAGCGACAGGATCGGTCCACATCAGCATGGATTTATGAAAGGGAAATCATGCTTGACAAATCTGGAATTTTTTGAGGATGTAACTCGTAGAGTGGACAAGGGAGAACCAGTGGATGTGGTGTATTTAGACTTTCAAAAGGCTTTTGACAAGGTCCCACAGAAGAGATTGGTGTGCAAAATTAAAGCACAAGGTATTGGGGGTAATGTACTGACGTGGATAGAGAACTGGTTGGCAGACAGGAAGCAGAGAGTCGGGATAAACGGGTCCTTTTCAGAATGGCAGGCAATGACTAGTGGAGTGCCACAGGACTCAGTGCTGGGACCCCAGCTCTTAACAATGCACATCAATGATTTAGATGAAGGAATTGAGTGTAATATCTCCAAGTTTGCAGATGACACTAAGCTGAGTGGCAGTGTGAGCTGTGAGGAGGATGCTAAAAGGCTGCAGGGTGACTTGGACAGGTTAGATGAATGGGCAAATGCATGGCAGATGCAGTATAATCTGGATAAATGTGAGATTATTCACTTTGGGGGCAAAAACACAAATATTATCTGAATGGCGACAGATTAGGATAGGGGGAGGCGCAACGAGACCTGGGTGTTATGGTTCATCACTCATTGAAAGTTGGCATGCAGCTACAGCAGGCGGTGAAGAAGGCAAATGTTTTGTTGGCCTTCATAGCTAGGGGATTTGAGTATAGGAACAGGGAGGTCTTACTGCAATTGTACAGGGTCTTGATGAGGCCTCACCTGGAATATTGTGTTCAGTTTTGGTCTCCTAATCTGAGGAAGGACGTTCTTGCTATTGAGGGAGTGCAGTAAAGGTTCACCAGACTGAATCCCGGGATGGCGGGACTGACATATGAGGAGTGACTGGATCAATTGGGTCTTTATAGTCTGGAGTTTAGAAGGATGAGAGGGGATCTCATAGAAACGTATAAAATTCTGACGGATTGAATAGGTTAGATGCAGGAAAAATGTTCCCGATATTGGGGAAGACCAGAACCAGGGGAAACAGTCTTAGGATAAGAGGTAGGCCATTTAGGACTTAAATGAGCGAAACTTCTTCACTCAGAGAGTTGTTAACCTGTGGAATTCTCTACCGCAGAGAGTTGTTGATGCCAGTTCATTTGATATATTCAAGAGGGAGTTAAATATGGCCCTTCCGGCTAAAGGGATCAAGGGGTATGGAAATAAAGCAGTAGAGCGGTACTGAGGGTATGATTAGCCATGATCTTATTGAATGGTGGTGCAGGCTCGAAGGGCCGAATGGCTTACTCCTGCACCTATTTTCTATGTTTCTATGTTTTTATGTGGAACGGTTCCAGCAAAGTACACAACCCGGGTAGAAAGTTACCAAAATAGTTGAGGATTCCCAGGAACGAACGCAGCTCCGTCACATTCTGTGGTCTGGGTGCATTCTTGATGGCCTCTGTCTTTCAGTCTGTGGGTCTGATGCCGTCTGTCACAATATTTCTCCCTAAAAATTCAACCTCTGGCGTCAGGAAAACACACTTGGAGTGTTTCAGCCTGAGTCCCACTCTGTCTAGTCGATTTAGAACCTCTTCCAGGTTGTGCAGGTGTTCAATGGTGTCACGACTGGTGATCAGGATATCCTCTGGAAAAAGGCAGCAGCCGAGTGAATCCCAAAGGGATATCTGTGGTATATAAACAGTCCTTTGTGTGTGTTGATGCACGTCAATCTTTTCGAAGATTTAGCCAGCTCCTGTGTCATGTAAGCGGAGGTTAGATCCAATTTGGTGAACGACTTCCACCCTGCTAACGTTGAGAACAGGTCATCCACCTTGGGTAGTGGATACTGGTTTTGTAACGAGACGCCGTTGATCGTTACCTTGTAGTCTCCACAGATTCTGACCGTGCCATCGCTTTTTAACACCGGAACAATTGGGCTGGCCCTCTCGTTGAACTCAACTGGCGATATGATTCCCTCTCATTGAAGTCTGTCCAGTTCAATCTCGACTTTCTCCCTCATCATATATGGAACCGCTTGAGCCTTGTGATGAGCAGGCCGTGCATCAAGGACTAGATGGATCTGCACCTTAGTGCCTGTGAAGTTGCCGATGCCTGGTTCTAATAGCGACGGAAATTTGCACAGCACTTGAGCGCATGAGGCATCATCCACTGAAGATAGTGCTTTGATGTCATCCCAGTTCCATTGAATCTTTCCTAGCCAGCTTCTGCCAAACAATATTGGGCCATCGTCTGGTACAATCCATAGTGATAAGTCATGCACAGCTCCATCGTACGATACCTTCACTGCCACACTGACAATGACTGGTATGAGCTCTTTGGTGTAAGTGTGTAGCTTTGTATAAATTGAGCTCAGTTTGGGCCTTTGTGCCTTGTTGTCCCACAGTTTCTCAAAAGCCTTCTGGCTCATAATTGACTGACTCGCCCCCATGTTCAACTCCTTGGAAACTGGAATGCCATTTAATTTGACTTTCAGCATTATAGGAGGGCTCTTGGTGGTGAAGGTGTGTACTCCATATACTTCTTCCTCGGCCTCGGGAGGAGTTGCCTCTCTTACTTGTTCTGTGTGATCCGCTTCAGATCGACCATCTTCTGCTGACTCTGCCACGTGGTGAGTCGCAGCACGTTTGCACATTCGCTGGAGGTGCCCCATTGTTTCGCAGTCTTTGCACATGTAGTGCTTGAATTGACATTGATGCACTCTATGATTACCCTCGCAGTGTCAACATGGTATTAATGGATTCGCATTCACACCCCACGGCGGACTCTGGGTCACCCTAGGTCTTGCAGCTGCAGACGTGTAGGCCCTGCCATGTACAGTTCTGCCTGCTAACGGTGTTATTTAATGCACAGTACTTGCCAGTGAGCTTCGATGCTGAGAAGATATCAGTTTAGTATTATCGTTCGTGGACATGAAAGCCTGGGCTATCGTGATGTCCTTGTTCAGGTCTGGGGATTCGGCAGACAGCAGCTTGTGAAGAATGATCTCATGGCTGAAAAAGTCCCGCAGCATTTCCCCCAAAAATCCAGTAAAATCGCAAGGTCCCGCAAGGTGCCTTACGTCGGCGACATAACTCGCCACGTCCTGGCCCTCGGAGCGGTGGTGCGTATAGAAGCGATACCTGGCATTAAGATGCTCTCCTTTGGCTTGAGATGTTCCTGAACCAGAGTTCACAACTCTGCATATGTCTTTTCCATTGGTTTCATCAGTGCTAGCAGATGTTTGATGAGGCCGTATGTTGTAGACCCACAAACGGTGAGGAGAATTCCCTGCGCTTGATCGCTTTATCATCCGCATCCAGCTTGTTGACCACGAAGTATTGGTCGAGACGTTCAACGAAGGCTTCCCAATCAATACCCTCTACAAATCACTCAAGAATACCAACGGCAGCCATAACTGCGTGAAAGCTTGTGATTTGTTACTCATCGCCAATTGTTATGTTTAGGATAACTCCACAAGACTGAGTACTGTGAGCTTAAACTGATGTGACCTTAGTCTCTCTAATAAAACTCCAGATTGCCAAAGCAGCATGGCAGACAACCTTTTATACTCGCTTGCATGAGGTGTGCAGGTGTCCCTTGGGCCTTCAACAGGTGCGCCCTCTGGTTATTTACATACATAACAAATACATTTTTAAAAAACATCACCAGGACGTCCCAAAGATGAATTGCTTTTGAAGTGTTGTCACTGTTGTTACGTGGGCAAGGATTACTGATTGAAATGGGTGCAATTTAAAATACCTTTTGAAAAAAAAATCATATTCTCTTAGGAATAGGAGCATAGGAACCCGAGTAGGTCCCTCGAGCTGTTCTGATGATGGGCAGTGGAAGCAGATTCAATAGTAACTTTCAAAAAAGGAGTTGGATATATATTTGAAAAGAAATAATTTGCAGGACTGTGAGGAAAGAGCGGGGGAGTGAGACTAACTGGATAGCTTTTGTGTCAGCTGTGGCTCAGTGGGCAGCACACTCGCCTCTGGGTCAGAAGGTTGTGGGTTCAGGTCCCACTCCAGGAACTTCAGCACATAGAGCTAGGCTGACACTCCAGTGCAGTGCTGAGGGAGGTGCCGTCTTTCGGATAAGACATTAAACAGAGGCCCTGCCTGCTCTCTCAGGTGGATGTAAAAGATCCCATGGCAGTATTTCAAAGAAGGACAGGGGAGTTATTCCTGGTGTCCTCAATCAACAAATCAAAAACAGATTATGTGGCCAGCATCACATTGCTGTTTTGGGGAGCAAATTGGCCGCGTTTCCCACATTACAACAGTGACTACACTCCAAAAGTACTTCATTGGTTGTAAAGCACTTTGAGACATCCGGTGATCGTGAAAAGTGCTATATAAACGCAAATCTTTCTTTTCTTTCCTTCACAAAGCTCGCACAGGCACGATGGACCAAATGGCCTCCTTTGATCCTATGGTGCAGATTAAGGCTTGCCATTTGAGTACTGTGTTCTATTGACTAAGATTAGGAGTAGCGATTAGTAATCAGGAGTGACAATGGTAGGGTTCCAAAAGGCACATTCTCCACCAAGTATGTGAAGAACACTCCCCTCGTCCTCAGCAGCAGTAGATCATAGACTAAAAAGGGGGATATGAAAACAATCACATCAAGTGCATAATAATTACACGTAATGGCAACTATAAAACTGTCACATTGGAACATGCCAGGACTGATGAGGCACGTCGAAACAATTGTCTGATTTTTTTTTGTTATTTGTTGGCAATACAAAGGTTGTACAGTTGGTAGTGAGTGAAGACTGATCTAATGCAAACAGAAGCATTTTATTATGTGTTCTGAAATTAATTGAGAAATTGAAAGGCAGCCAACATAAATGTCGTCAAGTAAAGCAAAAACCTGCAGAATAATTGACTATTTAGTACTCATCACCTTTTCGCTTTTATTTTTGTATTTCCGCAAGGTTCCAAACTTTTTAGGCTTGCAGTAACTTTTTCTTATTATCAAGATTGATTGCTCCAATTAGAGCTGGAACCAGCAGAGAGTGCCAAGCCAAGAGATGTATATAATGGCTGGGATTTTCCAGGGCCTATGACCGAGTATACGGTGCTTACATAGCCATAAGTGCCCTGCAAGTTGCAGGTTTCTGTGTGCGCTGCGCATGCGCGAAAACCCGGAACTTGCGATCTGTCACGTTTCAGCCTGACAGATCCACCGCATCCATTGGAAATGGACATTTGCTGGTGGAGAGTTGGGCTATTTCACCCAACTACTGCCCATCGAATGTCCGTAGCGCCTACTCTTACCAGTGTAAGAGTTTAAATAAATATTAAATTAATGAAAAAAAATGATTTAATCGTAAAAAATCTTTAAACTTAGTTTAGGTTATTTTTAACCCCTGTGAAACATTTCAATTTATTTTCAAAAAATTAAATTTTCATTTTAAATGTTTAATGTAATTGTAATTTTCATTAATTTTGAACATGTAATTATTTATTTTTATTTACCTGGTGTGGAATTGTGTTTTTTTAGGGGATTCCTATTCATGCTTAAGGGGATTCTGTATGTAAACGGAATCCCCATAATCATAATGGGGATCCCCCTTCCTGATTGGTTGGCCTGGCCCATGTGATCTCAGGGGCGTTCGCGAACCGCTTGTGCCCCCGGGATACGTGGGCCTTTACGCATGCGTACGCGTAGAGGCCAGGAGCGCGAGTCTACGAACCTCTGGGGCAATCAGGTAGGTTTGTATTTTTCTTGTGGTTCGGAGGTTTTCACCCGTGGAAAGCGTCTGACCACAAATTCAGGCCCAATGCTTTAGACGTTCATTCCAGGGAGGTAAACGGAGTTCAGTGACATGCTCCATGTTACAACTAATTAGAGTGATAATAAGCTTCAACCCCGTGGAAAGTCACTGGACAAAAGCACTCCGAATTAAAAAAATATATTTATTCAAAAGATGTGGGCGTCGCTGGCAAGGCAGGCATTTATTGTCCATCCCCAATCACCTTCTTGAATCGTCGCAGTCCTTGATACTTCATTGTAGCGGTTTGATACAATTGAGAGGGCAGTTAAGAGTCAACCACATGGCTGTGTAACTATATGTCACATATAGGCCAGACCAGGTAAGGATAGCAGATTTCCTTCCCTGGTCTCTAAATTGTCAGACTGCTTGTCTGACATCCAGTTCTGGTGAGCAGAAATTTTCTCCAATTGAGTATTAGGAAGACCGAAGTAATTGTTTTTGGTTCCTGCCAAAACTCCGTTCCCTAGCCACTAACTCCATCCCTCTCCCCAACTCCTGTCTGAGGCTGAACCAGACTGTTCGCAACCTTCGCGTCATATTTGACCCTGAAATGAGCTTTCGACCACATATCTGCAACATAAGTAAGACCACATATTTCCACCTCCATAACATCGCCTGTCTCCGCCCTTGCCACAGCTCATCTGCTGCTGAAGTCCACATCCATGCCCTTGTTACTTCTAGACTTGGCTATTCTAATGCACTCCTGGCTGGCCTCCCACATTCTGCCCTACGTAATCTAGAGGTGATCCAAAACTCGGCTGCCCGTGTCCTAACTCGCACCAAGTCCCGTTCGATCATCACTCCTATGCTCCCTGAACAATGCCTCGATTTCAAAATTCTCATCCTTATTTTCAAATCCCTCCATGGCCTCAGCCCTTCTTATCTCTGAAATCTCCTCCAGCCCTACAACCCCCCGAAATATCTGCATTCCTCTAATTCTGCCCTCCTGAGCATCGCTAATTATAATCACTCAACCATTGGTGGCCGTGCCTTCTGTTGCCTAGACCGTAAGCTCTGGAACTCCCTGCCTAAACCTCTCCGCCTCTCTACCTCGCTTTCCTCCTTCAAGACGGTCATTAAAACCTACCTCTTTGACCAAGCTTTTGGTCACCTGCGCTAATTTCTATTTATGCGGTTCGGTGTCAATTCTTTTTATCTCATAATACTCCTGTGAAGTGCCTTGGAACATTTCACTATGATAAAGGCGCTATATAAATACATGTTGTTGTTGTTGATGCCATTGAATTTTACCACAATATTTCCCTTTGCTGCTGTTGTTGTACACGTGCCATTTAACCTTAACCTGTGACTTCTCAGGTTGGAGTGGATATGTCTGATGGCTGGCTGTAGGGTCTCAGTGGGAGGGTGGGTGGGTGATGAGCATTGCTGGATGCGATTCAAATGGTGCTGTACATTCACGTGCAACAACCCAGCAATTGATTGATCCGTATACTCTGTTGCGGTGGCTGGCTGGTCCTGGAAGGAGACAGTCATTTGCACGGGGAAGTCGGATATGCCAGGTGCCTACAACAGGCACACTCCTGCTGTTGGGCTTTCCCTCAAAATATCCACTGCTCTAGGTGGAGCAGGCCTGTAGCCCACAGTGAAGTAGATGAATCCCTGCCTCAAGATTCCCCCAATCCAATAATCAGCATCTCGAAGCTGGAAGAAAGAGTCTCGAATTAGAGAATGGTAGAAATTACAGCACTGAAAGGGGCCATTCGGCCCTGTGCTGGTACCAGCCCTTTGTGGATAAGGTGTGGGGGATGGGGGGAGGCAGTCATGGCTGGAGAATGAGTAAGGAGTTTACCAGTGATCAGTACTGGTAAGCTGCACAGTTAGCTCGCGATATTCCAGCAGAATACCCCTCTCTATTCACACTTGGGAATCCCTAACCCTTAGATCTGCATCTAAGCTCTCTAGACTTGATAAGTGAGGTACGTCCCAATGAGCAGGAAGTATACATTCTGTATGAGGCAAATAGAAATTCTACAGGTGTATATTTTCCAGACGTGCTTATTTGTACTGCAAAAATGGCCACCATGCTCCACCCTTTGTCTATGATTGGTCCCATTGGAGGATAAGCCACACCCTGAAGTTTCACAAGAATGTGTAATTGGAACCGCCCACCCCAAGGTCTCATTGACTTTGCAAATTGTAACTCGATCCACTTTCACTTCCTGAAGTGACAGAACTCCCCAGAAGACAGCAAGGGCCAACCAAAGTGCCTTACCCCAGTCCAAGTACACCCCTCCCACAGCCGAAGTGCCTTACCTCATTCCAAGTGCATCCCTCCCCCAGCCAAAGTGCCTTACCCCAGTCCAAGTGCATGCTTCCCACAGCCGAAGTGCCTTACCTCAGTCCAAGTACATCCCTCCCCCAGCCAAAGTGCCTTACCCCAGTGCATCCTCCCTCCCGCCCAGCCCCCCCCCCCACCCCACTATAGATGGGGCATTGTGTACGGATTGTTAACAGGTTTATTAGGTATGAAGTGAATAGTAACAGTGTTGTGATTTCAGATATCATCGTGATCCATCTTCCCTGAGTGACCTCTCTCCCCTCCAATCCCCCCCACCCACCCATGTCTCTCTCCCCACCACCTGTGCCTCTCCCCACCCGACTCATGCCTCTTCCCCCCTCAGTTTCTCTCCTAGTCTCTCTCACTCTCCCTCCAAACTCTCTCTCTCCCCCAGCCTCTCTCTCTCTCCCAGACTCTCTCTCTCTCCTGGCCTCTCTCTCTCTCTCCTGGCCTCTCTCTCTCCCAGTATCTCTCTCACTCCCAGTCTCTCTCTCCCGCTCTCTCTCTCCCAGTCTCTCTATAGCTCTCTCCCTCCCCCAGTCTCTCTCTCTCTCTCTCTCCCCCAGCCTCTCTTTCTCCCAGTCTCTCTCACCCCCCAGTTTCTCTCTCTCTCTCTCTCTCCTGGCCTCTCTCTCTCCCAGTATCTCTCTCACTCCCAGTTTCTCTCTCCCGCTCTCTCTCCCCCAGTCTCTCTCTCTCTACCCCAGCCTCTGTCTCTCCCAGTCTCTCTCTCACTCCCCCCCCAGTCTCTCTATAGCTCTCTCCCTCCCCCAGTCTCTCTCTCTCTCTCCCCCAGCCTCTCTTTCTCCCAGTCTCTCTCACCCCCCAGTTTCTCTCTCTCTCTCTCTCTCCTGGCCTCTCTATCTCTCCCAGTCACTCTCTCTCTCTCCCAGTCTCTCCCAGTCTTTCTCTCTCTCTGTCTCTCCCAGTCTTTCTCTCTCTCTCTCTCTCCCCCCAGTCTCTCACTCTCTCCCAGCCTTTCTCTCTCTCCCAGTCTCCCTCGCCCCTCACAGTCTCTCTCTCTCTCCTTCGTCCCCCACAGTCTCTCACTCTCTCCCAGCCTCTCTCTCTCTCCCAGTCTCCCTCATCCCCCACAGTCTCTCTCTCTCTCTCTCCCCACCCCCCCCCAGTTTATCTCTCTCTCCCCCCCCGCCCAATCTTTCTCTCTCTCACTCTCCCCCCCCCAGTCTCTCTCTCTCTCCCAGTCTCCCTCGCCTCTCACAGTCTCTTTCTCTCTCTCCCCCCCCCCCCACCCCCCCCCAGTCTCTCTCTCTCTCTCTTTCCCTCCCACTCGGCCCCATGGCCACCACTCTCAGCCCCACCGCTACCGCTCTTGGCCCCCCCCCCCCGCTCTCGGCCCCAGGCCCGCCACTCTCGGCACAAACTGTTTGGGGTTTACCACCCAGTTTATGTCTATGAGTTAGTCATAGAATCATACAGCACAGAAGGAGGCCATTCGGCCCATTGTGCCTGTGCCGGCTCTTTGGAGGAGCTGTCTAATTAACCCCACTCCCCTGCTGTATCCCCATAGCCCCGCAATATTTCCCCTTTAAGCATTGATTCAATTCTCTTTTGAACGTTACAATTGAATCTGCTTCCACCACCCTTTCAGGCAGTGTATTCCAGATCACAACAAGTTGTGGTGTAAAAAAATATTTTCTCATGTCGCCTCTGGTTCTTTTGCCAATCACCTTAAATCTGTGTCCTCTGTGCTTTATATATGCAGACTATAGTTATACTCTCTGTGTAGTCACTGCATGGTTGCATAAGATGGAGACTTGTTATCTGATGTACTAACAATAAGGTTTACACTGTATATATAATATGCTGGCACCACTGGAGGGTGCAACTGGTGGAGACTGGGGTTTCCTGCCTCTGTGGCAGATGCTGTCCACCAGAGGGCACTGCAGTGGGAGACCTGAGGGTCACCTGCATAGGTGTGTAGGGCCCAGTATAAAAGGCTGCCCACCATGCTTGTGCCTCACTCGGGAGCTACGAATAAAGGACCAAGGTCACTACAGTTTGAGTACAACACATTGCCTCGTGGAGTCATTCATAAGTGCATTACAGACATAACACTCTGGTTATTGGTCCTTCTGCCACTGGAAACAGTTTCTCCTTAGTTACTCTATCAAAACCGTTGATGGTTTTGAACACCTCTATTAAATCTTCTCTTAACCTTCTCGAAGAAGAACAATCCCTACTTCTCCAGTCCTTCATCCCTGGTACTATTCTAGTAAATCTCTTCTGAACCCTCTTCAAAGCTTAAATGATGCCTAAATGTTCAGATTATATTAGCATTTACAATACCAACCACCTGCCAGGATCTACACCGCTCATGCTGGTAGCTCAGAGCTAGCTGGCTTAAATCTCAGCTCACTTGATCTCTGGGAACCTTGTACATCTTAGTGACATCTTAGCTATATCTGTCTGGTATAGCCATGCAATCTTAACTTCTGTAACGTCCTGTAACATTTCTATGTCAGAGAGGCACTTACTAATTTTACATAGACACCTATTTACATATATTAGGCACCAAACTCCCACACCTTCCACTACAAAGACTATTACAAGAATTGTTAAAAGATCTAAAGCAAAACTATTAACCGAAGAATGAGACGTTAGTGTCAAAAATACTACTTATAGGGCCCGAAATTAAAGAACTTACCGCCCACTGCCGCAGATATTCCTCTGCTCGAGCCGCCCAGTGCCACTTTCGAAGAGGCCTGGAGCGGGCGGGAGGGGAGAGCCGCCGGGAAGCGCCTGCTGACGTCAGCGGGCGGCCGATGCGCGTAACTACACTCCTGCCCATCGAGATGCCATATTCATGCGGGCGAGAGTCAGCTGGAGTCGGCGGCAGGACGGCGGTGAACCGCTGAGTGCAGGCAGCTCTGTCCTCAACGGTAAGTGTGAAGCTGGAAGGTTAGTGACCTTTACAGGGACTTACCTGGATGAGGTCCCCTGAAGGTCGTCAGATTTTTTTTTTTTTTTAATTCTTTTTATTTTGTGGTATTCGACCCTCCATGGGCCTGACTCCATCTTTGGCGGCACTTGGGTGGCAAGCACCTCTGCCGCCGAGAATGAGAGCTCCCGCCGGCTGACGCCCAGATTGGCAGCGTACGTCGCTGCTTTACCGCCCGCCGACCCTCGAGGGACCTGGGTGATGAAAACCTCGCCCAAAGAACCGTCAGGGACCTTGGCGGCCATCGGCGGTCCTTTGGGCGGCACTTGGGCGGGCGGGGGCCTTCACCAAATTCGGGTCCATAGAATCATAGACATTTACAGTATGGAAGGAGGCCATTTCAGCCCATCTTGTCCACGCCAGCCGACAAAGAACTATCCAGCTTAATCCCACTTTCGAGCTCTTGGTCCTTAGCCCTGTAGGTTATGGCACTTAATGTGCACATCCAAGTATTTTTTTAAAGTGGTGAGGGTTCTGTCTCTACCATCCTTTTCGTCAGTGAGTTCCGGACCCCCACCACCCTCTGGGTGAAAACATTTCAACTCAAATCCCCAAATTACATAACCTTCATTTCCAAATCTGAGTGGCATGTGTTAGAAGAGCCATTTTGATGTCAATCATCTCACACAGCCCATTTGATACACTTGATGACCTCCAAATCAATGAATCACTGGCATCCAGACATACCAGGTCACTTGTTCAATCCCCATCTTCTCAAGTCTTTGTTAATAAAAGGGTTTCACACAGGTGCAAATCAGGCAAAACATATTTATGTCCCTATAATAAGCCACGACAGGTTATTTTCGATAGAATTACAGAGAACAAATAAATCTGCTGATTAGAAAGCAATATTTTCAATATTGTGTGAACTCATCAGGAATCTTTGCCCCTGAAATTGTGCAGCCATTCTGGCAGACTCCTGCTATATGTACGGCAAGATTCCATTGCAATGGTCAGAAACCCAGTCCTGGCCTTAAGAATCCAGAGAGACCTTGTAGGAGGGGAGCCTCCAACCTGTAGTGGGTTCAAGTCCCACTCCAGATATTTGAGCATAAAATCTAGGCTGACACTTTAGAGCAGTACTGAGGGAGTGCTACACTGTCGGAGGTGCCATCTTTTGGATGAGACGATAAAGCTTGGCTGTCCTCTCAGATAACATTGAAGATCTGGTAAGGCCACACCTGGAGTACTGCGTACAATTTTGGTCTCCGTATTTAAGGAAGGATATACTTGCATTGGAGGCTGTTCAGAGAAGGTTCACTAGGTTGATTCCGGAGATGAGGGGGTTGACTTATGAAGATAGGTTGAGTAGGTTGGGCCTACACACATTGGAGTTTAGAAGAATGAGATGTGATCTTATTGAAACATATAAGACAATGAGGGAGCTTGACAAGGTGAATGCAGAGAGGATATTTCCACTGATGGGGGAGACTAGAACTAGGGATATAGGGCCCAAGCTTCCACATGATTTGCGCCTGATTTTTAGGAGCAACTGGTGGAGAACGGACTATCTGAGAAATCGCAATTCTCCACATTTTTTTTTCTGCAGTTCTAGTCAGGTAGAACAGTTTCACTTTGGAACAGAATTTTTTCTTCAAAAGGGGGCGTGTCCGGCCACTGACGCCTGATTTGAAAGTTTCCACAGTGAAAACGTACTCCAAACTAACTTAGAATGGAGCAAGTGAAGATTTTTGTAGAACTGAAAAAACCTGTTCTACACATTAAAAAATCAGGCGCAGGTTACAAATTAGGCGTCCAGAACGAGGTGGGGGGGGGGAGGGGGGGGGGAAGTGAAGTCATTAAATTCCATAATAAATCCTTATTTATACTTATACAAATATTATACAAATAAATCCAACCTGAATAAAAATTTATAAGCAAAGAAAAGATTAAATAAACCATCTTCCTACCTGTGTGAAAGTGCTTCAGCAGGAAGCCTCACAAGTTGAGGCAGCCGTTCCCGCGGGGGGGGGGGAGGAAGCCGTTCCAGACGGCGGGCAGAGGGGGAAGGAGACAGTGAGAAGGCTGTAGGAAGCCTCAAGTTCAGCAGCCATTCCCGACGGCAGGGGGGGGGAGGCCGTCAGGAAACGGCTGCCTCAACTTTGAGGCTTCCTGCAGCCTTCTCACTGCTGCAAGAAGCCTCAGTGCTGATGTGCTGATGGCAATGTGTTTTTATTAAAAAATGTTCAAAAATTAAACAGCTTCAAAGAACTACAAAAATGGCCGAGTGCCAATGTTTCCTTCACACTGCGCGTGCGCGAACGCTCCAACGCGCACGCGCAGGGTTGCCGGCAAAAAAAAAACTAATTTAAATGGTACCCGCCCCCTCCCACTTACAAGATCGGCGCGAGTGGTAGGCTCTGCCCCCCCGGGCGTCGTGCCAAGCAGACATGGAGCTGCTGGGCGCTCCAGAATCGCGCGTTTCTTTTCCGGCGCCGTTTTCGGCGCGAGAAACGGGCGCCCAGCTCGGAGGGGTTCCCGTTTTTTATCGTGTGGAAACTTGGGGCCATAGTCTCAGAATAAAGGGCTGTCCATTTAAAACAGAGATGAGGGGAAATTTCTTCTCTCTGAGGGTTGTACATCTATGGAATTCTCTGCCCCAGAGAGCTGTGGAGGCTGGGTCATTGAATATATTTGAGGCGGAGATAGACAGATTTTTGAGCGATAAGGGAGAAAAGGGTTATGGGGAGCGCGCAGGGAAGTGGAGCTGAGTCCAGGATCACATCAGCCATGATCTTATTGAATAGCGGGGCAGGCTCGAGGGGTCAAATAGAAACATATAAACATAGAAATTTACAGCGCAGAAGGAGGCCATCTCGGCCCATCGTGTCCGCACCGGCCGACAAAGAGCCACACGGCCCTTGGTCAGCAGCCCTAAAGGTTACATATAAACCTATGAACAGTGACGGATAGGCAAAGAGCACCCAGCCCAACCAGTCTGTCTCACACAACTGCGACACCCCTTATACTGAAACATTCTACACTCCATTCCAACTGAAGCCATGTGATCCCCTGGGAGAGGCAAAAGCCAGATAAAAATCCAGGCCAATTTAGGGAGAAAAAATCTGGGAAAATTCCTCTCTGATCCATCCAGGCAATTGAAACTAGTCCAGGAGATTACCCTGGCTGTATTCTATTCCCTGCAGTACTTACCATTATATCTGCTCCGTTCAACAAAAGGTCATCCAGTCTAATCCCAATTACCAGCTCTAGTCCGTAACCCTGCAGGTTACTGCACTTTAAGTGCCCATCCAACCATCTCTTGAAAGTGGTGAGGGTTTCTGCATCCATCTCTCTTCCAGGCAACAAATTCCAGATCCCCACAACCCTCTACATAAAGACTTCCCCCCCTCAAATCCCCTCTAATCCTTCCACCAACCACCTTAAAACTATGCTCCCTCGTAATAGACCTCGCCACCAATGGAAATAGGCCCTTACTATCCACTATGTCCAGGCCCCTCAATATTTTGTACACCTCTCAAACTCCTCTGTTCCAATGAGAACAAACCCAGCCTATCCAATGTCCTCATAACTAAGATTCTCCATTCCAAGCAGCATTCTAGTAAATCTCCACTGCACCCTCTCCAGTGCAATCGCGTCCTTCCTATATTACGGCGACCAAAATGACACACAGTACTCCAGCTGTGGTCTAACCAAAGTAATATACAATTTAAGCATAAACTCCCTGCTCTTATATTCTATGCCTCGGCCAATAAAGGCAAGCAATCTGTATGCCTTCTTAACTACCTTATCCACCTGGCCTGCTACTTTCAGAGATCTGTGGACAAGCACTCCAAGGTCCCTTTATTCATCTACACTATTAAGTGGCCTAAGGGTATAATGTGTATACCCTTTCCTTATTAGCCCTCTCAAAGTGCATCACCTCACACTTCTCTGAATTAAATTCCATTTGCCACTGCTCTGCCCATCTGACCAGTAGATTGATATCCTCCTGCAGCCCATGACTTTCCTCTTCATTATCAACCACAGAGCCAATTTTAGTGTCGTCTGCAAACTTCTTAATCATACTCCCTATATTCAAATCTAAATTGTTGATATATACCACAAAAAGCAAGGGACCCAATACTGAGCCCTGCGGAAAACCACTGGAAACATTCTTCCAGTCACAAAAACATTCATCAATCATTACCCTTTGCTTCCTTCCTCCAAGCCAATTTTGAATCCAACTTGCCACTTTGCCCTGTATCCCATGGGCTTCATAACCAGTCTACCATGTGGGACATTATCAAAAGCTTTGCTGAAGTCCATATATACTACATCGTATGCACTACCCTCATACTTGGTTACCTCCTCAAAAAATTCAATCAGGTTAGTCAAACACGATCTTCCCTTAACAAATCCGTGCTGACTGTACCTAATTAATCCTCGCCTTTCAAAATGTAGATTTATCCTGTCTTTCAGAATTTTTTCCAATAATTTTCCCACCACTGAAAATGGCCTACTCCTGTTCTTATATTCTTATCCCATCGCACTATTTCAAAGAAGAGCTGGAGAGTTTTCCCTGGTGTCCTGGCCAAAATAAAAACAGAATATCTGTTTTTTTTCTAAAACAGAATATTTGGGCATTTATTTCATTACTGTTCGTGGGACCTTGTTGTGGGCAAATTGGCTGCCATGCATTACAACAGTGACTACACTTCAAAAGTACTTCATTGGCTATAAAGTGCTTTGGGACATCCTGAGCTCATGAAAGATGCAACTTCTTTCTTTCTTCTGAAAGGTCTGTCAGTGTAAAGAGGGCACAGAGATCCTAAGTTGGGAGTTTCTGTGTCCAAGGCCTCAGTTGGGATCTGGTGTATGAATGAGGTCACAAGGCACACCCGCCTGAACCTTGTGGAATTGGGGATGGGAGGTTGCGGGGGGTTGCGGGGGGGGGGCGGGCTCAGTTGGGGATGTGCCCTCCCAGAAGCCCGATGGGTAAGCTGGCTACCCATGGCTTTTTAATGGGGGCCTTTTGCTACAGAGCCGCCCACCAGGCAGAAGTGCCGGAATTTCAAGGTGAGTAATTGTGGAATCATATGTCATTCGATTTACATAAGAAATAGGAGCTGGAGTACGCCATTTGGCCCTTCAGCCTGCTCTGCCATTCAACAAGATCATCGCTGATCTTCTACCTCCATTTTCCCGCAATATCCCTGAGTGACCTTATCTGCAGAATGTGCCTCGTGTGAATTTATGGTAGTGTGTAAGGACACTACATTTGGCGATGAGAAACGGGAATCAACGACTCACGAGAATGGCCACCGGTAGCACAGAGGAATGGTACTGTGTTGGTGAGGACTGTGACGATTTTGTTGAGAGGCTCCAACAGAGCTTTGTCACGAAGGACTGGCTGGGAGAGGAAGCGGCTGACAAGCAAAGGGCGCATCTACTGACCAGCTGTGGACCCAAGACGTACGCACTGATGAAAGATCTGCTCGCACCCGAGAAGCTGGCGGACTAAACCTTTGAAAAGCTCAACAAACTGATCGGTGAGCATCTCAAACCGGCGAGCAGTATACACATGGCCCGACACCGATTCTATACACACCGATGTCGGGAAGGACAGAGCATACCTGACTTCGTTGCGGACCTTTGACACTTGGCCAGCCTCTGTAAGTTCACAGACGCTTGCGGGGGGGAGATGTTAAGGGATTTCTTCATTGAGGGCATTGGTCATGCCGGGATTTTCAGAAAGCTAATTGAGACCAAGGACATGACCTTGGAAGCGGCAGCGTTGATGGCTCAGACCTTCATGGCAGTGGAGGAGGAAACCAAGACAATATATGTGCTCAACTCTGCTTCCAACGTGGCGATGGATCAGGGAGTTAACATTATAAACGCGACTCAGAACCCTGCAGGCAGGCAAGGGCAATTCGACATCGCCCAGGCAGTAACAGACTCTACATAAGAACATAAGAACATAAGAATTAGGAACAGGAGTAGGCCATCTTGCCCCTCGAGCCTGCTCCGCCATTTAACAAGATCATGGCTGATCTGGCCGTGGACTCAGCTCCACTTACCCACCTGTTCCCCGTAACCCTTAATTCCCTTATTGGTTAAAAATCTATCTATCTGTGACTTGAATACATTCAATGAGCTAGCCTCAACTGCTTCCTTGGGCAGAGAATTCCACAGATTCACAACCCTCTGGGAGAAGAAATTCCTTCTCAACTCAGTTTTAAATTGTCTCCCCCGTATTTTGAGGCTGTGCCCCCTAGTTCTAGTCTCCCCGACCAGTGGAAACAACCTCTCTGCCTCTATCTTGTCTATCCCTTTCATTATTTTAAATGTTTCTATAAGATCACCCCTCATCCTTCTGAACTCCAACGAGTAAAGACCCAGTCTACTCAATCTATCATCATAAGGTAACCCCCTTATCTCCGGAATCAGCCCAGTGAATCATCTCTGTACTCCCTCCAAGGCGAGTATATCCTTCCTTAAGTAAGGTGACCAAAACTGCACACAGTACTCCAGGTGCAGCCTCACCAATACCCTATACAGTTGCAGCAGGACCTCACTGCTTTTGTCCTCCATCCCTCTCGCAATGAAGGCCAACATTCCATTCGCCTTCCTGATTACCTGCTGCACCTGCAAACTAACTTTTTGGGATTCATGCACAAGGACCCCCAGGTCCCTCTGCACCGCAGCATGTTGTAATTTCTCCCCATTCAAATAATATTCCCTTTTACTGTTTTTTTTCCCAAGGTGGATGACTTCACATTTCCCGACATTGTATTCCATCTGCCAAACCTTAGCCCATTCGCTTAACCTATCTAAATCTCTTTGCAGCCTCTCTATGTCCTCTACACAACCCGCTTTCCCACTAATCTTTGTGTCATCTGCAAATTTTGTTACATTACACTCTGTCCCCTCTTCCAGGTCATCTATGTATATTGTAAACAGTTGTGGTTCCAGCACCGATCCCTGTGGCACACCACTAACCACCGATTTCCAACCCGAAAAGGACCCATTTATCCCGACTCTCTGCTTTCTGTTAGCCAGCCAATTCTCGATCCATGCTAATACATTTCCTCTGACTTTGCATACCTTTATCTTCTGCAGTACCCTTTTGTGTGGCACCTTATCGAAAGCCTTTTGGAAATCTAAATACACCACATCCATCGGTACGCCTCTATCCACCATGCTCGTTATATCCTCAAAGAATTCCAGTAAATTAGTTAAACATGATTTCCTCTTCATGAATCCATGTTGCATCTGCTTGATTGCACTATTCCTATCGAGATGTCCCGCTATTTCTTCCTTAATGATAGCTTCAAGCATTTTCCCCACTACAGATGTTAAACTAACCGGCCTATAGTTACCTGCCTTTTGTCTGCCCCCTTTTTTAAACAGAGGCATTGCATTAGCTGCTTTCCAATCCACTGGTACCTCCCCAGAGTCCAGAGAATTTTGGTAGATTATAACGAATGCATCTGCTCTAACTTCTGCCATCTCTTTTAATACCCTGGGATGCATTTCATCAAGACCAGGGGACTTGTCTACCTTGAGTCCCATTAGCCTGTCCAGCACTACCTCCCTCGTGATAGTGATTGTCTCAAGGTCCTCCCTTCCCACATTCCCGTGACCAGCAATTTTTGGCATGGTTTTTGTGTCTTCCACTGTGAAGACCGAAGAAAAATAATTGTTTAAGGTCTCAGCCATTTCCACATTTCCCATTATTAAATCCCCCTTCTCATCTTCTAAGGGACCAACATTTACTTTAGTCACTCTTTTCCGTTTTATATATCGGTAAAAGCTTTTATTATCTGTTTTTATGTTTTGCGCAAGTTTACTTTCGTAATCTAGATTTCTTTTCTTTATTGCTTTCTTAGTCATTCTTTGCTGTCGTTTAAAATTTTCCCAATCTTCTAGTTTCCCACTAACCTTGGCCACCTTATACGCATTGGTTTTTAATTTGATACTCTCCTTTATTTCCTTTGTTATCCACAGCTGGTTATCTCTTCTCTTACCGCCCTTCTTTTTCACTGGAATATATTTTTGTTGAGCACTATGAAAGAACTCCTTAAAAGTCCTCCACTGTTCCTCAATTGTGCCACCGTTTAGTCTGTGTTTCCAGTCTATTTTAGCCAACTCTGCCCTCATCCCACTGTAGTCTACCACTACCACAGAAATTGTTGAGGCCAATTCACTAAATATATTCAAAAAGGAGTGAGATGTAGTCCTTACTACGAGGGGGATCAATGGGTATGGCGAGAAAGCAGGAATGGGGTACTGAAGTTGCATGTTCAGCCATGAACTCATTGAATGGCGGTGCAGGCTCGAAGGGCCAAATGGTGTACTCCTGCACCTATTTTCTATGTTTCTATGTCCCCTTTGCTTAAGCATAGTACGCTCGTTTGAGACACTACTTCCTCACCCTCAATCTGTATTCCACTCTAGAGTGGGTCCTCAACAGAGACAATGGCAGGTTGAACGGACATTTACACCATCACAGTGGACAATATATCCCGGGAAGGGGCCATTGACACCCACTATCAGAGTGCTCAAGAGTAATCAAAGAGACAATCAGAGAGGAATGCCTGGTAACAGCTCTTTGTTCACAACAATCTCAGCTCATGCTGGAGGTGCAGGGCAGACATGCTGCAAAAACCTGTAGGTTTCAACAATTTTCTCTTGAAATTGTACCTTCAGTGGACATTTAGCCAGAATGTGCAGGAAGCCCACAGCGAGGCTAATTTACGAGGCAGATGAAACACAAGAGGGGTCAGCAAGGCAGGTTGATGCTTGGGACAAATTAATGAACGCTGAAGTTCAGCGGGTTCATGTGGCAAACATTCACAGCTCATATACAAAATGATGATGAAAGTCCTATTAAACGGCATCCCAGTATGCATGGAGCTGGACACAGGGGCCAGCCAGTCACTTATGAGTGTCCAACAATTCGAGAAACTATGGCCACTGAGAGCTAGCAGACTCAAACTAGAACGCATTGACACACAATTACAGACGTACACCAAAGAGATCATCCCAGTGTTTGACAGTACAATGTTGCTGGTCACCTGTAATGGATCGGAGAACTGGCTGCCACTCTGGATTGTCCCATGAAATGGTCCCGCGCTTTTGGGGAGGAGCTGGCTAGCCGAGATGAACTGGAAATGGGGGGATGTGCACGCTAGTTCATCTGTGGAGCGAAGTTCATGTTCACAGGTCCTACAGAAATTTGAGTCACTGTTTCAACCCGGTGTCGGACCATTCAAGGGCACTAAAGTAGTGATACACATCACTCCAGGTGCCAGATCAGTGCACCACAAAGCCAAAGCGGTGCCGTATGTGATGCGTGAGTAAATTGAAAGTGAACTGGACAGGCTGCTCAGAGAGGGCATAATTTCGGCCGTTGAATTCAGCGACTGGGCAAGTCCCATCGTTTCCGTCCTCAAAGCAGGTGGCTCGATTAGGATTTGTGGCGACTACAAAGCCACCATCAACCGAGTGCCGCTGCAAGACCAATACCCACTTCCAAGAGCGGAGGACCTCTTTGCCACGCTGACAGGTGGAAACCTGTTCACGAAGCTAGACCTCACTTCTGCCTACATGACTCAGGAACTGGCGGAAGATTCCAAACTCCTGCCCACCATCACGACGCACAAAGGATTATTTGTCTACAACAGATGTCCATTTGGCATTCGTTCGGCAGCGGCTATCTTTCAGTGAAACATGAAAAGCTTGCTCAAGTCCATTCCTGGAATGGTCATATTCCAAGACGACATCCTTATAATGGGTCGAGACACTGAGGAACATCTCCGCAACCTGGAAGAGGTGCTACGCAGATTGGATCGGGTAGGCTTGCGGCTAAAAAAGAGCAAGTGTGTGTTTTTGGCCCTAGAGGTCGAGTTCCTGGGCAGGAGGGTTGCCGCAGACGGTATCCGGCCCACTGAATCAAAAACTGAGGTGAGTTGCCGGGCGTCCAGGCCCGGCAACACGTCGGAGTTGCGATCATTCCTGGGTCTTTTGAACTATTTTGGGAACTTTCTGCCGAACTTAAGCACATTGTTGGAGCCGTTACACATGCTCCTCCGTAAAGGTTGCGAATGGTTTTGGGGGGGATTATCAAGAACGGGCTTTCAATAAGGCGAGGAACCTGCTGTGTTCCAACAAACTGTTGACTTTGTATGACCCCTGTAAAAAGCTGGTTTTAACATGTGATGCATCATCCTACGGGGTTGGGTGTGTGTTGCAGCAGGGTAACGATGACGGCCGACTCCAACCGGTGGCTTACGCCTCCAGGTCGCTCTCCCAGGCAGAGCGTGGATACGGCATGGTCGAGAAGGAGGCACTCGTGTGTGTGTACGGTGTGAAAAAGATGCACCAGTCCCTTTTCGGTAGACCGTTCGAGCGAGAGACGGACCACAAGCCATTAACATCCCTGTTGTCCGACAGCAAGCTGTCAACGCTAACGCGTCAGCTCGCATACAGCGATGGGCCCTCACGGTGGCTGCGTATAACTACACCATACGGCACCGGCCAGGCACCGAAAATTGCGCTGTCGCACTCAGCAGGCTCCCACTGGCCACCACCGAGGGGGCGTTGGAGCAGAGCGCTAAGATGGCCATGGCCGTTGAGGCTTTTGACATTGCGGGCTCCCCCATCACAGCCCATCAGATCAAACTCTGGATCAACAGGGACCCCCTCTTATCCATGATAAAGAAATGTGTCCTGACTGGGGACTGGGCGCCCGCACACAGGGCATGTCCCGAGGAAGTCAGGCCGTTTCAGATACGATGGAGGAACTCTCCATCCAAGCCAACTGCCTGTTATGGGGCAGCCGGATAGTCATGCCCCAGAAAGGAAGGGAAGCATTCATCAGGGAACTCAACAGTGAGCACCCTGGCATCATGTTAATGAAGGCCATTGTCCGGTCACATGTATGGTGACCGGGGATTGACTCAGACCTGAAACACTGGGTTCGCAGGTGCACGACGTGTGCCCAGCTGGGCAATGCCCCCAGGGTGGCTCCATTCAGCCCGTGGCCCTGGCCCATCAGGCCATGGTCACGTATTCACGTAGACAATGCGGGCCCGTTCATGGGGAAAATGTTCACGATCGTTGTTGATGCATACTCGAAGTGGATCGAGTGCATCATATTGAACTCGTGCACGACATCCATCACAGTGGAGAGTCTGCGTACGGTTTTCACGACCCACGGCTTGCCGGACATCCTGGTCAGCGACAATGGCCCGTGTTTTACCAGCCATGAATTCTAGGAGTTTATGTTGGGCAATGGGATCAAGCACGTCCGGACTGCGCCGTTCAAGCCGGCTTCCAATGGCCAGGCGGAACGGATGGTCCAAGTCATAAAGCAGGGCATGCTACACATCCAAGGACCCTCCCTTCAGTACCGCCTATCGCGCCTCCTGCTGGCCTACAGGTCCCTGCTGCACTCGCTCACGGGAGTCCCGCCAGCGGAACTCCTCATGAAACGTACGCTCAAGACGCGGCTGTCCCTCATTCACCCAGACCTGGCAGACATTGTTGAGGGCAAGCGCCAGTCCCAAACCGTGCTCCATGATCAAGGGGGAGGTGTATAGAAATTTGTTCTTAACCATGCTTTGGGACCCAAATGGCTTGAGGGAACCGTAATTGGCAAAGAAGGAAACAGGGTCATGGTGGTCAGACTAAACAATGGGCCAAGTAAAGACAAGGTTCAGCATAGACATGGAGGAACTGGAAGAAGAGCATGATGAGATAACACCCACACCACTGCCAGTGTACGAGCAACAAAGACAGCCCTCAACATGCACAGTCTCTGCAGCCAGCCCGGACAGGCCGGAATCACCTCAAGTGACAGAGACGCATGCTGAGGCTCAGCCACCAGAGCCACAACTGCGGCGCTCCACGAGAGAGCATCGACGACCCGATAGACTTAACTTCTGAAACTAAAAGACCTAAGGGGGGAGGTGATGTCATGTATTTCACCATCTTGCAATGACTATAGTTATGTAACTGTAACTCATGCACACTGTACCTGTACCCTTGAAATGCACACCCTGACCACAGGGAGTGAGCTTGCGGGAGACACTCCTCACCTGGGTTTCCAGGTATAAAAGGGGAGGTCCCACCCAGAGTCAGCACTCCTTGGTCCTGGGAATAAAATGAAGGTCACAGAGTGATCGTGTCTGATATATAGATGCCTCGTGTGAGTTTGTAACAAGGTGCAGAGACACTACATCGCTGAAATGGTGTAACGAGATTGATGTTAGTACAGCCTATCTGTGTTTAGAGGCAGTAACGAGCTATGCTACAAATCACTGCTCGGTCTAGTCTGATCAATTACATGATAAAAAGGCTACATAAGTAGAAAGGAGCGACGGTACGTGGAATAACAAATTATTTATTTTTATGCTTCCGTCTCTTTCGTAACTTGATATCTAATAATTTGCAAAATCACAGGCTAAATTAGTAGTTTAATACAAGTGCCAAAACTTATTTCCTAATGACAAGTATTAGTAACAAAAGAGGAAAGTGGAGTGGAGGATAATTACTTCAAGGATTGGATATGATAGCAGTTGCTCCCATTTTACAAACCTGGCTTGGTCTTCGTGAGTTTTATTTTTTCCTCCATTATTTCAAACCATGCCATTTTGTTATGGTCACACAAATCACCTCATCATGCCAGAGGTTTGCTTTGTGCTTGCGTTGCTCTCTCTCTGCACCTGGACAAATTCAAGCAATAACGGCAGCCATGGCTCAGTTGCTAGTTCTCTCGTCTCTGGTCAGAAGGTTGTCGATTCAAGTCCCACTCCCAGCACTGAGGGAGCTGCACTGCCATAGGTGCCATCTTTCGGATGCCCGCCTTCTCAGGTGACGTTTTTTGTACTGTGCGCTCTGCTGCACCATTTGAAACAGGGTGGTACGGTGGAACCGTGGTATGTTTCGCACCGTTTCTGCTCATGAACTATGCAAATTCTCTGAACAAAATTGTGGCCCATTATCAGACATAATCTCTTCTGGGAGACCATATGAAGAAAATAATCTTCAAACATTGTCTCATGTTTTACTTGTTATTTTCTGCATCGGAAACACCTCTACCCACTTCGTATGGCTATCAATCACAATGAACAATTGCTGTCCTTCTAGCTCAGCAAACTCTATATGTAACCTTTGCCACACTCTGGAAGGCCATTTCCATGGCTCTAATAGTGGGTTCTTGCTTCCCAATTGACATGTTGTACACTGATTAACGATGTACTCTATATCTTTATCTAGACCTGGCCACCATAAGTAATTGCGTGCAAAACTCTTGGTCAAGCACATACCCAGGTGCTTGTCATGAAGATCTCCTAATAATTTGGACATGAATTTATTTGGAATAACTACTCTTGCACCCTACATGATACAATCTTTATCTACTGATAATTCCTTCCTGCGAATGAAGTATGGATGAAAATCTTTCTCTGATACCTGGTTGGCCAGCCATTTGCGATGTAATCATACACCTTTGCTCTACCAATCTTTTCAGCTGTGACTGGCAGTTCATCAATGTATGAAAAATAGAACACTTCATCCCTATTGAGTGTAACTTGTGATGGGGATGGCAACCTAGACATAGCATCAACATTACTGTGATCAGCTGATCATCTGCACTCAATGTCATATGTATATGCTGACAAAATCATAGCATTCGGGCTGCAGCTAATGTTGGAACTGGGGACTTTGGATGGAGGATTGCTGTCAGGGGCTTATGGTTTGTAACGATAGTAAACTTATGACCATACAAGTATTTGTGGAACTTCTTGACCCCCAAAATCAATGCCAAAGCTTCCCTTTCAATCTGAGCATAATTATGCTCACTGGCACTGAGAGTGCGTGAAGCAAAAGCAATTGGTCTCTCCTCCCCATTATGTAATACATGAGAGATCACTGCCCCAACTCCATATGGAGAGGCATCACATGCTAGCTTGATCTCCTTAGATAGGTCATAGTGAACTAACATGATGCTCTCTACCAACTGGCTTTTACACTCCTTGAATGCTGTATCGCATTCTTCTGACCACTTCCAATAGACCTGTTTTTTCAATAGTTCATTCAATGGATGTAACACTGTATCCAAATTTGGTAGGAACTTCCCATAATAGTTCAAAAGACTCAAAAATGATCGAAGTTCAGTGATATTCTTGAGAGTGGGTGCATTTCTAATTGCATCCAGCTTTCCCTTGGTTGGATGTAAACCATCTTTGTCTACTCTGTAACCTAAGTACTCCACTGAGTTTTTAAATAACTCACACTTGCGGACAGTCACCCGTACTCTGTGCTTATCTAGCCGTTTGAGGACTTCATTCTAAAAGTTATTATGGATTTTCCTGTTTGGTGCTGAAGTGAGTATGTCATCCAAATAACATACTACCCCTTCAATGCCTTGCAAAATCTGGTTCATCACCCCATGGAATATGGCGGGGGCAGAAGACATTCTAAATTGTAGCCTATTAAATTGATATCGGCCTAGATGAGTATATATAGTCAAACATAACTTGGACTCCTCATCTAGCTGAAGTTGTAAGTAGCATGTGAGATCTAATTTTGAGAAGATCTGACCACCTGTCAACGTTGTGAACAAAGCTTCTACATTGGCAATGTATTGGGGAGATTACCCTCTCAAACCTGGTTTATAGTTACTTAATAATCACTACACAACCTTACCTTACTGTCTCCCTTAGCTACAACAATGGGTGTAGCCCAATTACTTAGATCTATCTTAGAGATAATGTTCTCAGTCTCTAGACTTTTGAGTTCTTGCTCAACTTTCTCCTTGAGTGCATATGGTATAGGACGTGGCTTGCGGTAAACTGGTCTAGCATCCTTCTGCACTCTGACACTCGCCTTGAAGCCTTGGATCGGACTGCCTGTTTCACAGTACACCTTCGGATATTTCTTGATGACATCATCCTTCAATGCAAATCTCGTTTCAACTTGAAAAATCTCATTCCAATCCAGCTTCAGTAATCCCAAACAACTTCAGCCAAGTAAGGCAGGCTTGTCTCCTGCCAATACGAAGAGAGGCAAGCTCTGAAATTGATCCTTGTATTACACCGGTACAGTGATACATCCTACCACTGGGATTTGCTCTCCTGAGTAGCCTCGCAGCTCTATCTTTGACATCTCCAGTGGAAAATCACTCAACTTGAAGAGATATAGCGATTCCAATACTACGTTCATGGATGCACCAGTGTCGATTTCCATCGGTATCCTGGTTGCTGTAATGTCTACTTGGATGACAATACTTCGCGAATCATTGTTAGGTGTCCTTGTGCCCCTGATGATGTGTATCTCCTTGTCATGTTGCTTTTCTTCCAAGCTATGTAGTCTCTGGGGATTTCTACTCATAGCCTTGGAAGCTGGCTTCAGTCGGCATGCCTTTGCCTCAGTTTTCTTGCAGAAGGAACAGTCTGCCTTCACATATGGACAATTTAAACAATGTGTTGTCCCAGGCACCGATAGCATGACTTCAATGCTCTGTTACCTTGGTCAGTTGCTGAGGCCTTGGGGCCCAACTGCCTTACTTTTAACCTGCAGGCAATTCACTTCGGTTGTTTGACAATTGGAAATTGTACGAAATTCTCGGGAAAATTGGTTGGCCATATCCACTGACATAGCTGTCTGACAAGCTAAATCAAAAGTCACGTTCGGAGTTGTCAACAATTTTCTTCTGATTGCTTCATTTTTCATCCCACAAACAAAGCAGTCATGAAATGCTCGGTCCTAAAAGTTTCTAAAATTACAGCGAATGGATGTTTTTTTTAAAGCAATAATGTACTCACTGATAATTTTGTTAATTAATTGATCTCGTGTTCCAAAACAATAACTTGCAGCAATTTCCAGCGGCTCCAAACTATAGTGCTGTTCTAATCTGCTTCAGTGACGTGTCCTTTGGCTTGACGGGAACAAGCACATTTTTCAGGGTTTCATACACCTCGGGGCCTGTTTCAGTCAGGAAAATAGCCCGTTTTCTTTCTAACACCACCTGGTTTTCAGGGACTTCAATGATGCTACTTGCGGTGAAAAACAATTTTAGCCGCTCCACATACGCTCCGAAAGTCTTTCGGTTGTGTTGGAACTCACCCAAGCACCCGGTTATTCCCATAGGCGTGGCCATCTGGACTCGCGCAACTCAGTTGGTAACACACTGGATCAGGCAGTTGTGGGTTTGAGCCCAATACCAGACAGTGGCAGAGAGGCCATCCTACAGATTAAACCAAAGGACTGTCGGCCTGTTCAGGTGTATGACAATGGAAAGGGTTGGTATTTTATAAAGATGGTCAGGCCCCTTGTCCACACCTTTTGACCTTGTACCTGGGAGACTGAATTTACATTCTGAGTCTTGTTGATTTGTGGCTGGGAAGAGAGCGGAGTTTTTGGTGGGGTGGGGTGGGAGGGGTGGGGAGGGTTGGAGGGGGAGGTGCAGGGGGGCAACATTGGGGCATTTTCAGACGGGTAACCTGGAACTATGGGTTTTCCGCATATCCTGTACCTGTTAACCGCATGTTGTCTTTTAGAGAGGTGGAGAGGTAGAAAAACAGCTGGGGAGCGAATTTCAGGTAAGTCTGACATCGCTGCAGAGGGGGGGAGGGGGGGGAGGTGTGTCAGATATCTGGGGTGGGGGTAAGATATCGGGGGATGGAGGTCGGACATCGGAGTTGGGGGTGGATATGGATATCAGCGAAATGAGGGACTGGACATCAAAGGATAGGGGTCAGACATCGGGGATGGGGATCGGACATCGGGGGTGTGGGTCAGACATCGGAGGGGGTGGGAGTGGGGTTCGGACATTGGGGGGTGGGATATCGGAGTGAATCATACGTCACGGATGGTGGTGTGGGTGGTCGACTGATTGCGGGGCTCCGATCGAGTGGAGGTGAGTTGGTTGGACTGGGGGAATCACTCCTGCCCCTCCTGGCCCACAAGCAGTGCAATAAAGGCACTTAGCTCATGGATATGACCCTTCAAGCCTCCTTTTACCTGCCGGGATTTCCGAAGCATATGAGTTAAAAATAAAAATGCTGTTGAAACGGAGATACGCAGCTTCCTTAAAATTGTTAGTTACCGACCCGCCTCCTGACACCTGCAGTGTGCGGATTGGTTGCCCGCCCCTGCCCCGCCTCTGTTAAAACTGGGTGGGTTGGAGCTGGGTTGGGGTTGGGTTTGAGGAAATGAAAATCTTTACTTTCACACCAACCCCCAACCCACCGGTCCTTGGGAATTAAATTAGAAACATAGAAACATAGAAAATAGGTGCAGGAGTAGGCCATTCGGCCCTTCTAGCCTGCACCGCCATTCAATGAGTTCATGGCTGAACATGCAACTTCAGTACCCCATTCCTGCTTTCTCACCATACCTCTTGATTCCCCTAGTAGTAAGGACTTCATCTAACTCCTTTTTGAATTCTCCACCTTAGTGTCCCAGTGCATACACCGCCATGTTGTCCCCAATGCTTCACAGCTTAATTATTTTGATTTCTTATCTTGCAGTGGCTTACAACGTCTCATGATTAATATCTAAGAATATGGGAGCCAAAAATCCAGGACCCTTTTGGAGCTCTCCCGCTGTAGGTCTGGAGGGAGTGAGGTGGAAAGGTCAACTAAACCAGGTCAACTAAACCGCCTTTCCTGGTAGTTTCCCGTGGGAATGTTTGTTCCCCACTAAAGAAGGTCACCCGTGGACGCATATGCTGATGGGGCGAGATGAAGAAGGTGGGAGGAGGCTGGTGTGGAGCATAAACGCCGGCATGGACCGGGTTGGGCTGAATGGCTGTTTATGAGCTGTCGGCTCTATGTAATTCTATGTCTTGGATCTTGCGGAAACATCATTGGTGGTATTTCAGACGCACCAACATCAATGTTCTCGATCAGGCCAACATCCCCAGCATCGGGGCACTGACCACACTCGACCAACTCCATTGGGCAGGCCACATTGTTCACATGCCAGACACAAGACTCCCAAAGTAAGCGCTCTACTCGGAACTCCTTCACGGCAAGTGAGCCCCAGGTGGGCAGAGGAAATGTTTCAAGGACACCCTCAAAGCCTCCTTGATAAAATGCAGCATCCCCACTGAGAACTGGGAGTCCCTGGCCAAAGACCATCCTAAGTGAAGGAAGAGCATCCAGGAGGGCACTGAGCATCTCGAGTCTCGTCGCCGAGAGCATGCAGAAACCAAGTGCAGGCAGCGGAAGGAGCGTGCGGCAAACCAGACTCCCCACCCACCCTTTCTTTCAACCACTGCCTGCCCCACCTGCGACAGAGACTGTAATCCGTATTGGAATGTACAGTCACCTAAGAACTCACTTTTAGAGTGGAAGCAAGTCTTCTTCGATTTCGAGGGACTGCCTATGATGATAATGATGTAATTCTATGTAACTACGCATCAGTGGGGCTGAGGCCAGAGAGAGTGCACTCCCCAACCAGGAGTATTCTCCGCGCCGGCCTAAGAACCTATCATCAGGCTGGCGTAACCATGGGCCTGCTGGCCGGCATATATGGAGCCTCTGTGAGTGGTCTGAGAATGGGATTTGGCTCCGACTCCCAATGCATTGTCAGCAAGAACATTCTGTGCTTGTGTAAAGGGGGGGGCAACATGGGATGATGTTTCTGGATGGGGCATGAGGAGGTGAACTGCCACCCCAAAGCTAGCCACCTCCATTCTATTTTTCCGTCTCCCCCCATCTGGCAGACGTCCAAGAGGCACCTCTGGTGGAGTGCTCCACCCCACCCGCCATTGATATGGAAATCATTCCAGATCACTGCATAAAGACAAATTCTCCTCATTTCCCCTCTGGTTCTTTTGCCAGTTATCTTAAATCTGCGTCTTCTGGTTACCGGACCCTTCCGCCAGTGGAAACAGCTGCTCCTTAGTTACTCCACCAAATCCTCGCATGATTTTGAACATCTCTATTAAATCTCCAAGGAGTTGAGCGCATAAAACATCCAGGCTGACACTCTAGTGCAATATTGAGGGAGTGCTGCACTGTTGGAAGTACAGTCTTTCAGATGAGACGTTAAACCGAGGCCCCGTCTGCCCTCTCATGGGGAAGTAAAAGATCCCATGGCACTATTTCGAAGAAGAGCAGGGGAGTTATCCCCGGTGTCCTGGCCAATATTTATCCCTCAATAAACATGACCAAAACAGATTATCTGGTCATTATCACACTGCTGTTTGTGGGAGCTTGCTGCGTGCAAGCTGGCTGCTGCGTTTCCTACATTATAACAGTGACTACACTTCAAAAGCACTTCATTGACCGTAAAGCGCTTTGGAACATCCGGTGGTCGTGAAAGGCGCTATATAAATGCAAATCTTTCTTTCTTGAGCTGCACTGCTCGAAGGAGAACAATCCCAGTAATGCTCCTGCTTTTATTTTTTACCTGTTGGTGGGATTCGCAACATTGCTCTTGTCACCGCTTGAGGTAAATTTTTGCTTCCAAATATTTGTATTTTTTTCTTTGCTGCATCATCATCATCATCATCATCATAGGCAGTCCCTCGGGATTGAGGAAGACTTGCTTCCACTCCTGAAGTGAGTTCTTTGGTGGCGGAACTGTCCAATACGAGAGCCACAGACTCTGTCACAGGTTGAAGGAAGGGGTGGGTGGGATAGGTTTGCCGCACGCTCTTTCCGCTGCCTGCGCTTGATTTCTGCATGCTCTCGGCGATAAGACTCGAGGTGCTCAGCGCCCTCCCGGATGCACTTCCTCCACTTAGTGCGGTCTTTGGCCAGGGACTCCCAGGTGTCGGTGGGGATGTTGCACTTTATCAGGGAGGCTTTGAAGGTGTCCTTGTAGCGTTTCCACTGCTCACCTTTGGCTCGTTTGCCGTGGAGGAGCTCTGAGTAGAGCATTTGCTTTGGGAGTCTCGTGTCTGTCAAGCGAACTATGTGGCCTGCCCAGTGGAGCTAATCGAGTGTGGTCAGTGCTTCAATGCTGGGGATGTTAGCTTGGATGAGGACGCTGATGTTGGTGCGCCTGTCCTCCCAGGGGATTTGTAGGATCTTGCGGAGACATCGTTGGTGATATTTCTCCAGCAACTTAAGGTGTCTGCTGTACATGGTCCATATTTCTGAGCCATACAGGAGGGCAGGTATTACTACAGCCCTGTTGACCATGAGCTTGGTGGCAGTTTTGAGGACCTGGCCTTCAAACACTCTTTTCCTCAGGTGGCCGAAGGCTGCACTGGCGCACTGGAGGCGGTGTTGGATCTCGTCGTCGATGCCTGTTCTTGTTGATAGGAGGCTCCCGAGATAAAGGAAGTGGTCCACTTTGCTGCAGTGTGCAACTGGTGACATTAAATGGCTCTGCGTCTGCGTGTGAGGCAAAAGGGCCTGCTACTATTTAGTGAAACATGTGGGTTAAACAGAACTCTCCCAAACTTAATCACTTATACTTGGAAGGGACTCGTTAATCAAAGTTTAAGTGTTGCAGATCAGAATTTTCCATCCTGTGTACCTGCTATTTACATTACTAATTGGAAATTGCTCTTAACAACCCGACAATTATCTCTCAGTCAAATCCGTGGTTATTTGATATGTGATGGAGAACATTAAATAGTATTATCAATATAAAAATTAAGGCTGAGGTTGGCAAGAGAAATGTGAGATAGATTACCTTGTCAACTAGCAGGTGACCTTTGCAGCAAGGTCAAAAAGTCAGAACCAGTGGAGCTTTGTGAACATTTTGCTATTTTGATGATTAATAAGGTTAACTTGCCAACATTACTACACGCTAAAAAATCTATATAAAGAGTCTATTTTTGCAATCCTTTCTATTTGTGTGGCCAGAATAACTGCTAAATAAACTTCATTGAACACGTCTGCCAATCATTCCCTGCTGAAGGTTGTGGGTTCAAGTCCCCCAACATGGCGTAAGTTCCGTAAGTGTGGCTCTGAGTTCAGAAGGTTGCGGGTTCAAATCCTGCTAAAGAAGCTTGAGCTCACAATCCAGGCTGACACTCCTAGTGCAGTATGGAGGGAGTGCTGCAGTGTCAGAGGTTGAATTTCCCACATTACATCAGTGATTGTACTTCATTGGCTGTCAAGTGCTTTAAAATGTCTCATGGTTGTGAAAAGCACCATATAAATGCAAATCTTTCTCTCTTTTAATGAGGAATGTCAGTGTAGAGGAACATATTTTCAAATAAAGTAATGTCCCTCTTGCCGAATATAATCTGGGGTTGAAACCTAACATTGAAAGTAATCAAGGATCAAAGTGCTCTTCTATTGACGCCGGAAGACATGGCTCCAACTGAAGTTGGAACCAACATGTTGGGTTTGTTATATATGTAAACTTGTATTTACTCTGTACAGCCATCAGAGGGCTCATCCCCTGGAGTCCCAAGGGATCCCATAATCTCTTGGGAGCACAGGTATTTAAGGAGGCTTCACAGGTTGGAAATGCACTCTGGATACCTGCAATAAAAGATTAAGGTCACACTTTACTTTGAGCTCACAGTATTCAGTCTGACTCTTTCTCCATACTCAACAACTGGTGACGAGATACAGATAGCGAACCCAAAGATGCAGAGAATAGTGGGCATCCTGGAGAAATTCTCAGGAGCGAGATGATTGGGAAACTTTTGTGGAGCGACTCGACCAATACTTCGTGGCCAACGAGCTAGATGGGGAAGTGAGCGCTGTTAAACGAAGGGCAATCCTCCTTACCATCTGTCCGGCACCAACGTATGTCCTCATGAAGAATCTGCTCACTCCAGCGAAACCCACGGAGAAATCGTACGACGATTTGTGCACACTGGTCCAAGAGCATCTGAACCCAAAGGAAAGCGTTCTGATGGCAAGGTACTGGTTCTACACCTACAAAAGGTCTGAAGGCCAGGAAGTGTGAAGTATGTCACCGAGCTAAGAAACCTTGCAGGACATTGCGAATTTGAAGGACATTTGGTGCACCCGCTCAGAGACTTTTTCGTACTTGGAATTGGCCACAAAACCATACTTTGCAAACCTTTGACTGCAGAGACACCAACCTTGAGTAAGGCCACAACGATAGTCCAAGCGTTCATTGTCACCAGTGACAACACAAAGCAAATCTCTCAGCACACAAGTGCTGCTACAAGTACTGTGAACAAAGTGATGTTGTTTTTGTAATCGTAACAAACAGGGCAGATCACACATGCCTGCAGCTGCACATCCGCAGATGTCTCGGAGTCCACCATCAAGGGTAATGAATGCACCTTGTTGGCGCTGCATGAGTGATCATTGTTTCCATTCGTGCCGATTCAAAGAGTACGTTTGTAAGTGCTGTGGAACAATGGGACACCTCCAATGAGTGTGCAGGCGAGCTGCAAAGCCTGTTAAACCTGCAAACCACCATGCTGCAAAGGAAGACAGATCCACGGAGGATCACGACGAACCAGAGCCTCAGATCGAGGAGGCAGAGGTACATGGGGTGCACACATTCACCATGAATTGTCCCCCGATAATGCTGAATGTTGAACTAAATGGACTCCTGGTGTCAATGGAGCTGGACACGGGTGCGAGCCAGTCCATCATGATCAAAAAGATTTTCGAAAGGTTGTGGTGCAACAAGGCCACAAAGTCAGTCTTAACTCCAATTCGCATAAAACTAAGAACTTACACAAAAGAACTGATTCCTGTAATCGACAGAGCTACCATAAAGGTGGCCCACTCTGGATGGTACCGGGCGATGGTCCCACGCTGCTCGGCAGGAGCTGGCTGGGAAAGATATGCTGGAACTGGGACGACGTCCGAGCGCTATCGCCCGCTGACGTGTGCCCAGGTCTTAAACAAATTTCCTTTGCTTTTCGAACCAGGCATCAGGAAATTCCAAGGAGCAAAAGTGCAGATCCACCTAATTCCGGGGGCATGATCCATCCATCACAAGGTGAGAGCAGTTCCATACACGATGAGAGAAAGGGTAGAGATCAAGCTAGACCGGCTGCAAAGAGAGGGCATCATTTCCCCAATCGAGTTCAATGAGTGGGCCAATCCTATTGTCCCAGTCCTCAAGGGAAATATCACCGTCAGAATCTGTGGTGATTACAAAGTAACTATCAATCGTTTCTCCCTGCAGGACCAATACCCACTACCAAAGGCCGACGACCTCTTTGCAATGCTGGCGGGAGGAAAGACTTTCACGAAGCTGGATCTGACTTCAGCCTACATGACGCAGGAACTGGAGGAATCATCGAAGGCCCTCACCTGCATCAATACGCACAAAGGTCTTTTTGTTTATAACAGATGCCCATTTGGAATCCGATCGGCAGGGGCGATATTCCAGAGAAACATGGAAAGCTTACTGAAGTCAGTCCCGCACACCATGGTCTGCCAGGACGACATCTTGGTCACAGGTCGGAACATAGTCGAACATCTGCAGAACCTGGAGGAGGTTCTTGGTCGACTCAACCACATGGGGCTCAGGTTAAAATGCTCAAAGTGCGTTTTCCTGGTGCCTGAAATGGAGTTTCTGGGAAGGAGGATTGCGGCGGACGACATCAGGCCCACCAATGCGAAGACGGGGGCAATCGAGAATGCACCGAGGCCACAAAACGTGATGGAGCTGCGGTTGTTTCTGGGACTCCTGAAGACATTGGTAACTTCTTACCGGGTTTCAGCACACTGTTAGAACCATTGCATGTCTTACTATGAAAAGGGGATGAATGGGTTTGGGGCAAAACCCAAGAAAATGCTTCTGTAAAAGTGAGAAAATTGTTATGCTCAAACAGATTGCTTGGGTTGTTTGATCCATGTAAGCATTTGGTACTAGCATGTGATGCGTCGTCATATGGCGTCAGGTGTGTATTACAACAAGCTAATGATTTCAGGAAACTACAACTGGTTGCTTATGCATCCAGGAGGCTGTCTAAGGCTGAGAGAGCCTACAGCATGATTGAGAAAGAAGCGTTAGTGTGTGTTTGTTGGGTAAAGAAAATCCATCAATACCTGTTTGGGCTAAAATTCGAATTGGAAACTGACCTCAAGCCATTTATATCCCTGTTTTCCGAGAGTAAAGAGATAAATACCAATGCATCGGCCCGCATCCAGAGATGGGCGCTCACGTTGTCCACATACAACTATGCCATCCGCCACTTGCCAGGCACAGAAAACTGCGCCGATGCTCTCAGTAGGCTGCCATTGCCCACCAGAAGGGGTGGAAATGGCGCAGCCCACAGATCTAGCCATGGTTATCGAAGCATTTGAGAGTGAGCAATCACTTGTCACTGCCCGGCAGATCAAAACCTGGACAAGCCAGGACCCCTTATTGTCTCTAGTCAAAAGCTGTGTGCTTCACGGGAGCTGGTCCAGTGTCCCAGTGGAAATGCAGGAAGAGATAAAGCCGTTCCAGCGGCGCAAAGTTGAAATGTCTATACAGGCAGACTGCCTTCTATAGGGCAATCGAGTAGTGGTCCCCAAGAAGGGCAGAGGCACCTTCATCAATGACCTCCACAGTACCCACCCAGGCACTGTAATGATGAAAGCGATAGCTGGATCCCATGTGTGGTGGCCCGGTATCGATGTGGACTTAGAGTCCTGCGTTCACAGCTGAAATACATCCTCGCAGTTAAGCAATGTACCCAGGGAGGCGCCGCTAAGTTTATGGTCTTGGCCCTCCAAACCGTGGTCTAGGGTACACGTCGACTATGCAGGTCCGTTCTTGGGTAAAATGTTCCTTGTGGTTGTAGACGCGTACTCCAAGTGGATTGAATGTGAGATAATGTCAGCCAGCACGTCCGCTGCCACTGCTGAAAGCCTGCGGACCATGTTTACCACTCACGGCTTACCCGATGTTCTGGTGAGCAACAACGGGCCATGTTTTACCAGTGCTGAGTTCAAAGAATTCATAACCCGTAACGGGATCAAACATGTCACATCTGTCCCATTTAAACCAGCGTCCAATGGTCAGGCAGAGAGAGTAGTGCAAACCATCAAGCAAGGCTTGAAGAGAGTAACTGAAGGCTCATTGCAGACTCGCCTATCCCGAGTCCTGCTTAGCTACCGCATGAGTCCCCACTCACTCACTGGAATCCCACCTGCTGAACTGCTCATGAAAAGAGCACTTAAGACAAGGCTCTCGTTAGTTCACCCTGATCTACATGAACAGGTAAAGAGCAGGCGGCTTCAACAAAGTGCATACAATGATAGCGCAAATGTGTCACGTGAGATTGAAATCAATGATCCTGTATTTATATTGAATTATGGACAAGGTCCCAAATGGCTTCCCGACACTGTCGTGGCCAAAGAGGGGAGCAAGGTGTTTCGGGTCAAACTTTCAAATGGACTCATCCACCGGAAACACTTGGACCAAATCAAACTCAGATTCACGGACTATCCTGAGCAACCCACCTTGGACCCTACCTTTTTTGATCCCCCAACATACACACCAGTGGCAACCGGCACCACAGTTAACCATGAAGCAGAACCCATCATCCACAGCAGCCCAGCAGGGCCCAGCACACCAGGCAGCCCAGCAAGGCCAGCTGCACAACAGCCCAGCAAGGGCACAACAAATGATTCAACAACACCAGCTTTCATACCGGTACGATCAACCAGGGCAAGAAGGGCCCCAGATTGACTCACATTGTAAATAGTTACACTATTGACTTTGGGGTGGAGTGTTGTTATATATGTAAAC
This sequence comes from Pristiophorus japonicus, assembly GCF_044704955.1. Taxonomy (NCBI): domain Eukaryota; kingdom Metazoa; phylum Chordata; class Chondrichthyes; family Pristiophoridae; genus Pristiophorus; species Pristiophorus japonicus. Next base: position 28,149,268 of record NC_091977.1, read on the forward strand.
TTGTATTTACTCTGTACAGCCATCAGAAGGCTCATCCCCTGGAGTCCCAAGAGATCTCATAATCCCTTGGGAGCACAGGTATTTAAAGAGGCTTCACAGGTTGGAGAGGCACTCTGGAGACCTGCAATAAAAGACTAAGGTCACACTTTACTTTGAGCTCACAGTGTTCAGTCTGACTCTTTCTCCATACTCAACAGGGTTTAAAACTGTTGCCACTGGGCTTTGTCCTTGATTAGAGAACGTGACGAAGTTCAGCAGGGAAAGGTTTAATATTAAATCAGCTTGCACAGCACAACTGAAGGGAACTCGGTTCCTCTCCAGCTCTTTCTCTGCTCCTTTAAGACCCTCCTAAAAACCTACCTGTTTGATCAAGCCCCTCCTACTATTGCCTTCTTTGGCTCTGTATCAACTTTGTCTGCTTACGCTCTCTGTGAAGTGCCGTAGGAATTTTTACTGCCTGAAAAAAATCTAGGCTGACACCCCAGTGCAGTGCTGTGAGAGTGCTGCACTGTCGGAGGTGCCATCTTTTAGATGTGACGGTAAACTGAGGCCCCGTCTGCTCTCTCAGGTGGATGTAAAAGATCCCGTGGCACTATTTCGAAGAAGAACAGGGGAGTTATCCCCAGTGTCCTGGCCAATATTTATCCCTCCATCAAAATAACAAAAACAAATAATCTGGTCATTATCACATTGCTGTTTGTGGGAGCTTGCTGTGTGCAAATTGGTTGCTGCGTTTGCCACATTACAACAGTGATTGCACTTCAAAAGTACTTCATTGGCTGTAAAATGCTTCGGGACATTCAGTGGTCATGAAAGACGCTATAAAAATGAAGTCTTTCTTTCTTTTTCCTTAAATGTACTTATATAAATGCTAGTTGTTGAGCAGGCTCCATAAGGATCATCCTGTCTAACAGAAGAGTATCTGCTGCAGCCATGAACCTTCTTCTTAGTGTCAGCTGTGGCTCAGTTGGTAGCACTCTTGCCTCTGAGTTTTAGGGTTGTGGGTTCAAGTCCCACTCCAGAGACTTGAGCATAAAATCTAGGCTGACACTCCAGTGCTCGCACTAAAGGAGTGCTGCACTGTCGAAGGTGCTGTGTTTCGGATGAAATGCTAAATAACGAGGCCCCATCTGACCTCTCAGGTGGACATAAGAGATCCCACAGCACTATGTCAGAGAAGAACAGATGAGTTCTCACTGGTATCCTGGTCAATGTTTATCACTCAACCAATATCATGAAAACAGATTATCTGGTCATTATCACATTGCTATTTGTGGGAGCTTGCTCAGCATAAATTGGCTGCTGCATTTCCCACATTATAACAGTGATTACACTTCAAAAAGTGTTTCATTGTAGAACTTGGCTTCAAAAGGTCATTCAGATGTTCAGAGAAAAGCAACAGGGGTGATTTTGGAAACTAGCGCTCTATATTACGAAGAGATGTTCACAAAGTTGAACGTTTTCATTGGAGACTGGAAGATTGCGATGGCACATGATCCAGGTGTTTAAGATCTATATTAACGACTTGAAAGAAGAGACTGAGTGTAACGTAGCCAAAGACAGGCTAAGTGAGTGAGAAAAAATTTGGCAGATGGAGTATAATGTTGGAAAGTGTGAGGTCATGCACTTTGGCAGAAAAAAAATCAAAGAGCAAGTTATTATTTAAATGGAGAAAGATTGCAAAGAGTTGCAGAACAGCGGGACCTGGGATACTTGTGCATGAAACACAAAAGGATAGTATGCAGGTACAGCAAGTGATCAGGAAGGTCAATAGTATCTTGGCCTTTATTGCAAAGAGGATGGAGTATAAAAGCAGGGAAGTCTTGCTACAGCTATATAAGGTATTGGTGAGGCCACACCTAGAATACTGGGTGCAATTTTGGTTTCCATATTTACGAAAGGATATACTTGTTTTGGAGGCAGTTCAGAGAACATAAGAACATAAGAAATAGGAACAGGAGTAGGCCATGCGGCCCCTCGAGCCTGCTCCGCCATTCAATAAGATCATGGCTGAACTGATCATGGACTCAGCTCCACTTCCCTGCCCGCTCCCCATAACCCCTTATCCCCTTATCGTTTAAGAAACTGTCTATTTCTGCCTTAAATTTATTCAATGTCCCAGCTTCCATAGCTGAGGCAGCGAATTCCACAGTGAACCTTCTCTGATGTTCACAAGACTCAATAAAACCCCAGGCAGTTGGGTCGAGGTCATCCATGATGAGGTATGCTGTTGTGAGCCGAGTGGATGATTCTGCCTTTGACTCGAGTGTTCTCAACTCCATCCCGCAGCATGCAACCCACCACCACCTCAGTGAAACCCCAACGCTGCACGACATAGGAAAAGCCATAAAACGGCTCAAGGCTATGGGTGTGGATGGAATTCCTGCTGAGGTGCTAATGTATGGTGGAGAGGCACTGTTGGCGTGGATACATGACCTCATCTCTCTCATTTGGAGGGAGGAGAGCATGCCGGGAGATCTCAGAGTTGCAGTGGTCATGATCATCTTTAAAAAGGGGGACAAGTCTGACTGCGGCAACTACTGGGGCATCTCCCTGCTATCAGCCACTGGGAAGGTTGTTGCTCGACTTCTCCTCAACCGTCTTCTCCCTGTAGTCGAGGAGCTCCTCCCGGAATCACAGTGCGGATTTCGTCCCCTATGGGGCAAACGGGCATGATCTTTGCAGCGCGACAGCTGCAGGAAAAATGCAGGGAACAGAGCCAGCCCTTATACATGGTCTTTTTCGATCCCACAAAGGCCTTTGATACTGTCAACCGTGAGGGCTTATGGAGCGTCCTCCTCCGTTTGTCAACAACCTTCACCTGCTCCACAGACATGCAGGCCGTGATCCTTACCAACGGATCCATTACAGACCCAATTCACGTCCGGACCGGGGTCAAACAGGGCAGCGTCATCGCCCCAACCCTCTTCTCAATCTTCCTCACTGCCATGCTCCACCTCACAGTCAACAAGCTCCCCGCTGGAGTGGAATTAAACTACAGAGCCAGTGGGAAGCTGTTTAACTTATGCCGTCTCCAGGCTAGGTCCAAGATCACCCCAACCTCTGTCGTTGAGCTACAGTATGCGGACGACGCCTGCGTCTGCACACATTCTGAGGCTGAACTCCAGGATATAGTCAATGTATTCACAGAGGCATGTGAAAGCATGGGCCTTACGCTTAACATCCGTAAGACAAATGTCCTCCATCAGCCTGTCTTCGCTGCACAGCACTGCCCCCCAGTCATCAAGATTCACGGTGCGGCCCTCGATATAGTGGACCACTTCCCATACCTCGGGAGCCTCATCAACAAAGGCAGACATTGATGCGGAGATTCAACACCGCCTCCAGTGCGCCAGTGCACCCTTCGGCTGCCTGAGGAAAACAGTGCTCGAAGACCAGGCCCTCAAATCTACTAACAAGCTCATGGTCAACAGGGCCGTAGTAATACCCGCCCTCCTGTATGGATCAGAGGCATGGACGATGTATAGAAGACACCTCAAGTCGCTGGAGATATATCATCAACGATGTCTCCACAAGACCCTGCAAATCCCCTGGGAAAACAGGTGCACCAACATCACTGTCCTCACCCAAGCTAACATCCCCAGCATTGAAGCACTGACCACACTTGATCAGCTTCACTGGGCAGGCCACAAAGTTCACATGCTAGACACGAGACTCCCGAAGCAATTGCTCCATGCGGAGCTCCTTCACGGCAAACGAGCCAAAGGTGGGCAGCGGAAATGTTACAAAGACACCCTCAGAGCCTCCCTGATAAAGTGCGACATCACCACTGACACCTGGGAGTCCCTGGCCGAAGACCGCCCTAGGTGGGGAAGGTGCATCCGGGAGGGCGTGAGTTCTTCGAATCTCAACGCCGAGAGCGTGAAGAGGTCAAGCTCAGGCATCGGAAGGAGCGTGCGGTAAATCAGTCCCACCGTGCCCCCCCCCACCCCTTCCCCCAACGAATGTCTGTCCCACCCGAGGCAGGGTCTGTGGCTCTTGTATTGGACTGTTCAGCCCCCAAAGAACTAACTTTAGGAGTGGAAGCAAGTCTTCCTCGATTCCGAGGGACTGCCTATGATGATGATGGGATGAACTGTTTTTTTATGATTGTTAAATCTTTATTAATAAACCAATTAACTCTGAATAGCAATGTGTTTCTATGAATTCTTAAGCAAAGAACCCATGAAGCAAATACATTACACTATGTAAATGAGGGCACCTGTTTTAGTTCTCCTCTGGGAATTAGGATACTGACGAGTGGAATAGAAAGCGGGCCAGGGTTCTTCCGCGGCGACCAACAATAGCTGAGTCCTTCTTTTTTTAATTTCAAAATGAGATCCTATGTTGCAGAAGAAATTCCGGAATTATTTACAAAACAATTGGATGCCACAGTGGGTGGGACTATAGGGTCTTTCTAAGTGGGTGAAACTATGACCTTTCTTGTCTGTCAGCATCCTGTGAAATTATACTTTACAGATGCTCAATGCTATTTCAACAGAGGCACTAACCTTGCTCTGACAAAAGGTCATCAACCTGATCCATCATCATAGAAACACAGAAACATAGAAAATAGGTGCAGAAGTAGGCCATTCGGCCCTTCGAGCCTCCACAGCCAATCAATAAGATCATGGCTGATCATTCCCTAAGTACCCCTTTCCTGCTTTCTCTCCATACCCCTTGATCCCTTTAGCCGTAAGGGCCATATCTAACTCCCTCTTGAATATATCCAATGAACTGGCATCAAAAACTCTCTGCGGCAGGGAATTCCACAGTTTAACAACTCTCTGAGTGAAGAAGTTTCTCCTCATCTCAGTCCGAAATGGCCTACCCCTTACCCCTGGTTCTGGACTTCCCCAACATCGGGAACATTCTTCCCGCATCGAACCTGTCCAGTCCCGTCAGAATCTTATACGTTTCTATGAGATCCCCTCTCATCCTTCTAAACTCCACTGAATAAAGGTCGAGTTGATCCAGTCTCTCCTCATATGACAGTCCAGCCATCCCTAGAATCAGTCTAGTAAACATTCGCTGCACTCCCTCAATAGCAAGAATCTCCTTTCTCAGATTAGGAGACCAAACTGAACAAAATATTCCAGGTGAGGCCTCACCAAGGCCCTGTACAACTGCAGTAAGACCTCCCTGCTCCTATACTCAAATCCCCAAGCTATGAAGGCCAACATACCATTTGCCTTCTTCACCGGCTGCTGTACCTGCATGCCAACTTTCAATGACTGATGAACCATGACATCCAGGTCTCGTTGCACCTCCCTGTTTCCTAATCTGCCGCCATTCAGATAATATTCTGCCTTCGTGTTTTTGCCCCAAAAATGGATAACCTTGCATTTATCCACATTATACTGCATCTGCCATGCATTTGTCCACTCACATAACCTGTCCAAGTCACCCTGCAGTCTCTTGGCATCCTCCTCACAGCTCACACTGCCACCCAGTTTAGTGTCATCTGCAAACTTGGAGATATTACACTCAATTCCTTCATCTAAATAGTTAATATATATTGTAAAGAGCTGGGGTCCCAGCACTGAGCCCTGCGGCACTCCACTAGTCACTGCCTGCCATTCTGAAAAGGACCTGTTTATCCCAACTCTCTGCTTCCAGTCTGCCAACCAGTTCTCTATCCACGTCAGTACATTAGCCCCAATACCATGCGCTTTGATTTCGCACACCAATCTCTTGTGTGGGACCTTGTCAAAAGCATTTTGAAAGTCCAAATACACCACATCCACTGGTTCTGCCTTGTCCACTCTGCTAGTTACATCCTCAAAAAATTCCAGAAGATTTGTCAGGCATGATTTCTCTTTCATAAATCCATGCTGACTTTGACCGATCCTGTTACTCCTTTCCAAATGCGCTGCTATTTCGTCCTTAATGATTGATTTTCCCCACTACTGATGTCAGGCTAACCGATCTATAATTTCCCGTTTTCTCTCTCCCTCCTTTTTTAAAAAGTGGTGTTACATTTGCTACCCTCCAGTCCATAGGAACTGATCCAGAGTCGATAGACTGTTGGAAAATGACCACCAATGCATCCACTATTTTAAGGGCCACTTCCTTAAGTACTCTGAGATGCAGACTATCAGTCCCCGGGGAGTTATTGGCCTTCAATCCCATCAATTTCCCTAACACAATTTCCCGCCGAATAAGGATATCCTTCAGTTCCTCCTTCTCACTAGATCCATTGACCCCTAGTACATTCGGAAGGTTATTTGTGTCTTCCATCGTGAAGACAGAACTGAAATATTTGTTCAACTGGTCTGCCATTTCTTTGTTTCCCATTATAAATTCACCTGAATCCGACTGCAAGGGACCTACGTTTGTCTTCACTAATCTTTTTCTCTTCACATATTTATAGAAGCTTTTGCAGTCAGTTTTTATGTTCCCTGCAAGTTTCCTCTCATACTCTATTTCCCCCCCCCCTTAATTAAACCCTTTGTTCTCCTCTGTTGAATTCTAAATTTCTCCCAATCCTTTGTTCCTTTTTTTAGCCAATGTATTTCCCTCTTCCTTGGTTTTAACACTAGCTTCAATTTCCCTTGTTAGCCACGGTTGAGCCACCTTCCCCGTTTTATTTTTACTCCAGACAGGGATGTACAATTGTTGAAGTTCATCCATGTGATCTTTAAATGTTTGCCATTGCTTATCCACCGTCAACCCTTTAAATATCCTTTGCCAGTCTATTCTAGCCAATTCACGCCTCATACCATCAAAGTTACCTTTCCTTAAGTTCAGGACTCTAGTTTCTGAATTAACTGTGTCACTCTCCATCTTAATAAAGAATTCTACCATGTTATGGTCATTCTTCCCCAAGGGGCCTCGCACAACAAGATTGCTAATTAGTCGCTTCTCGTTACACTTCACCCAGCCTAGGATGGCCAGCTCTCTAGTTGGTTCCTCGACTTATTGGTCTAGAAAACCATCCCTAATACATTCCAGGAAATCCTCCTCCACTGCATTAATCTACATATCGATTAGGCTAACCAAACTCCAGTTTGGTTAGTCTAATCGATATGTAGAATAAAGTCACCCATGATAACTGCTGCACCTTTACTGCACATATCCCTTATTTCTTGTTTTATACTGTCCCCAACCTCACTATGACTGTTTGGTGGTCTGCAGGACCAACAACATGGCAGCCCAGCGAGGGCACAGCCAACACACCAGAACAGACGTTTGTACCGAGACGGTCCACCAGGGAAAGAAAGGCTCCCGACCGCCTCACCTTGTAAATAGTTTTCACTTTGACTCTGGGCGGGGGAGTGATGTTGTGTATCTGTAAAGCATGCACTCCCATGTTCCGCCACCAGGGAGCACATCCCCTGAAGCCCCAAAGAATCCCAGCATCCTTTGGGAGCACTGTATATAAGCCTGTTCCTCACTCTGGAGTGTCTTAATAAAGACTGAGGTCACTGTTACTTTAACCTCCCTGTGTGCAGTCTCATCTATGTTAGGAACACAATAGGGGTGATCTTGGACCAGGCCTGGAGGCGGCTTCCCACTGGTTCTGTAGTTTAGTTCCACTCCAGCGGGGAGCTTATTGACTGTGAGGTGGAGCATGTCAGCGAGGAAGATTGAGAAGTGGATTGGAGCAATGACGCAGCCCTGTTTGACCCCGGTTCGGACGTGATTTGGGTCTGTAATGGATCTATTGGTAAGGATCACGGCCTGCATGTAGTCGTGGAGCAGGCGGAGGATGTTGACAAACTTTTGGGGCATCCGAAACAGAGGAGGACGCTCCATAGAACCTCATGGTTGACAGTGTCAAAGGCCTTTGTAAGATCGAAAAAGGCCATGTATAAGGGCTGGCATTGCTCTCTGCATTTTTCCTGTAGCTGATGATGATGATGATAAGGTCTTTCTAGGTCGGCGAAACTATGAGAGACTGAATGACCTTTCTCATCTGTCTGCACCCTGTGAAATGAATCTTTTCAAATTCTCAATGCTATTTCAACAGAGGCACTAACCTCGCACTCTCAAAAGGTCATCAACCTGATACGTTAACTCAGTTTCTCTCTCCACAGTTGCTGCTGAGTATTTGCGGCATTTTCGGCCTTTATTTCAGATTTACAGCATCAGCAGTATTTTGCGTTTGTTAGAAAACATAGAAACATAGAAAGCTACAGTGCATAAGTAGGCCACTTCTGCCCATCGTGTCCGGCCATCAAAGAGCCACATGGTCCTTGGTCAGCAGCCCTGAAAGTTACATATAAACCTATGAACAATGGTGGAAAGGTAAAGAGCACCCAGCCCAACCAGTCCGCCCCACACAACTGCGACACCCCTTGCACCGAACCATCCTACACTCCACCCAGGAGCCATGTGATCTCCTGGGAGAGGCAAAAGCCAGAGCCATTGAGAATGGATACATTGCCACCATCACTCCCTTTAAGCAGTTTGTTGTAGAGGAATTATTTATTTTAACATGATATTTTGATACCAATATTCCATTGTGCCATTTTAAGGCCGGGGATATTAATCAAAGCATCCAACTCACATTATTTCCCTGTTTTATTCTGTAAATAACTTATCTATCACCCAAGCAACAGAGGAACCATTGTGTTCTGCGGAGCATTTGATCATCTTTGTCTGTCCTTTACAAACTTCATTCTTTCTCACCTCGTCCGTTTTTTTTTCAACCTTTTTTTTCTGTCTCCGTTGCTGAGAGGAGCTGGGTCTCTCTTGTGTAGGGTTTCACATTCAGCATCAACTCTCTTGTACCACATGCCAACGGTCGTCCTTCCTGTTTGAGCCCACACAATGAATACCGATGGGATATTTAGCAATGGACTGCATCGTACTTGAGCTCAACGCACAGCCAGTGAGAGTGGATACATTACCACCGTGCCATTCCCTTTAAGCAGTGCAGCTGCGTAGTTGTCCCAAAGTCCCACACAGGCAGTGAGCTGGCTTCACAATGCAAAAAAAAATGTGCGGAAGTTTGAACGGGCTGCGCAGCCCGTTAAAAGGAGCCGTATGGCCCCCCCAAAAAAAATTATGGGGAACATTAATTGCCCACCCACTACCCCCGAGATCAATTCATTCAGCATAAATGTGTAACCAACCCTGGCACCTTGCACACAATAGTGCTCTCAGTCCTATTCTTAGCCATCCCTTTTTCAAATAAGCTAATGCCCACTACATTTTTGCACGCTCATTTTGTGGCACAATAACATCTTTTAATCTCACAAGAGACAAACTCTAGTTCTGTAATTGCAGTCCATCAAAATAGATTAATAGGCCCTTCATCTGATTGCTGTTTGCGGGACTCTGTTGTGTCCAAAATGGCTTCTGCGTTTGCCTGCATAAGATTCACCTCTCTTCAAAGTAATTCACTCCATGTGAAATGCCGTGAAATATTTCTGATGGACATTTGTTTGATTTTACACTCTACCTTGATTCGTAGACCTCAGGAATTAAAGGAAAAGGACAACATGTGACACAAAATTTAGGCTTAACCCAGCTGTCAGTTTTATTAAGCAAAAACTAACTACAAACTACAGAACTGGACTTCTGAGAGAATTGACTGGAGACATACAATCACCCGTCCAGTTCATAGCTGTAATTGTGGATTGTAGGTTCGTGGTCGTTGGTTCCTTGACCGGTTATTTCCTCTTCAGTTCTGTTCCTTCTGTGTTCATTCTGTACTTCACTTCCCTGCTGTGCCACGCACTTCTGAGCTGCTTCTAGCTCGAATACTTATATCCATGTTATGAATTATCCCCCGCTGCGCTTTGGTTTCCGATAATGCGTTTGGATGATACATTGTTTGTCGTGATCTTGTTTGACTGACTGCAATGATGGATCTGGGTGTCCCCAAATTGCACACGGAGTCTACAAGGTAAAGATAACTCCTCATCTTAAATATCTCGTTCTCCAAAAATGTACACCTGGTGGGATCCCTTTGTTGTCCTGGTTCTTTGCAGACTTGGAGTATCCAAAGAGAATTGTTTCTTCCCCTCTGGCCAATCAGTTCAGGGCCTCTTCAGTTAGTTTATGAAGTGTATCAACTTCTTTGTTTCTATGCATAAACCCAGCCTGGTTTCTCGACCGCAGAGATTGTCCTTAATTGGTGTGAGTCACCACCTACGCCAGGCTGGCGTCCTTTTTCTCCCTTTGTCCAGTTCATCACAAAAGCTTGTGTTAAATCAATTTCATCAATTTTTAATTTGTGGCCTCTTTCTGTGCCTTCTGGAAAATGTGTAACCTTACATGAGGTGCTATATAAAGGCAAGTTCTTTCTTTCTAAGTTACATAATCTACTTAAAAGGAAAAGTCTTGCATTTATATAGCACCTTTCACGACCTCAGGAAGTCCCGAAGGGCTTTACAATCGATGAAGTACTTCTTTGAAGTGTAGTCACCTATAGGAAATGTGGCAGCCAATGTGCACACAGCAAGCTTTCACGAACAGCAATGTGGATAATCTCTTTTAGTGATGTTGGTTGAGGGATAAATATTCGCCAGGATACCGAGGAGAACTCCCCTGCTTTTCTTCAAAATAGTGTCATGGGATATTTTACATCCACCTGAGAGAGCATCCACTTGGTTTAACGTCTCATCTGAAAGACGGCACCTCCGACAGTGCAGCACTCCCTCAGTACTGCACTGGGAGTGTCAGCCTAGATTTCATACTCAACTCTCTGAAGTGGGTCAAACCACAATTTATTAATCTCCCTTACACAAATCATTTTACCACATAACTTTGCAACATTCATTGACTAAATTTAACAAAATTGATAACAGAAGAAAGTGTCCAATTTTTGTTTCACATTCTGCACAGAGGAAATTTTCCCCAATATAAGCAATAGTGAGAAATTTAGAACATAAGAAATAGGAGCAGGAGTAGGCCATGTGGCCCCTCGAGCCTGCTCCACCATTTAATAAGATCATGGCTGATCTGACCTTAGCCTCAACTCCACTTTCTTGCCCGTTCCCCATAACCCTTGATGTTATGTCTATAGTGTACTTATGAATGGCTCCACAAGGCAATGTGTTGTACTTGAACTGCATTGACCTTGGTCCTTTATTCCAAACTCCAGAGTACTGTGCAAGTATGGTGTGCAGCATTTTATACAGGGCCCTGCTACCAGGGCAGGAAACCCCCGGTCTCCACCAGTTGCACCCTCTAGTGGTGCCAGCATGTATGTACACGGTGTAAACATTATTGATAGCACATCAGGTAAACAAGTCTCCATCTTCTAAAATCTCACAGTGGTTACACATAATGTACATCCATAGTCAGCATATACAACAACACTCTTCCCCAAGTCCTTTGTGCCAGTTACCTTTGCACTATGTGCTTTGGCTTGGCTCGCTCCCTGTTAACCCCCAAGTCCTTTTGCCACAACGTTGGGTAGCGGTTATCAGATTGGATGGTTCGATGATGCGGTGAAAGTTCCAGTGGGCTCTGAGTGTGATCCATGTGTGTGTCCATGGCTACATACATCCATTTCCCTCCCCCACAGCGAGATCATGCAGTTGGCCCGTAACATTCACATACAGGATCAGACACAGTGCAAGTACAAAGAAATGAAGAAAAAAACATTTTTCTCAGTTTGTATCATGGCACCTTGGATTAGTGACTTACGGTCGTGCGCCAGGATTGGGTAGATTGCTTTCATGGTTTAGTCATGGTCAGTGCTGAGGTAGCAGTACAGGTATACGAGGACACTAGTTCCAGAGCAACCGGACGGGATCCTAGTCGTCTGATGGCGGTGCTGCGCCCCCTGCTAGCGGGGTGGGCTTGGTTCGCTCACCGAGCCAGGACTCAGGGCCTTTGCCGTTGCCTAGTGGTGGGCAGAGCCACAGATGTGTGTGGCCTCCCTGTCCTCCTTTGAGGGCTGCAGAGTCTTCTGCCTGCTCTCTAAAGGTGTTGGGAACCTAGATGTTCCAGGTCCCATTTGGGGAACTCATTGGTTCTGACCTTTCGCTCCTGGATATGGCCGAGGTAGCGACTGGGTCCGGGGGCTGCGCCGTCTCCACCCGAGTGGTGGGCAACGGTGGCCGACTGCGCGTATTGGCGTTGTTTACATTTCCAGGTCTGTGGTGACTGGTGCCATTGGGTGCCTGCAGCGTGGGATAGACCTGGGGCAGGGTATCAGGCTCCGCGACTTTACCCTCCCAAATTTGCTCACTTGCTGCTATAGGGGACACTCTATTCCCGACATCTCACAACAGCATTTGGTTCTTTGCATTAGGACTGGTACCGACATCTCGCAACAACATTCTGTTCACAATCTTAATTGGTTTGTTATATTAATCGCCATGCATACAATGTCTCTTTAAGTTCAGTTGGTTGCAGGTCTCCTTCAAGAGGACACCACGTTCTGGTCCCTCAGCGTTGCACCTCGTGATGTTGCCGCAGTCATCTTTTTTTTCAGCCACGCTGCTCCTTGCTGCAGCAGGAGCGCTATCTTGCCTCAGTCCTCGAGGTCAACTGTCTTGATCCTTCTCTCCCACAATTCTGCTGGAAGGGTACTTGTGAATTAAATCTTCCTCCCCAAGAGTCATGCCACTGGAGCCGGGAAGGTATTTTTGGATTGTTCCGGTCGGATCATTGCCACGCAGTTATGATGGACGGTCTGTGCCTCAGGTGCCGCACTGGTCTGTTCTCTGGTGCCTGGCCCAAGTGAAGGTGGGGTTTTGCTCTGCCTCTGAGCACGGGGGGACATTGATTGCTGGAGTGAAGAGGTCTTCCCATTTCCACTGGATCTTCCCCATCCACCTTCTTCCGAGTAGCGTTGGACCATCACCTGCAACAATCCATAGAGGTAACTTGTGCACCACGCCATTATGGATTACACTTACATCCACACTACCAAGGACTGGGATCGGCTCCTTGGTGTAGGTGTGCAACTTTTCCTGTACTGGAAATAGCTCGGGTCGTTTTTCATTCCACAGCCTCTCGAAGGCATCCTGGCTCATCACTGACTGGCTCACTGCCATGTCCATGAAGACTGGAATGCTGCCCGAGTCCCGCAATCCTGAGTTCGCCACATGGGGCAAACCGGATGGCCCCGTGCTGGCGCTGTGGAGGAAACCACAGGGCCCACCAGTGCCGCTACAAAGACTATACATGCAAAGGCTGCAAAGAGAAAGGGCACCTTCAGAGAATGTGCAGTAAAGGCTGTACTCACCGCGTCTCTGATGAGTTGGCTGATCACCGGGGCTCCGACACAGATGAAGAGGAAGTTGCTCAAACCCTGGAAGAAGAGTATGGAATCTTTACCTGTTCCACCAGAAGTTCTCCATGGATGATGGAAGTGGACATCGACGGGGTCGCAGTCTCCATGGAGATCGACACAGGGGCGAGCCAGTCTGTGATGAGCCAAATGACCTTTGAAGAAATTTGGATGAATCCTGCCACTCGACCAAAACTGTCTCCTGTCCAGGCAAAGTTGCTCACCTATACCAAAGATAAAATCCAAATCGTTGGAAGTGTAGACGTCCAGGTCTCCCAGGGCGGTGTATTGAACAAACTACCCCTGTGGATTGTAGCTGGCGACGGTCCCACACTGCTGGGCAGGAATTGGATGAACCGGGTCCACATCAGGCGAAGTGGCCTTGTGGAAGAAAAGACCACCATAGCTCTCCTGTAGGAAAGCCAGGAAATGGCTGCAGCACCAGCAGCACAAGGAGAAACACTTGTAATCAAAATGGCCGCTGCCATGCCACCAGTCACATGACACCGAGCGGCCAATCGGATTTGAAGGCTCCCTTAAAGGAGACCGGTAACCAAAGAAATTTAAAGGGGAAGTTTCAACTATTTGAGTACACAGACTTTAAAGCTAAAGATGCGAATAAAGGGTGCAAGTATGAAAATGTATGCAATGCAACAATGAATTGTGATGCTGGTTTAACTAATATGACTAATGATATGAATGCAGGTGTCAGTAAGGTTAAGAACAAATTTATTATGCTTAACAATAATGATAGAGATTGTGAAATGCCTAATATAACCATGTCTGGTGAAACCAGGACACCCAAAAGTGATGCAAATGCTAGAATGTATAATGCAGGCTCGACTATGTGTGATCAGAACCAAGGTGTCATGCATACCGGTAGGACACTGCCAAAGGACATTGGGTCCTACAGGGACCATGCTGATGGCAATGGAATCCCCCTGTGGGAGACCCCCAGGTCCAGCAGGCTACATGACCATGTAGCCTGGACCTTTGGAACGAATGTGATGCCCCTTGCAGGACACACACACAGGCAGTGGGAGCAGACCCACCACAGGGACAGTGGTCAATGGGCAGCCCAGCCACCACCAATGGCAACCGGCACCAGACCAGCCCTACAGCCCCTGGCCACCAGTGCCAACACCAGGAGCATGAGGCCAAACCCTCCAGCTTCCCTGACAAACCCTGGGATGACCTGACCCTCATCCCAGTTGGTGGATAAGGAGCCCACCCAGTCTTGTGGCCCTGCCCACACCACCCACTGCTGCCGTGGCTACCCCCCCCTCCCCCGAGGGGTCCCACAACAGTAACACCCACATGGTCTGTGTGTGAGGGAGGGGAAACGTACGAGGCCAGCCTCAAGCACAGGGGTCACATCTGGCAACCACACAACCCTGCGAATATGAGGACAATTGCGATGCTCCCATATCTGCCCTGACTGAGAACAGCAAACAGTGAATACTGGCTATACTGAATTGTGTATCTTCCTGACCAATATGGCTCAGTATCATGCAAGACATTTATTCTGAGACATTGGCCCCATCTGCCTGTTCTGTGGTTCAGTTGAATTTTAATGACCCACAGTACTAGGGTTTTATCTCAGTTTCCTGGTCAACATCGTTTCCTCACCACAACCTCCCATAGCCCACCACTGCTCACCTCCCCTGGCATGGCAATAAGGATATGAAAAATGCTTAGGGGGGAAGTGTTGTTGTGTATGCATGCCTGTTTACTGCGTGATGTCTGTAACACTGTTATGTATCACTGAATGTACCCTTACACTGTACACACCTTGCCTGTACACCAGAGGGTGCTGCTGCTGGAGACCTAAGGGTTACCTGCACACTGCAGGTAACCCAGTATAAAAAGAAACACACAGCTTGTTGTCCTCACTCAGGAGCTGCAAATAAAGGAGTACAGGTCTACACAGTTTAAGTATCATACCCTGCCTCGTGGAGTCATTACTAAAGGTGCCTACATACACTATAATATGTACACGGTGTGAACCTTAATGTTAGTACATCAGGTAAACAAGTCTCCATCTTATACAATCTCACAGTGACTACACATAGAGTACATTCATAGTCAGCATATACAACACTTAACTCCCTTATCGTTCAAAAATCTGTCTATCTCCCACCTTAAATATATTCAATGGCTCAGCCTCCGCAGCTCCCTGGGGTAGAGAATTCCAAAGATTCGCAAACCTCTGAGAGAAGAAATTGCTCCTCGTTTCTGTTTTAAATGTGCGACCCCTTTTTCTGAAACTATGCCCCCAAGTTCTAGATTCCCCCACTCAGGGAAATATCCTCTCTGCATCTACCCTGTCAAGACCTCTCATTCTTCTAAACTCTAATGAGTATAGGCCCAACCTGTTCAACCTTTCTTCATATGACAATCCCTTCATCTCCGGAATCAACCTCGTGAACCTTCTCTGAACTGCCTTCAAAGCAAGTATATTCCTCCATAAATATGGAGACCCAAACTGTACTCAATACTCCAGGTGTGGGCTCACCAACACCCAGTACTTTTGTACTCCATCCCCTTGCAATAAAGGCTAACATTCCATTTGCCTTCCTAATTACTTGCTGTACCTGCGTGATAATTTTTTGTGTTTCATGCACAAGGACCCCAGATCCCTCTGTACCTCAGCATTTTGTAATCGCTCCAGATTTAATTAATAATTTGCTTTTTTATTTTTCCTACCGAAGTGGATAACCTCACATTTTCCCATATTATACTCTATCTGCCAAATGTTTTCCCACTCACTTAGCCTTTCTATATCCCTTTGCAGATTATTTGTGTCCTCCTCACAACTTGCTTTCCCACCTATCTTTGTATCAACAACAAATTTGGTACATTATACTCGGTCCCTTCATCAAAGTCTTTAATATAGATTGTAAATAGTTGAGACCCCAGCACTGATCCCTGTGGCACCCCACGAGTTACAGTTTGCCAAACTTAAAATGACCCATTTATCCCCACTCTCTGTTTTCTGTTAGTTAGCCAATCCTCAATCCATGCTAATATATTACCCCCAACCCCGTGAGCTCATATTTTGTGCAATAACCTTTTATGTGGCACCTTATCGAATTCTTTCTGGAAATCCAAATACTCAATATCAACTGGTTCCCCTTTATCCACCCTGCATGCTAGCATCGACTTATACAAGGATTGAAATAATCTATTTTAAAAAGAAAGTACATGACATGATTCCAGTACTTGATTAACCTTGTTGATGACAAGTTCACCTTGACTGGGTACTTGCAGTAAATGGTCAATAATTGCTCACAAAATATTACCCATTCATTGTGCATTAAATTTCAGATTTCCTCTTTTAATGCACATTGCCTTGTGTTTATTCATATTATAATCCACCTCCCATTCCTTCTCCCATCCACTTAATTTGTCCAGATTCCTTGGAATGCTATTAATCTCCCTTGTACGATTCACCTGGTCACATAACTTTGGAACATTCATTGATGACTTGTTACTGAATTAGGCAGAAGGGTGGATTTAGACTTGTTTTGAAGTGACACACAAAACACAATCAGTCATATTCATTTTTAAAAATAGGTTGCCGACAGTGGGAAAAATGCAAGCACACTAATCCCAATGGCAAAATCCAGTTCTGAATACCTGTGTAATTCGCTTTGAACACTCACTAGAACCTTCCGCATCTCCCGCAACATGCTGATCTGTAAACATAAGTTTCATTCTTAGACATGGAAGTGCAATGTAATAGCAATAACACTTACATCAAAGCCAGTGCATTTGGTAATAAAGCCTTTCTTTATGCTTATAAAAATATTACTGTTCAACTAGAATGTGATGGCTGAATATCTCAACAGCTAAGAAGTAAGGTATGAAACAAATGTACCTGCTATTTGGGCAAGTAAATATCTGTCCTTTTATACACTGGTTAATTATTTTCTTCTGTTACAAAATATTCTAGTCAATTATAGATCTCAGTTCTGACAGAACAACTTCTCGACTGTAATTATTTGTGAGAGGATGAGCAGATAGACATCTCCTGAAAATAATTGCGTGATACTTACGCTTGTGTACATAACTAAATACTAGCTTAGTGCAGTCAGCTTAGCAAATCTTATTTAGAATAATAGCAGACGGCATATTTAGAATTGGTGGCATCTCTTGGATGCGAGGTTAAACCGAGGCCCCATCTGCCATTTCAGCTGGACATAAAAGATCCCATGGCACTATTTTGAAAAAGAGCTAAGGAGTTCTCCCCGGGATCCTGGATAATATTTAACCCTCAACAATCAGCACTAAAAAAACATAAGAACATAAGAACATAAGAATTAGGAACAGGAGTAGGCCATCTAACCCCTCGAGCCTGCTCCGCCATTCAAAAAGATCATGGCTGATCTGGCTGTGGACTCAGCTCCACTTACCCGCCCGATCCCCATTACCCTTAATTCCCTTGTTGGTTAAAAATCTATCTATCTGTGATTTGAATACATTCAATGAGCTCGTGTCAACTGCTTACTTGGGCAGAGAATTCCACAGATTCACAACCCTCTGGGAGAAGAAATTCTCTCACAACTCGGTTTTAAATTGGCTTCCCCGTATTTTGAGGCTGTGCCCCCTAGTTCTAGTCTCCCCGACCAGTGGAAACAACCTCTCTGCCTCTATCTTGTCTAACCCTTTCATTATTTTAAATGTTTCTATAAGATCACCCTTCATCCTTCTGAACTCCAACGAGTAAAGACCCAGTCTACTCAATCTATCATCAGAAGGTAACCCCCTCATCTCCGGAATCAGCCTAGTGAATCGTCTCTGTAGCCCCTCCAAAGCTAGTATATCCTTCCTTAAGTAAGGTGACCAAAACTGCACGCAGTACTCCAGGTGCGGCCTCACCAATACCCTATACAGTTGCAGCAGGACCTCCCTGCTTTTGTACTCCATCCCTCTCGCAATGAAGGCCAACATTCCATTCGCCTTCCTGATTACCTGCTGCACCTGCAAACTAACTTTTTGGGATTCATGCACAAGGACCCCCAGGTCCCTCTGTACCGCAGCATGTTGTAATTTCTCCCCATTCAAATAATATTCCCTTTTACTGTTTTTTTTCCCAAGGTGGATGACCTCACATTTTCCGACATTGTATTCCATCTGCCAAACCTTAGCCCATTTGCTTAACCTATCTAAATCTCTTTGCAGCCTCTCTGTGTCCTCTACACAACCCACTTTCCCATTAATCTTTATGTCATCTGCAAATTTTGTTACACTACACTCTGTCCCCTCTTCCAGGTCATCTATGTATATTGTAAACAGTTGTGGTCCCAGCACCGATCCCTGTGGCACACCACGAACTATCGATTTCCAACCAGAAAATGATCCATTTATCCCGACTCTCTGCTTTCTGTTAGCCAGACAATTCTCGATCCATGCTAATACATTTCCTCTGACTCCGTGTACCTCTATCTTCTGCAGTACCTTTTGTGTGGCACCTTATCGAATGCCTTTTGAAAATCTAAATACACCACATCCATCGGTACACCTCTATCCACCATGCTCGTTATATCCTCAAAGAATTTCAGTAAATTAGTTAAACATGATTTCCCCTTCATGAATCCATGTTGCACCTGCTTGATTGCACTATTCCTATCTAGATGTCCCGCTACTTCTTCCTTAATGATAGCTTCAAGCATTTTCCCCACTACAGATGTTAAACTAACCAGCCTATAGTTACCTGCCTTTTGTCTGCCCCCTTTTTTAAACAGAGGTGTTATGTTAGCTACTTTCCAATCCGCTGGTACCTCCCCAGAGTCCAGAGAATTTTGGTAGATAATAACGAATGCATCTGCTATAACTTCCGCCATCTCTTTTAACACCTTGGGATGCATTTCATCAGGACCAGGGGACTTGTCTACCTTGAGTCCCATTAGCCTGTCCAGCACTACCTCCCTAGTGATAGTGATTGTCTCAAGGTCCTCCCTTCCCACATTCCTGTGACCAGCAATTTTTGGCATGGTTTTTGTGTCTTCCACTGTGAAGACCGAAGCAAAATAATTGTTTAAGGTCTCAGCCATTTCCACATTTCCCATTATTAAATCCCCCTTCTCATCTTCTAAGGGACCAACATTTACTTTAGTCACTTTCTTCCGTTTTATATATCGGTAAAAGCTTTTACTATCTGTTTTTATGTTTTGCGCAAGTTTACTTTCGTAATCTATCTTTCCTTTCTTTATTGCTTTCTTTGTCATTCTTTGCTGTCGTTTAAAATTTTCCCAATCTTCCAGATTCCCATTAACCTTGGCCACCTTATACGCATTGGTTTTTAATTTGCTACTCTCCTTTATTTCCTTGGTTATCCACGGCTGGTTATCCCTTCTCTTACCACCTTTCTTTTTCACTGGAATATATTTTTGTTGAGCACTATGAAAGAGCTCCTTAAAAATCCGTCACTGTTCCTCAATTGTGCCACCGTTTAGTCTGTGTTCCCAATCTACTTTAGCCAACTCGTCCCTCATCCCACTGTAGTCCCCTTTGTTTAAGCATCGTACGCTCGTTTGAGACACTACTTCCTCACCCTCAATCTGTATTACAAATTCAACCATACTGTGATCACTCATTCTGAGAGGATCTTTTACTGGGAGATCGTTTATTATTCCTGTCTCATTACACAGGACCAGATCTAAGATAGCTTGCTCCCTTGTAGGTTCTGTAACATACTGTTCTAAGAAACAATCCCGAATGCATTCTATGAATTCCTCCTCAAGGCTGGTCATTATCTGGTCATTATCTTGTTGTTTGTGGGACCTTACCATGCGCAAATTGGCCGCTGCATCTCCCTACATTACAACAGTGACTACACTTCAAAAGTACTTCATTGGCTGTAATGAGTTTTTAGACATCCTGAGGTTGTGAAAGTTGCTATATAAATGCAACTTCTTTTGTTAGCGGTTATGGTATTGTGTCATCCTTGTTTTCAAATCCCTCTTCAAACTATGTCTGTAATCTCCTCCAGTCCCATAACCCACCGAGATCTCTGCACTCCTCCAATTCTGGCCTTTATTGCATCCCCGATTTTAATCGCTCCACCATTGGTGGCCATGCCTTCAGCTGTTGAGGCTCTAAGCTCTGAAATTCCCTCCCCAATCTTCTCTGCCTCTCCACCTCCCTCTCCTCCTTAAAACCTCCATCTTTAACCAAGCTTTTGGTCACCTGTCCTTGATAGCTCCATCTGTGGCTCAACGTCAAAAATGTTTGTATTGTTATTGTTCTTGTGCAGCACCTTAGGATGTTTTGCTACATTAAGTGCGCTATATAAATGTAAGCAGTTGTTGTTAGTAACCCAGGAGTTGCCAGTTCACATACCACTGTTAATTTGAATTTAAAAATCCTGGTAATTTGTTGATTAAAACCATGCAACCTGTTGGGTTATCCTTACAAAAAAACAATTGAGTACCAATGTCCCAAGAGCAAATAAAATAAAAATTGAAGCCATTAGTGTTTTTGATAAAGTCTAAAATACGTTGCGTTAAATTAATTAGCAATTAGATTTTCATTTGAGGAAAAATGTGATTGCACGAGAGAGGGTACAGAGGAGATTTACGAGCATGTTGCCAGGACTGGAGAATGTTAGCTATGAGGAAAGATTGTATAGGCTGGGTCTGTTTTCCTTGGTACAGGGCAGGCTGAGAGGAGACTTGATTGTGGTGTATATAATTATGAGGGGCCTAGATCGAGTGGATAGGAAGGACCTATTCCCCTTAGCAGAGAGGTCAATAAGTAGGGGCATAGATTTAAAGTAATTGGTAGGAGGTTTAGAGGGGAGTTGAGGAGAATTTATTTCACCCAGAGGATGGTGGTGATCTGGAACTCACTGCATGAAAGGGAGGCAGAATCAGAAATCCTCATCACATTTAAAAAGGACTTGGATGTGCACTTGAAGTGCCGTAACCTACAGGGCTACGGACCAAGAGCTGGAAAGTGAGACTAGGCTAGATAGCTCTTTGTTGGCCGGCAAGGACATGATGGGCTGAATGGTCGCCTTCTGTGCCGTTAACCTCTAAGCTGCTATGATTCTATTAAGCACCACACGCTTTTAGCACGTTCAATATGGGAAGGATTTATGTGGTAAGGCAAATCACAGGATTGTTTTTCTTCCCCTTCCTCTTCCTTCTCTCTCCCTTCTGCCTCACTTTAACGACTCCTTGTTGGTTCCACAGGCACTGATACCTGACCGCATCTTGCCACAGTGACCACTCTCCACTTGACAGGCTACTTGTTTGCACGCAACACCCGTGCATAGGCAGTTTCAGCGTGGGTCGCTGGATCGCAATCAGTTGCACACATCCCCATTCATAGGGTGCAGGGACCGATTGAACGATCCACACCGCCACTCTGACTGAGGTCAGCTAACAACAGCACAGACTGGGAATCAAACCTGGATCTTCCTGAACTTTGCTGCTCAGTATTCAGTTGTCCTTAATACTGCTTTATAATATTCATTACAAAAATGTGACAGAAACTATAAAGTTAAAAAGGGAATACGATCTCAGAGGGCTAATAACAAATGTCATATTTCTAGCCAATTGATTGTGTTGTATCTTTCAGTCCTATTTTAATAGCTCCCAGACTAGCTTGGCACCATTTTACATGACGACTTATAAGGCAATTATAACATCTGTCGTGTAGTTCATTACTCAACCCTCACTTTCCCAGTGCAATTCTTTCAATGACTGCAAAATGAAGAAATTTTAATACAAAACTTCATTGTTGGAACATTTTTTATTGAATACAAAGTGTTCCTTATTTTGATGATATATATTCCTACTCAATCAGGCTGAAGGAAGGGAACCTTTTTCCATATCTCTCACTAAACGTCAGCACGAAGAACTCCCAGATCAGGTATAGCAGAAGTTAGAATGCAGAATAAAGCTTTTGCTATTTAATCCCATAAAGACCCGACTGTAGCAGTTTGAATTTTCCATTTCCTATTCTGGCATACCCCTTTTACAATGCCTCCTGCAATTTTTTTGGGGGGGCCGCACTGCCCCTTTAACTAGCAGTGCGGCCCATTCACATATCCGCGCATGAGCATTTTTTTCAATTTAAAGCCGGCCGGCTGTGCGGACTCTTTGAGCACTGTGCAGCTTAGAGAGAACATTGCCCTCATTGTCATTAATCATCGCCCGCTCTGTGCCGTGGATTTGTATTCACTAGAACTTACCATAAAACAACATCAATCACCTTTCACTTTGAGGCCTTTATGGCCATTAAGGAGAGGAGACTTTCATCTTTCCAGCCTGGGCTGGAGTTGAACCCATGTCTCTCTCGTTCCAGAACCGGGGGAGATGACGAGAATTTTTTTTTTCATATGCAACGAGTTGCGAACTGAAATGCATTGCCTGAAAGGTTGGTGGAAGCAGATTCAATAATAACTTTGGAAAGGGAATTGGGTGAATACTTGAAAAGGCAAAATTTGCAAAGCTATGGGGGAGTGAGACGAATTGGATAGCTCTTTTAAAGAGCCGGCACAGGCAGGATGGGCCGAATGGCCTCCATCTGTGCTGTATGATTCTAGGATGTCCCAACAGTGAAAGGACAAAGCACTCATTCACTATCCCCACCCTCTGGTTGCATGTAAATTGTTTCTTTAATGCCTGGAATTAAGTAATTTCATTAAGAGTATTTGTAAGCTGGCATGTGTTCATAGATTCAATTCAACCAATGCTTCCATTCCCAATCTCTGTGCAGTGTCCCTTGCTGAAAAAATGCCTGCGTTTGGATGTTGGTCGAGCTTCAAATGGGACGCTCCTCATAGTCAAATACAAAATCGCATGCTGACGTTCATTGCTGATATGAACAGTTCAACAAGGTAATGGAGAGTAGCTGGTGCCTAAGGATGGGTTAGTCCCTTTCAAGGAGGGTGAATGAGAGATTTGATATTACATGTAGCTGTCCATTTTATTGCACTGTTGCCTGCCAATATAGGAACATAAGAACATAGGAGCAGGAGAAGACCATTTGGCCCCTCAAGCCTGCCCCGCCATTCATTATAATCATGGCTGATCTGATCTTGGCCTCAACTCCACTTCCCTACCTGTTCCCCATAACCCTTGACTCCCCTATCATTCAAAAATCTGTCTATCTCCATCTCAAATATATTCAATGACTCAGCCTCCACAGCTCTCCGGGGCAGAGAATTCCAAAGATTCACGACCCTCTGAGAGAAGAAATTCCACCTCATCTTCGTTTTAAATGTGCAACCCCTTATTCTGAAACTATGCCCCCTAGTTCTAGATTCTAGGAGAAACACCCTCTCTACATCTACCCTGTCAAGCCCCCTCAGAATTTTACATGTTTCAATAAGATCACCTCTTACTCTTATAAACTCCAATGAGTGTAGGCCTAAGCTGCTCAACCTTTCTTCATAAGATAACCCCTTCATCTCTGGAATCAACCCCGTGAACCTTCAGTGAACTGCTTCCATTACAACGCTGCCTCCACAAGATCCTGCAAATCCATTGTCAGGATAGGTGCACCAACGTCAGTGTTCTTGCTCAGGCCAACATCCCCAGCATCAAAGCATTGACCACGTTCGATCAGCTCCGATGGATGGGCCACGTTGTCTGCATGCCCGATACTAGACTCCCAAAATAAGTGCTCTACTCCGAGCTATGTTACGCAAGCGAGCCCCAGGTGGGTAGAGGAATCGCTTCAAGGAGGCCCTAAAAGCCTCCTTGAAGAAGTGCAACATCCCCACTGACATCTGTCAATCCCTGGCCCAAGACCGCTCAAAGCAGAGGAGAGGCATCTGGGAAGGCACCGAACACCTCGCGTCTCTTCATCGGGAGCACGCGTTAATGATATTCATATTAATGTGGAAGCAAGTCATCCTCGACTCCGAGGGACTGCCTAAGGAGAAGATGCCTCCTTAAATAAGGAGACCAAGACTGCTCGCAGTACTTCAGCTGTGCTCTCACCATCGTCCTGTACAGTTGTAGCAGGACTTCCCTACTTTTATACTCTATCCCCCTTATGACACCTGACTCCAAGGTAAAAAGTAAAAATCAGTCACACATTTGCACTAGAGAATATCTCATAATCAGATCTAGGATTCCCAGTCTATTCCAGAACTGGAGTCTATTCTGATTGTTGTACTTGATTTGTATGTGTCAGCTGTGGCTGTCACCTCTGAGTCACAAGGCTGTGGGTTTAAGTCCCACTCCAGGGACATAAATTTAGGCTGCTCCAGAGCAGTGCTGAGGGAACGCTGCACTGTCGGAGGTGCCATCTTTCAGATGAGAAGTTAAATCGAGTTCCTGTCTGCTCTCTCGGGTGGATGTCAACGATCCCGTGGCACTATTTCCAAGAAGTGCAGGGGAGTTATCCCCTGGTGTCCGGGACAATATTTATCGCTCAGTCAACATAACAAAAACAGATTATCTGGTCATTATCACATTGCTGTGCACAAATTGGCTGCCACATTTCCCATGTTATCACAGTGACCACACTTCAAAAGTAATTAATTGGATGTAAAGTGCTTTCAGACGTCCGGTGGTTGTGAAAGACGCTATGTAAATGCAAGTATTTCTTTCTGATAGCGATTTATGAATGGAAGTGAAGATCATACTGAACCAGTAATGACATTTTGCTCCTTAATGGTTTTAGAGCACTTTATAAATATAATAATTTGTAATATTTACTGAATATACTAATGACATTAATTGGTAGAAAATCAATACTGCACCAACTTCCGGTAGATGGATTCTAATGAAAGTGCCAATGATAAGGCGATGATAGCTATGATTGGAACAAATGTGTATTGTAAAGTCATTAAACAATCCATTTACAAGCATTTGGACAGACAGAAAAATAGTTGTATTAAGCCATATTCCGCTGCCCACTGGCTCAGAATGGCCTGCACCGTCTCTTCCAAAGGGACGAGCTGAGGCTAGGAATGGGAGGTGTGCCTTGTGATTGGTACAGGTTATCGGTAGGTGAGTGATAGTGGGTGGAGAGTCATGCATTGAAAAGTGTGTGAAGCTGAAAGGTCAAAATTCACGGGAACGCCCCAGTGTTTGGACTCATTGGAAAGGAAATTTAATTTAGAAACATAGAAACATAGAAACATAGAAAATAGGTGCAGGAGTAGGCCATTCGGCCCTTCTAGCCTGCACCGCCATTCAATGAGTTCATGGCTGAACATGCAACTTCAGTACCCCATTCCTGCTTTCTCGCCATACCCCTTGATCGCCCTAGTAGTAAGGACTACATCTAACTCCTTTTTGAATATATTTAGTGAATTGGCCTCAACAACTTTCTGTGGTAGAGAATTCCACAGGTTCACCACTCTCTGGGTGAAGAAGTTTCTCCTCATCTCGGTCCTAAATGGCTTACCCCTTATCCTTAGACTGTGATCCCTGGTTCTGGACTTCCCCAACATTGGGAACATTCTTCCTGCATCTAACCTGTCTGAACCCATCAGAATTTTAAATGTTTCTATGAGATCCCCTCTCATTGTTCTGAACTCCAGTGAATACAAGCCAAGTTGATCCAGTCTTTCTTGATATGTCAGTCCCGCCATCCCGGGAATTAGTCTGGTGAACCTTCACTGCACTCCCTCAATAGCAAGAATGTCCTTCTCAAGTTAGGAGACCAAAACTGTACACAATACTCCAGGTGTGGCCTCACCAAGGCCCTGTACAACTGTAGTAACACCTCCCTGCCCCTGTACTCAAACCCCCTCGCTATGAAGGCCAACATGCCATTTGCTTTCTTAACCGTCTGCTGTACCTGCATGCCAACCTTCAATGACTGATGTACCATGACACCCAGGTCTCGTTGCACCTCCCCTTTTCCTAATCTGTCACCATTCAGATAATAGTCTGTCTCTCTGTTTTTACCACCAAAGTGGATAACCTCACATTTATCCACGTTATATTTCATCTGCCATGCATTTGCCCACTCACCTAACCTATCCAAATCACTCTACAGCCTCATAGCATCCTCCTCGCAACTCACACTGCCACCCAACTTAGTGTCATCCGCAAATTTGGAGACACTACATTTAATCCCCTTGTCTAAATCATTAATGTACAATATAAACAGCTGTGCAACAATGCACATTCCCTTGCGGTACCCCACTAGTCACTGCCTGCCATTCTGAAAAGTACCCATTTACTCCTACTCTTTGCTTCCTGTCTGCCAACCCGTTCTCAATCCACCTCAGCACACTAGCCCCAATCCCATGTGCTTTAACTTTGCACATTAATCTCTTGTGTGGGACCTTGTCGAAAGCCTTCTGAAAGTCCAAATATACCACATCAACTGATTCTCCCTTGTCCACTCGACTGGAAACATCCTCAAAAAATTCCAGATTTGTCAAGCATGATTTCCCTTTCACAAATCCATGCTGACTTGTCACCTCTTTCTAAATGCGCTGCTATGACATCCTTAATAATTGATTCCATCATTTTACCCACTACCGATGTCAGGCTGACCGCTATTTCAGACTATCTACCGGAAAGTTTGAAATCCTAAAGTGCTTGTGGAAGAAACTACGAACTTTAATCGAATTTTGGACTTTTACATGACAAATTCAGGCCTAAGGAACTAAAGAAGCCCACTTGATTATTGGAACTGTCTGGGTGTTGGGACTAATGTTACTCATCTGGAGAAATGGATATTCGAAAACTCTTATCCACAAGAGGCATTTGCATTACAACAATAACTCAGAGATGGCCAGCCATCAAACTAAACCGAGAAAAGCCATCTTCAACATGAATAAGAACAAAGGGCCCACTACAACCTGTATGCAAAAACCAAGCACAAAAGGACATTGCAATTACCAAGCTAATATTTCCATCGGGAAACAGATTTAGAAGAGGAACCCACCCGAGACATATTAACTTTTAACGAGCCTGCCAAAATATTACAAAGAAATGTCAAGCCCGCCAAATTTAAACAAAGAATTCTGGACTGATTTGGCATGAAGATTAGGACAACTCAAACCATATAACTGGCCCCCTGTTTTAACAGAATGTATGCCATACTACACCAGGTGCTATACTGTGAGTATGCATCAAGAAGGGAGAGAAACCAACGCGACAGTTGAAAACTAACTTCTCCAGCCTCAAAGTTCTGACATCCAAAAGGAAGGAAGAACATCACCATCGCGGCAGCAACTGACCACAGCCAACGTGGTACCACCGAAAAATCACTGCGATCGACCAAACTCAAAACAACACTGCAACAGAAAGAAACCAAAGAATCGAAAGTTTCCACTCTACAATCTAAGGCCTGACTACCAACAGGTGAAAACATTACCTAAAGAGACTTTGAACCTATTTCTAACGAAGGAAAACGGGTACTTACTCCATAGATCCAAAACGCGCCTTACCGCATCAGTGGACTCAACCCAAATGAAGATTGCGCAGTAAGAAGTCTTCTCCGCGGAACCTACAGAATTCAACGAACATCGAAATCGCGAACTACCATTAACTGACTAGAGAGGATCGGTAAGCATAGTCCCTGCCTGCCCTGGAGTCTAACCTAGCTAGGATTAGGTATTGAGAGGTGGGAGGTATAATTTTTACAGTAACCCCCTTTGAATGTGTAATGTATTGTTCATTATTAGAGTGATTATAAATTTGACCTTGTATCTTCTTGTCTGTAATAAAATCGAAGTTCTTTTGCATTAAACCAGTTGTCCTTTGCACTTTATCACACCCCCCCAATAAACCTAGAGTCTAGAACCCAAGGGAGTGGGAGCGATTCGAACCGCTCAAGTAGGTCAGAGGTGAACCTGACCCCCAGGAACACCCCCCTTACAAAATGCAATTCGTGTACGGAATACCTGGCTATTTGGTCCCGCTGCGGATACACATCCGCAGACGGGAGTCACCTGGCGATTAAGCCCCTACTGGAAAAGATAATGAAAGCCGTAGGGGAGGAAGGGAATATCTACATACATAAGGTGAAGGCACATTCCACCACTAAACCCCGTAGCGAGGGAACCAGCAGGCTGACATGTTGGCCAAGGAAGGTGCCCGCACGGGAAAGCTCTGGAATCATACAACTCAGGACCCATGGCAGCAGTTAGGGACAGGATGTGGACGGCAGGGAAGGCAGGGATAGCTTTGCCCCTGGACCTAAGACCCAAGACCCCGTCCTCAAAACCGTCCTGAACACGCTAGCTAAAGGGGAAAGGATAGATGGCCCGTACGGCACCGTAGCAATTGCCATTAAAGAAGACATGCTGTTCAAGGGGGAGCAATAGGTAGTACTGCAACAGCATTGGAGAGAATTCCTCCCGCTGGCCCATGAGGGTCCAGGATCAGGACACCCCGGACCTGAGACCACTTGGCAACGAGTGGAACAGGCAGTGTGGTGGCCAGGACTCAGGGAAGACGTCCGCGAGTTCTGTGCTAGCTGTCTGGTGTGCACGGCCAACAACCCCGACCCCCAGAAAAGAAAGATGTCGATGGGACATATCAGGAGGGAAGAGGGACCCTGGCAGTCAATCCAAAT
Organism: Pristiophorus japonicus; assembly: GCF_044704955.1. NCBI lineage: Eukaryota > Metazoa > Chordata > Chondrichthyes > Pristiophoridae > Pristiophorus > Pristiophorus japonicus. The sequence goes on from NC_091977.1 coordinate 28,177,973, forward strand.
CGATTACATCGGGCCCCTACCCAGTGCCCAGGGAGGCGACAAGTACTGCCTACAAGTATTCACCAAATGGGTGGAAGCCTTCCCATGCCGAACAGCCACTGCCCTGGGAACAGCCAGGATCCTGGTCAGAGAGGTGTTCTCCCGATGGGGACTACCACACTACGTGGAGTCTGACCAAGGGAGTCACTTCACTGGGCAGGTGATGCAGGAGACCCTTAAGGTACTCAGCATCAAAGGAAAATGGCATGTCGCCCACAACCCGCAATCATCTTGGCCTGTGGAGCCTTTAAACCGCACTATCAAAGAGAGGCAGTGCAAAGAGACAGGGGACACATCCAAAGGATGGGTAGAGGTCCTACCACTGGTCCTCATTGGGATCCGGGCCAGCCAGTCAAAGAGCACGGGGTACTCCCCGTATGAGCTCATGACCGGCAGAGCCATGTGAACCCTCTCCCAAGTGTTAGTCCTGGTACTCACGGAAGGTCAGCTTAGGGAAGCGAACTGGGACAGGAATCTGTTTGAACACCTTAAACAGATTCACTGGCAGGCTGCTAACAACATGGAAAACAGCATCGGAGCAACCAACTGCTGCTAGAACCCTGCAAACACCATGAGTGGGAGATAGGGGACCAGGTTATGGTACGGAACTATGCTAGAGTAGGGGTCTTTGAGGCACTGTACATGGGACCGTACCACATTGTCGACAAGGCAAGCCCCATGGTCTGTTCCATAAAACTGCCCTGCCGAACAAAGTGGTTCCACATAAATCAGTGCAAACTTTTCAACCCAGGGGCAGCAGCTAAACGCAAGGGACAGCCAAAACCTGTAAACTGTACTAAAGACAGGGACTCCCAGCCAGCAGCCTCGAACTGTGGAATTCCAGAGGGGCGGTGGACTGTGTTACTGGAGGAGCTGTCCCCCCAATCATTTGGGATTTGGATGCGCCCCCAGCAGCCAGAGCCTGAAGAAGGACTCCCTGTCCACGGTGTCTGGCCAAAGACACCGTGGACACCAGCGCTCCAATTTAAATGGTTCAGCTCCGGAAAAGGGACCAGCTGCGAAAGGGTACCTAAGGTCAGAGACCAGCCCGTGAGCAGGGACACCCAGCCGGTAGCCTCGGGCAACCCAGAAGAGATAGTGGTGGACCAGCCACCAATTGGGAGTCCCCAGCCCGTAGCCCTCGACCAGGCAGAACCCCCAGGGGACAGAACGAATCAGGCAGCCACCCCCAAAGGAGTGGTGTGCTGTAGCACCAGAGGGGATGTTCCCCCATTAGTGTGGGACTCAGACCCACGTCCGGTCAGGACACTCCGGATCCTGCGGTACAGGCCGACTTACTACCAGCCCCGCTGGACACCTAGAAGCAAAAGAAGAAAGCAAGGAGGCAGGAAATTAACCTGGTCACCCAGAGACGGGTGGCAGATGTACATATATAGTACAATATGAATTTAAGAATGTCTAGTGAGTAATTTAGAGTAGTCTAAGATTATATGTGTAATGATAAGTATATATGTATTAGTTAACTGGGGTAAGGAAAATAATCTACCTGTGCAGCTATTAAAAGAGGCACAGGCCAGGTAACACCCGGGAGTAAGAAGAATCTACCGGTATAACTGTTAAGAGAAGCACCGGTGAGATAACAAGCAAAATGGCTGTGAGATAAAAGTTGGAAGCAGACATCAGTCCACAAGGAACTGAATAAGACAGCCAGTAATTAAAGACTATACTATATCTGGAAGGAAGAGAGCCCAAGTTGGAACTCGGTCACCTTTGTCAGGCCAGAGAGCTTTCTCAGGGTTAGACAATCTGTTTTATGTGCCCCTACAGGAATGAGAACAGTATGAGAAGGATCCTATTCCTGCTCGCCCTGATAAGGATAGTCAGCAGCGACCGAGGAGACGGGGAAGAATCCCTCATTTATGGGTGTTCAGGAGGGAGAGCACCGATCATAACCGCCGGGGGTGGCCCCCGAGACGTGGAAGAACTCGCCGTTTACGCCCACGAGGGAAGACGGCCAGGGCGGCTGGGATCTAATTCTACCCGCTACTCCAGCCAGGAAGGTTTTACCCAAGGGGAGGTCTCAGTTCCATGCCCCCGGATACGGATCATCGCTGCCCGAGTCAGTGTTACGGAGGGAAAACATGTATGTTTGACTTGCAAAGGAAAGATTCCCCTGGGAAGATGGTGGTGGCTCAGAAAACTTAGCAAAGATGCATGGGACCAGGAGTCGGACTGGGAAATACTCGGTAATGATACGTACCGCACCATCACGGGGACACGGGGAGGAGTAAAAGTGTGTTGGGACAAATGGTGGGAATCTGAACATGGAATTTACGTTTGCATGTGGGGGTCAGAGAGTATTTGTCCCGCAGGCATATCGATCGCCTTCGCCAGGCAATGGCAAGATGATGGGGAAGGGATGGGATGGGATTCTAGCCTACACGGGTGCACGGTCCCACACTCCCCACTCCCAATTAACGCCATCGAACTAAGAGCACACATTAAGAAACCCCTGCCCACGACCCCGCCAATACGCACAGTAATAGAAAGGTGTCCTACCACCACCAAGGGACCAGGGAACGGATTAGTATTGGTACCGACCAAAAAGGTGTTATACCAGAGGGTACATTATGCAGTAGCTTCAGTAATATTAAACCTTACCGAGGTACACCTACCTGCATGGTGCCCGAAGGAAACAGAGCTGCTATACCATGCCCTACTTAGAGACATGTTCAAGAAATTTTATGAGTTAGACTTTGGAAATGTAGCTAAAGCAGACCTTTTCTATGTTTCTATACACCCTAAACGCTAGGAACACCATGGGCTCGGGGAGACCTAGAACGTGAATCAAAAACAACGTTTTTACTGCCTACAATACAGGATCCTCTGTAATAAATAACTTAGATGACATAGAACTGCAAACACCGATAAATGGTTTAAAGAACCAATTGAGGAAAATCCTGAAATAAGAGAATACAGTAGTAGGCTCAGAACTACACGAGGACCAGGCTATGACTGTCCATTTAAAAGAAATAGTGGCTGAGCTGGAAAAACATGCACAGTGAATGCACTTATACGGGAGGACAGAAACGCTTCTGACCAGGCTGCACAGAACGAGGTGTGTGTACTGTATGGGGCATGTTTGTTGGGCGAGGGCCGCAACAACCTGCAGGATTTATAACAAGGTGTAGTCCCCTCTTGGATCAGGAACAAGCACCTCGCAGCCCTCCACCCGTACAGCAATTCACTAAGCCCGTGCCAGCTCCACCTAGCCTCTGAAGCCTACCCTGTCCCAGTAGACTGTGGGAAATCTAACCACACTATTATGGGAATAGTATTAAGGATGCTGGTCATGGGTGGGACAGCCCGACCCGCACCGGTATACCAGGTGGAGAACATTGGAGTTATTCAGGGAGGTGCACACATTCGTTTTGCAGCGGTCCCACCCTATGTTATAAAGTGGGAGCACGCTGTAACGGGTACTGACCTCTCCGGGTGCCGGAGCCGGGGTGCACACGTAATATTGTGTCCCCAGTAGTTGAGTGCCCATTCAAAGTCACAGTGTGGGTTTAAAGCTGCTGGTGCATAGCCTATTAACTGCACCATGGAGGTAATGACACAAGACCATGTCCCTCCACAGGTAACATACATAGGGGGTGGGACATATTGTGTCACCTCCAGTGCACCCCACTACCAACATGGACACTTCTGGTGTCCGGTAAGTGACAGCAGTTTTTGCTTCAACCTGAGGCATCAGTTCAAGTGGCCCAGGAACGGATTGTCCCCATTCCTCAACCCTCCACTGTCCACCTCACTGTGAAGGAAAACACTACAAACCTGCAGGATTATGTTGTACATTTTGGCTATCCAATTCCTCCTCTACCCGAAAATCTTACCGCTCTGCGAAAAGCTGTAATTATCTCACAAAAACATTTCTACACTCTAGAACAGAAAACAATTGAGATAGAGAAATAGATTCTCGAGATGACAATTCCGTCTTGGTGGGACCTTTTCAGAAATATAGAGGCCCCAGTCTGGATCCGAATCGCTTCCCACACTTTAGTTATTTGTCAACTCACAATTATTCTTTACTTGTGTATCTCACTTGCCGAGTGAAACGCAGAGGCCGTCAGGTCAGGCACCAAAGGGTGCTGCACACTCCTTGGCCAAACTTTGGAATCGTGCAGGGAGGGGTGACACCATACTACCATGTTTAATTTGTGTTTGATTTTACCTGCTGTAAACCGCAAAATATCGAGTGTTGTAAGAGTGTTACTTAAAATGTGTTTGACTATGTACTTTTATTTTTACTGAACTTAAAGTTGTGTTTGACTGTACACCATTATTTTACTGTGAAAACCGAGTAAAGGAGGGGCATAGTACCCCCTCTATGCTGTAACCGAACTGTAGTGATTGTATTCACCTGTAAATTGCATTGCATTTCAAAGGGGGATGCACGGTAATGTTTAGCTAGTATAATACGGGAAAGGTTGACTCTCGGGATCAGGAATTTTGCTTACCTTGCTTAACACTCGAGGATGTAGAGTGTCACAGGGGGGACTGAAAGGTCAAAATTCATGGGCACCCCCCCCCCAGTGTTTGGGATCATTGGAAAGGAAATTTAATTTGGGACTATCTACCGGAAAGTTTGAAATCCTAAAGTGCTTATGGAAGAAACTACAAACTTTAATCGAATTGTGGACTTTTACAAAACAAATTCAAGTCTGTGGTCGGGCCTAAGGAACTAAAGAAGCCCACTTGATTATTGGAACTGTCTGGGTGTTGGGACTAAGGTAACTCATCTGGAGAAATGGATATTCGAAAACCCTTCTCCACAAGAGTGACATATCTGGTGACAGATTAGGAAAAGGGGAGGTTGCACGAGACCTGGGTGTCATGGTACATCAGTCATTGAAGGTTGGCATGCAGGTACAGCAGGCGGTTAAGAAAGCAAATGGCATGTTGGCCTTCATAGCGAGGGGATTTGAGTACATGGGCAGGGAGGTGTTGCTACAGTTGTACAGGGCCTTGGTGAGGCCACTCCTGGAGTATTGTGTACAGTTTTGGTCTCCTAACCTGAGGAAGGACATTCTTGCTATTGAGGGAGTGCAGCGAAGGTTCACCAGACTGATTCCCGGGATGGCGGGACTGACCTATCAAGAAAGACTGGATCAACTGGGCTTGTATTCACTGGAGTTCAGAAGAATGAGAGGGGACCTCATAGAAATTTTTAAAATCTGATGGGTTAAGACAGGTTAGATGCAGGAAGAATGTTCCCAATGTTGAGGAAGTCCAGAACCAGGGGACACAGTCTAAGGATAAGGGGTAAGCCATTTAGGACCGAGATGAGGAGAAACTTCTTCACCCAGAGAGTGGTGAACCTGTGGAATTCTCTACCACAGAAAGTTGTTGAGGCCAATTCACTAAATATATTCAAAAAGGAGTTAGATGAAGTCCTTACTACTAGGGGGATCAAGGGGTATGGCGAGAAAGCAGGAATGGGGTACTGAAGTTGCATGTTCAGCCATGAACTCATTGAATGGCGGTGCAGGCTAGAAGGGCCGAATGGCCTACTCCTGCACCTATTTTCTATGTTTCTATGTTTCTATGTAAGAGTCATTTACATTACAAAAATAACTCAGAGATGGCCAGCCATCAAACTAAACCGAGAAAAGCCATCTTCAACATGAATAAGAACAAAGGGCCCACTACAGCCTGTATGCAAAAACCAAGCACAAAAGGACATTGCAATTACCAAGCTAATATTTCCATCGGGAAACAGATTTAGAAGAGCAACCCACCCAAGACATATTAACTTTTAACGAGCCTGCCAAAATATTACAAAGAAATGTCAAGCCCGCCAAATTTAAATAAAGAATTCTGGACAGATTTGGCGCGAAGATTAGGCCAACTCAAACCGTATAACTGGCCCCCTGTTTTAATAGAGGGTATGCCATATTCCGCTGCCCACTGGCTCAGCCATGCCCCTTTCAAGAATGGCCTGCACCGTCTCTTCCAAAGGGACGAGCTGAGGCTAGGAATGGGAGGTGTGCCTTGTGATTGGTACAGATTATCGTTAGGTGAGCGATTGTGTGTGGAGAGTCGTGCATTGAGAAGTGTGTGAAGCTGAAAGGTCAAAGTTCACGGGCAACCCCAGTGTTTGGACTCATTGGAAAGGAAATTTATTTTCGGACTATCTACCGGAAAGTTTGAAATCCTAAAGTGCTTCTGGAAGAAACTACGAACTTTAATCGAATTTTGGACTTTTACGAGACAAATTCAGGCCTAAGGAACTAAAGAAGCCCACTTGATTATTGGAACTGTCTGGGTGTTGGGACTAAGGTAAATTTTCTGGAGAAATGGATATTCGAAAACCCTTCTCCACAAGAGGCATTTGCATTACAACATTAGCTCAGAGATGGCCAGCCATCAAACTAAACTGAGAAAAGCCATCTTCAACATGAATAAGGACAAAGGGCCCACTACAGCCTGTATGCAAAAACCAAGCACAAAAGGACATTGCAATTACCAAGCTAATATTTCCATCGGGAAACAGATTTAGAAGAGGAACCCACCCAAGACATATTAACTTTTAACGAGCCTGCCAAAATATTGCAAAGAAATGTCAAGCCCGCCAAATTTTAAACAAAGAATTCTGGACTGATTTGGCGTGAAGATTAGGACAACTCAAACCGTATAACTGGCCCCCTGTTTTAACAGAACGTATGCCATACTACACCAGGTGCTATACTGCGAGTATGCCATCAAGAAGGGAGAGAAACCAACGCAACAGTTGAAAACTAACTTCTCCAGCCTCAAAGTTCTGACATCCAAAAGGAAGGAAGAACATCACCATCGCGGCAGCAACTGACCACAGCCAACGTGGTACCACCGAAAAATCACTGCGATCGACCAAACTCAAAACAAAGCTACATCAGAATGAAACCAAAGAATCGAAAGTTTCCACTCTACAATCTAAGGCCTGACTACCAACAGGTGAAAACATTACCTAAAGAGACTTTGAACCTATTTCTAACGAAGGAAACTGGGTACTTACCCCATAGATACAAAATGCGCCTTACCGCATCAGTGGACTCAACCCAAATGAAGATTGCGCAGTAAGAAGTCTTCTCCGACGTTCAGGGTACGGCAAGCAGAACCTACAGAATCCAACGAACCCCGAAATCGCAAACTACCACTAACTGACCAGAAAGGATTGGTAAGCATACTCCCTGCCTGCCCTGGAGTCTAATCTAGCTAGGATTAGGTATTGGGTGGTGGGAGGTGTAATTTTTACTGTAACTCCCTTTAAATGTGTAATGTATTCTTTAGTAGAGTGATTATAAGTTTGACATTGTATTTTCTTGTCTGTAATAAAATCAAAGTTCATTTGCATTAAACCAGTTGTCCTGTGCACTTTATCACACCCCCCAAATAAACCCAGAGTCTCGAACCCAAGGGAGTGGGAGCGATTCGAACCGCTCAAGTAGGTCAGAGGTGAACCTGACCCCCAGGACCACCCCTTACAAAGCTAATGATTCAGTTGGTAGGAGACGGCTTTTGAAGATGCATTCGCTAACCTTGACCAGTGGTCTGAGGTCCTGTAGCTTCTTTGGACACTGGAGCCAGGTGATGGGGCCGGCCCTGCTGGCAGTGACAGCCTCGGTGATGTATTTCCACATCGTTCTTTCTGGAGGGCCTCCTGGCACCTGTGGGTAGAGGGCTACTCTTGCCGTGTTGACACCCGGCACAAAGTTGGAGTGCTGCGTGCAAGACCCTGGGTGCCTCTGCCCTTGCCTGCTGGGCCATTTGTGTTAGTGCTGAAGCACTTCCCATTTTTTGAGGTGCGGAAGGGAATTCAGCTTTAAGAGCTGAAGACTCCCATTTGGGACTTTCTTTAGTATTTTTTTTAAGGCAGTAAGGGCTGGAGCCCGCATCTTTTTTTACTTAAATTTTGTTTTTATCAGTTCAGAAGGCATTGCCCCTTTAATGCATTGTCCCTTTAATGTCCCACAATGGCGAGCGAACTCATTGGCTCGCTTCTAGAGGCTGTTGGAAGATGGAACGTCGCTTCTGGACGCCAACGTAGCCTCCGATGCCTGTACTTACGCCACCAGGAGGGCATTAGCCGATGAGTTAGCACTGGGCTAAAAATCATTAGTCCCCAGCCCGAACTTTTCCCTTCCACCGCCACGAGCATTTTCATCTCCTGTTAACCCGAGGCAGAGATGACACCGGCAGCTGCCGTGTCATAGTCCAATGTCTGGGCCGTTATCTGGTTATTATCTCATTGCTGTCCATGGGAGCTTGCTGTGCGCAAATTGGCTGCCGCGTCACCTACATTACAACAGTGACTACACTTCAAAAACTACCCCATTGGCTGTGGGACTTATTGAGGCTGCATACATAAAAGCAAATTCTTCCTTTTACTTCATATAAGGTCATTCTTTTCTTTTGTAGAGGAGGTGCTCCATTTGATAAGCTCAATCGATCTGAGTTGTGGTGGACGCATTGCTTTGTGTAGCCCACATCTGCCAGCTGAAGCTATTTTAGTACAGCGTCTCAAAATAGCCCAGGCTGCTTCTACATCAGCCGGAGAGGCTGGCATGAGCACTGACCTTCAGTGCTGTACACAGTTGACCCTACTATTTGTGTCAGGTCTAAATGAATGTTGGGAATTTCTTTGATTCATTGCAGTAGACTGCCAAGGTCTTGTCTAGAACAATAGGACGCACGGTGATTGCCGGGGTTCCTTGCTCCTGGGATTTGAGGGGGGAAAAAAACAACTTTCCCCCGCGCGTCAGTTTTTGTGATATATTTTGGCCTTCTTAGTGCCTTGCGTTATTGCCTCCTGGGGCCGTTAATGGGGCGCTAACGACCTACCGACCGGGCATGGCGAGATGAACGACTCCCGCGAACTTTGCCGAGAGGTTTGCGACGGCGGTCGGATGTTGCGCCCCCATCTCCTTTGTCCAGAGGTCGTGATGTTGTTGGCATGTGAACTTCAGTTCCGCCCCCCCCTCCCTCCCTCCCTCCCGGCAACATCGGCGGGTGACAACACCAGCAGCTGCAGGAGGCGTTGATCGGAAGGCCGGGTGCTTCTGGGTGTGGGGAGGGGGGGGGGGGGAGGTGAAAGTTAAAGGGGAGGTTGTCGAGGTAAGTATCAACATTTCTGAAATGATTTTTTTCAATTTTTAAAAATTCTCCTGGGCTGCGACCGATCAGACCGGCACGCTGCTGGAATGCCTGGAGCTGATCGGGCTGGATCGCTGCTGCTGTCGGGGACCAGCTCACTGGTACCAATGCAGAGCCTGCAGCGATGGCCCTTCCCTTGAAGGGAGGGAAGGAGTCTCGGATCGGGGCAGCGCTGCACGGGACATTGTGCAGCGCTGAGCCACTACCGCCCCTCCTGCGCCCTCTAGTGCTCCAGGAAGGAAGTGCAGCGCTTGATTCAGAATTCCACTTCCTTCCTGGAGTGCAAACACCAAGTTTGTTAAAAGCTGAAAAAGATTAGTGCCTAACGCTAGTCTTTTCAACTTTCAAAAGTTAGCTCCTCAAACGGGGCACTCGACAATTTCTTTCCCTTTCTTCCGCTCTCTTTGGTTCTTCCTAATCCCCACACAGCATTACCTGCAAGCAGGCAGATGCCCCGCTCCCAGCCTTTTGAATACTGGGCTTCTCTCACACAGCTCCCAGTGGCTGAATCACAAGTAGTATCGCCGAGGTATCAGAGAGCAGAGGGTTTCCAACAATAAGGCAAGTTCATACCCTGGTTTCTGCAGTCTTATGTTGTCAGTGAGGGCAGTGACAGAGCCATCAGCCAAATTACTACCCACTCCCCTCACTCACAAACTCACATGTATGGTTTGAGGATTTGGAGAAGGAATGCAATTTAAAGGGAGCAAAATGTACATTAAATGATTTGATACCTTGAATCTAACAAAAACAACTTGCATTTATATAGCACCTTTGATGTAGGAAAACGGCCCAAGGCACTTCACGGCGCGTAATCAGACACCGAGCCACATAAGGAGATATTATGACAGGAGAACAAAAACTTGGTCAAAGAGGTAAGTTTTAAGGAGCACCTTAAAGGATGTGAGAGAGGTAGAAAGGGGGAGAGGTTTAGGGAGGGAATTCCAGAGCTTAGGCCCTCGGCAGCTAAAGGCTCGGCCACCAATGGTGGAGCAAAGGAAATCGGGATTGCTCAAGAGGCCAGAAATGGAGAACGCAACATTCTAGAGGATTATGAGGCTGAAGGAGATTACAAAGATAGGGAGGGGAGAGAGGGGGGAGGGATTTGAACACATGAATCAATGGCATTTAAATAGAATTCTCTATTAAACTGTAATTTTTCAACATCCTTGCATGCATCATGTATCATGGTAATAAATCTCATGCCTGTACTGATTGGTCAGTAACCAATCACTTAGGGCTGGATTTTACTAACGTCAGCGGGTCTATGGTGAACAATGTCGGCGGCAGATCCCGGCTCGCTGCTGGATCCAGCCCACTGTCCAAAATGATTTTCCCATGAGTAGGTTGGTTAAGTCCTCCCAGCGAGTTTGCCGGCCAATTGAAAGAAGTGGGTCTGATGACACCATAAGCCAGTTTCCTGAAAGGGACAATGCGCGAATTGATTTTGACATTTGTGCTGTCAGTGCTCTACAGCATTGAGGTGCTGCAAACACTGACACGCACTGCACAGAGGTGCAAAGCTGCACCCAGGCTCTCCTGTGACTCCCTCATAAGCTTATGGAGAGAGTCACAACAAGCAGGGAGGTTCTCTTGCCTTCTAATGGGCGGAAGAGACCTCCCTAGGACACTAACGTAGCCTGGTTGCACATTGCACAGGGGACACAAGCAGGGATGTCGTCAGGAGGACCAGGCTGCAGTGACGCAAACCTTTCAATGATCAATCGCCCATTTATAACAGAGATGAGGAGGAATTTCTTCTCTCAGAGGGTTGAAAATCTGTGGAATTCTCTGTCCCAGAGAGCTGTGGAGGCTGGGTCATTCAATATATTTAAGGCGGAGATAGACAAAATTTTGAGCGATAAGAGAATAAAGGGTTATGGGGAACGGACAGGGAAGTGGAGTTGAGCCCAAGATCAGATCAGCCATGACCTTATTGAATGACGGAGCAGGCTCGAGGGGCCAAATGGCCTACTCCTGCTCCTATTTCTTATGTTCTTATATTAGTAGATCACAAACCATTACTGCAAAGCCACACTCAACCTCATACTGTGCCGTTCATCACATTCCCATCATTCTACCTTCCCTACCCTGCACTTCCCTAATCACACCAACTTACCTTGTACCTCCACCCATCCCTCTCTATCTACATTATCACTTCCCCATCTCACTAGCCATCCCTTACACTCACCCTCATCCTAGTTCAATCATACCAACTAACAACACCCAAGGGTGGATAGGCACTTGGGTGTTATTGCCAATGTTCATGTAAAATTACTGTTAATGTGATGTCAAACATTGAAATCTTTATTTTCAACACTTTGCATTCTTGGACAGATTTGAGTGCACCTTTGGAAGTGGCTTTAGTGAATTGTAGTGAATGGTGAGGCATAACGGTACCCACCCCCCCCGCAATAGTTATGAGTGTGAAAGAAATGGCTTGGGGATTGTAGGGGTGCTTTATGTTGTTAGTGTGGGGTGGTGCCAAACTGGCACATCATGTGACAGTCGAGTGTACAGCATCAAGTGAAGAAAATCTGGCCATGGTGAGGCCATCAGCAGTGCCAGGCAGCAATGTGATCAGGTGCTGATACCCTGTGTCCTGTGCAGCATCAGGTGATTGGGGAGAAGGTTGGTGCTGTTGTTGGTGCTGCTGCTGGTGTTGGGGCTGATCGTGGTGGGATTCTGAGGACCAAGGTGAGATAGTTTCAAGGGCACCGATGCTGGTGTAATAGATGGCAGGTGTTCTTGAGATGGCAGAAGCGATCGGCCAATGTGAGAGAGGTTGTTCCAATGAGTTGACACTGGATAGAGAGTTTACTCCAAACACTTGCAACCTGCATAAAGCTCAATTTGTATTCCAAATGCAGTAAGCAACAGCTTCTGAGCTTGGAAAGTGAACAGCTGTAAATGGGAGCTTTTATAGCACATTTACACCATAAAGCATGGCCTTTCAACTCCCCGCCCTGCTTACCTAATGTGATCCCCGAGCAGTGTGGACTCCATGGGTGACTTGGTAAACTCTGAAGGTGAGCTGAATATTGTTCTTTATCCTTTGTTGCCAAGGCCGTAATGATATGAATTGCCTTCCCCGCCGCTGAGGGTCAGGTCAGTGCTGACAGTGTTGGTGGCTTGTTGATAACGGTGTCCCAACCCGCTATCAAAAAAAAACATTTTCCCATGCAACCCACCACCGATTTCGCCCGCTGGCCCCCCGAAAAAAATCTCCTCTTAAAGTTTGATGAAACTATCCAATCATACAGCTTGGATTTCCTGATCGATCCTGCTTGGTTACAAGTACAGGAGCCAAGTACTTTGCACAATCTGGTGGCGGAGGGCTTGTAAGAGATGAAAACTGTTATGTCTATAGTGTACTTATGAATGATTCCACAAGGCAATGTGTTGTACTTGAACTGTAGTGACCTTGGTCCTTTATTCCAAACTCCAGAGTGCTGTGCAAGTATGGTGTGCAGCCTTTTATACAGGGCCCTGCCACCAGGGCCGGAAATCCCGGGTCTCCACCAGTAGCACCCTCTAGTGGTGCCAGCATTTATGTACACGGTGTGAACCTTATTGATAGTACATCAGGTAAACAAGTCTCCATCTTAAACAATCTCACAGTGACTACATAGAAAGTACATCCATAGTTAGCATATACAACAAAAACGGTGAGTGCTTTAAATCTGCAATAAAAACAAATAATGCACAATGCATTGGTTACTATCACACAGTGAGATCAAGGCTAGTATTTTTAACGTAACAATTCATTAGTCATGCTGCGATGATGGATTTTCTGCTTGGGCTATTGCTGGCATTTTTTATAACAAATCCAAGCCAGCATGCAGATGATTGGATAATTCCGTCTCAGTCACACACTGCTGTAAGTGACTGCGAATGATTTCATGATTACAATTTGTATTCTGTAACTATCCTCCACTCACTGCATTTTGCTGGAGCAATCACCCTGCTTTTTATCGGGAGAAGTTGCTGTAGTTTCGGTCATGAGTTCTGCTTGCTGCAGTTCAGAGAGACTCATTTAAAATAGATTCTGTTTGCTGAAAAAATAGATTCTGTTCGCTGAAATTGGGGGGTTTGGCAGCTTTGAAAGTGGATAAATCCCCAGGCCCAGATGAAATGCATCCCAGGTTGTTGAGCGAAGAAGAGAGGAAGTAGCAAAGGCTTTGACCATCATTTTCCAGTCCTCTTTGGATTCAGGCATGGTGCCGCAGGACCGGAGGACTGCTAATGTGGTACCCTTGTTTAGGAAGGGAGAAAGGGATAGGCCGAGTAATTGCAGGCCTGTCAGCCTAACCTGAATGGTGGGAAAATTATTGGAAAAATCCTGAAGGACAGGACAAATCTACATTTAGAAAGGCAAGGATTAATCAGGGACGGATTTGTTAAGGGAAGATCATGATTGAGTAACCTCACTGAATTTTTCGAACAGGGTAACCAAGAGGGTCAATGAGGATAGTGCATACGATGTAGTGTATATGGACTTTAGTAAAGCTTTTGATAAGGTCCCACATGGCAGACAGGTCATGAAGGTAAAAGCCCATGGGATCGAGGGCAAAGTGGCAAATCGGATCCAAAATTGGCTTAGAGGTAGGAAGTAAAGGGTAATGGTTGATGGATGTTTTTGTGACTGGAAGGATGCTTCCAGTGGGGTTCCACAAGGCTCAGTGCTGGGTCCCTTGCTTTTTGTGATATATATCAATGATCTTGATTTGAATATAGGGGGTATGATTAAGAAGTTTGCAGATGACACTAAAATTAGCTGTGTGGTTGATAATGAAGAGGAAAGTCATGGACTGCAGGAGAATATCAATCTACTGGTCAGGTGGGCAGAGCAGTGGCAAATGGAATTTAATTCAGAGAAGTGTGAGGTAATGCACTTGTGGAGCGCTAATAAGGAAAGGGTATACACATTAAGCGGTAGACCAGTTAGAAGTGTAGATGAACAAAAGGACCTTGGAGATCTCTGAAAGTAGCAGGCCAGGTGGATCAGGTGGTTAAGAAGGCATACGGAATGCTTGCCTTTATTGGCTGAGGCATAGAATACAAGAGCTTAAATTGTATAAAACACCGATTAGGCCTTAGCTGGAATACTGCGTGCAGTTCTGGTTGCCGTATTATAGGAAGGACATGATTGCACAGGAGAGGGTGCAGAGGAGATTTATGAGGATGCTGCCTGGAATGGAGAATATTAGTTATGAGGACAGATTAAACATAAGAACATAAGAATTAGGAACAGGAGTAGGCCATCTAGCCCCTTGAGCCTGCTCTGCCTTTTAAAAAGATCATGGCTGATCTGGCCGTGGACTCAGCTCCACTTACCCGCCTGCTCCCCATAACCCGTAATTCCCTTATTGGTTAAAAATCTATCTATCTGTGATTTGAATACATTCAATGAGCTAGCGTCAACTGCTTCCTTGGGCAGAGAATTCCACAGATTCCCAACCCTCTGGGAGAAGAAATTCCTTCTCAGCTCGGTTTTAAATTGGCTCCCCCGTATTTTGAGGCTGTGCCCTCTAGTTCTAGTCTCCCCGACCAGTGGAAACAACCTCTCTGCCTCTATCTTATTTTTCCCTTTCATTATTTTGAATGTTTCTATAAGATCACCCCTCATCCTTCTGAACTCCAACGAGTAATGACCCAGTTTACTCAATCTATCATCATAAGGTAACCCCCTCATCTCCGGAATCAGCCTAGTGAATCGTCTCTGTACCCCCTCCAAGGCTAGTATATCCTTCCTTAAGTAAGGTGACCAAAACTGCACGCAGTACTCCAGGTGCAGCCTTACGGGGGAGCCAATTTAAAACCGAGTTGAGAAGGAATTTCTTCTCCCAGAGGGTTGTGTATCTGTGGAATTCTCTGCCCAGGGAAGCAGTTGAGGCTAGCTCATTGAATGTATTCAAATCACAGATAGATAAATTTTTAACCAATAAGGGAATTAAGGGTTATGGGGAGCGAGCGGGTAAGTGGAGCTGAGCCAACGGCCAGATCAGCCATGATCTTTTTGAATGGCGGAGCAGGCTCAAGGGGCTAGATGGCCTACTCCTGTTCCTAATTCTTATGTTCTTATGTTCCTATGTTTACCAATACCCTGTACAGTTGCAGCAGGACCTCCCTGCTTTTGTACTCCATCCCTCTCGCAATGAAGGCCAACATTGCATTCGTCTTCCTGATTACTTGCTGCACCTGCAAACTAACTTTTTGGGATTCATGTACAAGGACCCCCAGGTCCCTCTGCACCGCAGCATGTTGTAATTTCTCCCCATTCAAATAATATTCCCTTTTACTGTTTTTTTTTCCAAGGTGGATGACCTCACATTTTCCGACATTGTATTCCATCTGCCAAACCTTAGCCTATCTAAATCCCTTTGCAGCCTCTCTGTGTCCTCTACACAATCCGCTTTCCCACTAATTTTTGTGTCATCTGCAAATTTTGTTACACTACACTCTGTCCCCTCTTCCAGGTCATCTATGTATATTGTAAACAGTTGTGGTCCCAGCACCGATCCCTGTGGCACACCACTAACCACTGATTTCCAACCCAAAAAGGACCCATTTATCCCGACTCTCTGCTTTCTGTTTGCCAGCCAATTCTCTATCCATGCTAATACATTTCCTCTGACTCCGCGTACCTTTATCTTCTGCAGTAACCTTTTGTGTGGCACCTTATCGAATGCCTTTTGGAAATCTAAATACTCCACATCCATCGGTACACCTTTATCCACCATGCTCGTTATATCCTCAAAGAATTCCAGTAAATTAGTTAAACATGATTTCCCCTTCATGGATAGGTTGGGTTTGTTCTCCTTGGAACAGAAATAAAAATAAAAATAGAAATAAAAAAGGGAAGGTGGCTCAACCGTGGCTATCAAGGGAAATCAGGGATAGTATTAAAGCCAAGGAAGTGGCATACAAATTGGCCAGAAATAGCAGCGAACCTGGGGACTGGGAGAAATTTAGAACTCAGCAGAGGAGGACAAAGGGTTTGATTACGGCAGGGAAAATGGAGTATGAGAAGAAGCTTGCAGGGAACATTAAGACGGATTGCAAAAGTTTCTATAGATATGTAAAGAGAAAAAGGTTAGTAAAGACAAACGTAGGTCCCCTGCAGTCAGAATCAGGGGAAGTCATAACGGGGAACAAAGAAATGGCGGACCAATTGAACAAGTACTTTGGTTCGGTATTCACGAAGGAGGACACGAACAACCTTCCGGTTATAAAAGGGGTCGGGGGGTCTAGTAAGGAGGAGGAACTGAGGGAAATCCTTATTAGCCGGGAAATTGTGTTGGGGAAATTGATGGGATTGAAGGCCGATAAATCCCCAGGGCCTGATGGACTGCATCCCAGAGTACTTAAGGAGGTGGCCTTGGAAATAGTGGATGCGTTGACAGTCATTTTCCAACATTCCATTGACTCTGGATCAGTTCCTATGGAGTGGAGGGTAGCCAATGTAACCCCACTTTTTAAAAAAGGAGGGAGAGAGAAAACAGGGAATTATAGACCGGTCAGCCTGACATCGGTAGTGGGTAAAATGATGGAATCAATTATTAAGGATGTCATAGCAGTGCATTTGGAAAGAGGTGACATGATAGGTCCAAGTCAGCATGGATTTGTGAAAGGGAAATCATGCTTGACAATTCTTCTGGAATTTTTTGAGGATGTTTCCAGTAGAGTGGACAAGGGAGAACCAGTTGATGTGGTATATTTGGACTTTCAGAAGGCGTTCGACAAGGTCACACACAAGAGATTGATGTGCAAAGTTAGAGCACATGGGATTGGGGGTAGTGTACTGACATGGATTGAGAACTGGTTGTCAGACAGGAAGCAAAGAGTAGGAGTAAATGGGTACTTTTCAGAATGGCAGGCAGTGACTAGTGGGGTACCGCAAGGTTCTGTGCTGGGGCCCCAGCTGTTTACACTGTACATTAATGATTTAGATGAGGGGATTAAATGTAGTATCTCCAAATTTGCGGATGACACTAAGTTGGGTGGCAGTGTGAGCTGCGAGGAGGATGCTGTGAGGCTGCAGAGCGACTTGGATAGGTTAGGTGAGTGGGCAAATGCATGGCAGATGAAGTATAATGTGGATAAATGTGAGGTTATCCACTTTGGTGGTAAAAACAGAGAGACAGACTATTATCTGAATGGTGACAGATTAGGAAAAGGGGAGGTGCAAAGAGACCTGGGTGTCATGGTACATCAGTCATTGAAGGTTGGCATGCAGGTGCAGCAGGCGGTTAAGAAAGCAAATGGCATGTTGGCCTTCATAGCAAGGGGATTTGAGTACAGGGGCAGGGAGGTGTTGCTACAGTTGTACAGGGCATTGGTGAGGCCACACCTGGAGTATTGTGTACAGTTTTGGTCTCCTAACCTGAGGAAGGACATTCTTGCTATTGAGGGAGTGCAGCGAAGGTTCACCAGACTGATTCCCGGGATGGCGGGACTGACCTATCAAGAAAGACGGGATCAACTGGGCTTGTATTCACTGGGGTTCAGAGGAATGAGAGGGGACCTCATAGAAACATTTAAAATTCTGACGGGGTTAGACAGGTTAGATGCAGGAAGAATGTTCCCAATGTTGGGGAAGTCCAGAACCAGGGGTCACAGTCTAAGGATAAGGGGTAAGCCATTTAGGACTGAGATGCGGAGGAACTTCTTCACCCAGAGAGTGGTGAACCTGTGGAATTCTCTACCACAGAAAGTTGTTGAGGCCAATTCACTAAATATATTCAAAAAGGAGTTAGATGAAGTCCTTACTGCTAGGGGGATCAAGGGGTATGGTGAGAAAGCAGGAATGGGGTACTGAAGTTGAATGTTCAGCCATGAACTCATTGAATGGCGGTGCAGGCTAGAAGGGCCGAATGGCCTACTCCTGCACCTATTTTCTATGTTTCTATGTTTCTAGGAGGCTGAGGGGAGACCTCATTGAGGTTGTATAACATTTTAAAGGGCCTGGATATAGTGGATAACAAGGGCCTATTTCCCTTGGTGGAGGAGTCAATTACGAGGAGGCATAAGTTTAAGGTGGTTGGTGGAAGGTTTGGAGGGGGTTTGAGGGGAAGCTTCTTCACGCAGAGGGTTGTGGGGGTCTGGAACTCACTGCCTGGAAGAGTGGTGGAGGCAGAAACCCTCACCACATTTAAAAGGTGCTTGGATGGGCACTTGAAGTGCTGTAACCTGCAGGGTTTCAGATCTAGAGCTGGTAAGTGGGATTCGACTGGATAACCTCTTGTTGGCTGGTGCAGACACGATGATAATACATCATGGAATCTAATATGGCCAGGGTGATTTCCTGCACTAGTTTCGATCGCCTGGATGGATCAGAGGAATTTTCCCAGATTTTTTTCCCCAATTGGCCTGGGTTTTAATCTATTTTTTTGCCTCTCCCAGGAGATCACATGGCTCCGGGTGGGGTGGAGTGTAAAATGTTGCGATACATGGGGTGTCGCAGTTTTGTGGGGCGGACTGGTTGGGCTGGGTGCTCTTTACCTTTCCGCCATTGTTCATTGTTCATAGGTTTATATGTAACCTTCAGGGCTGCTGACTGAGGGCTGTGTGGCTCTTTGTCGGCCGGCAAGGAAATGATGGGCCGAAATGGCCTCCTTCTGCGCTGTAAATTTCTATGTTTCTATGTTTCTATGCATAAATAGACTCTGTTTGCTGTAAAATAGGCTAGCCCCACCCCGCATCCAGCTCATTGGCTGACACAATCACATTTACCTGAGTTTGACATTACTTATCTCACTGCGGCCGCTATAGCTCGGAATGCCCGTTTTCACAGGCGGTCCCACCAGGGTGCACTACAAAATGCTAAGGGTCGGGCTGCAACCAAAAATCGAGCCGGCATTGCAACCGGGGACGTTGCACACCAGCTCGCCTCTCCCGGGCGGTACTGCTCTGCGCCCTATCGATACCGGCACCGAATATTCTGGCGGGGCGCTGGAAGATGGCTGTCCGGGCACAATTGCATTCCACCGCCATTGCCACCACTCCAGGCCGCGAAGAGGAGCGGCAGAAGACCGAATTTCCACTCCATTATCTTTCTGTGTGGAGTATCTCGATATTTAGTATACCCCAAGAGAAGTGTTTCTGTGTTCACTTTGGATCAACCTGTTGGTAGACTCGTGTGTCAGCTCAGTTCTTTGCCTCAAAGTCAGAAAGCTGTGGTTTATTAGCTAATGGCAGGGTTGGAGTTCATAATTTAAGCTGGCACTGCAGTGCAGTATGGAAAGAGTGCTGCATGGCTGTGGGAGGGAGGTGGGGCTGGCCTGTAAGGAGGTATCTAGTCATGATGCTCCAGCCATCATGTTACAGGGCAGGCTTAATGTACCAGCTGGTCTTTCATGGCCATCAGTTTTGCACATTCGCACATTGTTGGAGGCGTTGAGCTTCATATGGGACTTTACGCTGCCTGCATGCTTCATGTGGACTTTAGCAATCCCATAGCACTATTGGAAGAAAAATATGTAGTTCTCCCAGTGCCCTGGCCAACATCCATCATTCATCAGATGACCTGGTTATTTATCTGATTGCTGTTTGTGGGTTGTAACCTTTTTTCCCACTAAATAGGCAGAAGGTTGAGGCAGAAGATCAGCCATGATCTTGTTAAATGGCGGAGCAGGCTCGAGGGGCCGAATGGCCTATTCCTGCTCCTACTTCCTATGTTCTTAAATAGCAACAGGAGCATCACTTGACTGCCCAATTTTGCTAAATTGCACAAGACAACTGCGATATTATTAAGGAAGGTACATGCCTACTAATTCACATGCCTACTATTTAGCGATAGCCTTGATCTCTTTCAAATAACCGGGTTGGGACATTCATTAAAACGGGGCTGGGGAATTTCACATGAACATGTTAAAGGTTTTATTACTAATATCGCACAATGCGATTTCACCCCTCAGCTGTGAAAGGGTGTTATTACACCAACTTTCACTAATTTCTGAACCTGCAGGGGAAAGCCATCCAACAGGAAGCGTGCTGAGGTTCCTCGATCGCACAGTGACTTTAACCAGTCAGTGGCCGAACCTTTCGGGGCAGGACGATCCCAGGTTAGTCCCCGGTCTGATAGCTGCGATCGGGGCTGTGGATTATGGAGGAGCATCTCAGTCTCGGTTCCTGCTCCTGATCATTATCCAGAAGCCCAATGCTTGAACTATATAAAACACCAGTTATGCCTCAGCTAGATTACTGCGAGCAGTTCTGGTCACCACATTACAGGAAAGGTGTGATTGGACTATAGAACGTACAGAGGGGATTTACGAGGATGTTGCCTGGACTGGAGAATTTTAGCTATCAGCAAAGATTGGATAGGCTAGCTTTGTTTTTTTTGGAACATGGCAGGTTGAGGGGAGACTTAATTTAGATGTCTAAAATTATGAGTGGCCTAGACAGAGTGAATAGGAGAGAGAGGTCAATATGGGGTACTGTAGCATAGTGTTATGTTACTGAACTAATGATCCAGAGACCTGAGTTCAAATCCCACCATGGTAGCTGGGGAATTTAAATTCAGTGAACTGAATAAATCTGGAATAAAAGCTGATACCATTGATGGTGATATGAAACTGTCAGATTGTCATAAAAACCCATCTGGTTCACTAATGCCCTTTAGGGAAGGAAATCTGCTGTCCTTACCCGGTCTGGCCTACATGTGACTCCAGACCCATAGCAATGTGGTTGGCTCTTAACTGCCTAGCAAGCCTCACCACCACCTTCTTTCAGAGATGGGCAATAAATGCTGGCCATGCCAGTGACACCCAAGTCCCATGAATAAAAAAAACAGTGGGCCATAGACTTAAAGTAATTGGTAGAAGGATTAGAGTGGAGTTGAGGAGAACTTCTTTAACCCACTGCTTGAAAGGGTGGTAGAGGCAGAAACCCTCAGCCTATTTAAAAAGTACTTGGATGTGCACTTGAAGTGCCATAACCTACAGGGTTACGGTCCAAGAGCTGGATAGTGAGATTAGGCTGGATAGCTCTTTGTTGGCTGGCACGGACACGATGGGCTGAATGGCCTCTTTCCATTTTGTAAGTATCTATGATTGTATGATATGAAAATGACGGGCAGGAAAAGACCAGCTGATCCATCAAGCCTGCCCCATACTCATCCCAATCCAAGAGAAAACTCAGGGTCAATGATGCAAAAAATAATCTGGAAAGTTCTCTCTCCGAGCCCCTCAGGTGATTGAAACCAGTCCAGGAGATCACATGGGCCACGTGTTTCTATGAAAACACTTGCCTTCTATATGATGTGAACTCTGGCTCAGTCAAGAACTGGTCCCTCTCATTCTTGAAGGCATCTGCTTGGATATAGACATCGGGTAAGAGCAGAATTGGGGTCACTGTGGCATTGTCCCCATCAAGGCTGACCCACGAATGATAGGCTCTCAGTGAGATGTGTGAGCGGGAATACCAGTGCAACATGCTAACACCTTCACGAGAGGAGGGGGGATAAATTAGTTGAGAAAATTAGCAACGCAAAAAGTGGAAAAGTATCTGAGAAATCCCATCTCAGAGGAATGGGTTTGGCCAATTCTCTGAATTAACGTAAGCTCGAGGAACAACTCTTCATCTTCCGATTACGCACTTTACAGCCTTCCGTTCTGAACATCGAGCTTAATAATTTCAGACCATAACCTCTGCCCCCATTTTTTGGATGGCAGCTGTTGCTGATGATTCTGCCATTCCCATTTAAACCCTATCTAGGCCCAGACTGGATCAACTGGGCCTGTATTCACTGGAGTTTAGAAGGATGAGAGGGGATCTCATAGAAACTTACAAGATTCTGACGGGACTGGACAGGTTAGATGCGGGAAGAATGTTCCCGACGATGGGGAAGTCCAGAACCAGGGGACACAGTCTTAGGATAAGGGGTAGGCCATTTAGGACTGAGATGAGGAGAAACTTCTTCACTCAGAGAGTTGTTAACCTGTGGAATTCCCTGCCGCAGAGAGTTGTTGATGTCAGTTCATTGGATATATTCAAGAGCGAGTTAGATGTGGCCCTTATGGCTAAAGGGATCAAGGGGAATGGAGAGAAAGCAGGAAAGGGGTACTGAGGTGAATGATCAGCCATGATCTTATTGAATGGCGGTGCAGGCTCGAAGGGCCGAATGGCCTAATCCTGCACCTATTTTCTATGTTTCTATGTTTCTATGTTCCTTTACTTGTCCCAGTACCATCTCCTTTTGCTTTGCACCATCATCCCTTTTGCCACTTAACCACTGCTGCCTTCCACCCTATCACAGAGGTTTCTGCCCCTTGCCTTGCCACAATACCAAAACAGCTCTTACCAAAGTCACAAATTACATCCTATGTGACTGCGACCATGGTAAACTATCCCTCCTCACCCTCTCGACCTGCCTACAGCCTTTTCCACGGTTGACTACAGCATCGTCTTCCAACGCCTCTCCTCTATCTTCCAGCTGAGTGGGTCTGCCGTCACCTGGTTCTATTCTTGCCTGTCCAGTCCTAGCCAGAGAACCACCTGCGACGGCTTCCCTTCTGGCCCCTGCACGGTTACTTCGGGATCTGTTCTTTGCCCCCTCCTACTTACCATCTCGCTGCTCCCAGAGCTGCTCGCCGCGAGCGGCCTTGGGAGCAGCGAGCAGGCATACCACTGCAAGGTACAGCGTGTGCAGGAGGGCGACGGCAGCGAAGAGGGCGACTGGATTGGACATCACCAAGGTCCAGGTCGGTGATTGGAGCGTGGGCAGGTACAGCAGGAGCGGTGAGGTTAGGGTTGCAGAAGTGGCGAATGATTGTGGAGCGACGTGATCGGGGCCCAGGGAAGCGTGAGTTCAGGGTCCAGAAGAGGCGAGGGCCCAGAGGCAGCACGGGCCAGCCCACACTGCAATACGTGTGTGCACTAGGTCAGTGCAACAGAGCTGGTCTCTCGTCGTCTTGGTTAATCCTTGCCAATGGACCAAGACCTAGCTCTGTCAAGCCCATGTGGTGGCTGGAGTGCAATGTCATTCCTCACTCATTTTCCTCCATAAAAAGGTCTCTGCTATATAACGCACCCCTTTCCTAGAATCATAGCAATTTACAGCTCGGAAGGAGGCCATTTCGGCCCATCGTGTCCGTGCCGGCCGACCAAGAGCCTAATCCCACTTTCCAGCTCACGGTCCATAGCCCTGTAGGTTACGGCACTTCAAGTGCACATCCAAGTACTTTTTAAATGTGGTGAGGGTTTCTGCCTCTACCATCCTTTCAGGCAGTGAGTTCCAGACCCCCACCACCCTCTGGGTGAAGAAATTCCCCTCAAATCCCCTCTAAACCCCCTACCAATTACTTTAAATCTCTGCCCTCTGTTTGTTGACCCCTCTGCTAAGGAAAATAGGTCCTTCCTATCCACTCTATCTAGGCCTCAGGGGCAGCACGGGCCAGCCCACACTGCGATATGTGTGCGCACTAGGTCCGTGCAGCAGAGCAGGTCTCCAGTCGTCCTGGTTAACCCTTGCCACTGGACCAAGGCCTAGCTCTGTCAAGCCCGTGTGGTGGCTGGTGTGCAACGGCCACCCCACGTTAAAAAAAAATCCACGCACAGGCATCTTACACCCTTCAGGATGTCGTTCGGGATCCGAAATATTAGGTCCTTCATTGAAACACCTGTGAATTCATCCCTTTTTGGGTGTGGAAGCAAGTCATCCTCGATACGAGGGACCGCCTAAGATGATGACTTATCAACTATATGCTGCCACTCGGCGATATCATCAGGTTCCACATGTACGCCAACAGAACTGCACCACCATGTTTCTCGACCCCTCCACCGCATCTGATTTGTCACGCTGCTTGTCCGACATTTAATTCTGGATGAGCCGCAATTTCCTCCAACGAACCATTCGGAAGACCGAGCGATTATCTCCAGTCCCCACCACAAGCTCCATTTCCTTGGCACCGATTTTGTCCCCCTCCATGGCCACTGTATCAAGCTAAACCCACTGTTTACAAGCTCAGATTCCTTCTTGACCCCATTCCCTCTCCATGACAAATGCTGCCAACTTCTGTATTATTACTCATCTCCGCCCCAACCTCTGCCCATCTGCTGCTGGAACCCTCAGCCATGCCTTTGTTACCTGCAGACTCGACTATTCCAATGGCCGCCTCCTATCTTCCACCCTCCATGACCTTGAGCTCGGCCAAACCTCCCGATCGGCCATCACCCCTGTGCTTGCTGACCTACATTGTCTTATAATACTTCCGTGGGATGTTTCACTACGTTAAAGGCGCTCTATGAATACAAGTTGTTGTTGTGTTTGGTCTGCCCCAGCGCATCACTCGGCATGCGCTGACCTTGCCCGGCAACATGTGCTGGTAACCGGCAACGAGGACCCCCCCCCATCACCGACCACCGCCCCCCCACTCCCCCACAGCCAGCGTTATTTAGAAGCATCACGCAGAACGTACAGGCTAGTTGCTGGTTTCAATTTTCAGGCTGCTAGTTAACCGCTGGGCATGCTCTGGTGTGTTTTAGCACACTGGAAAGTTCAGTTTGTCTAAAGAGAGCCAGACTTTGCCGGTGTTGCGTCTTTTACTGGCTGTCTCACCGACGTTTGGCTGCAGGCATGGCTGGGTCAGTAGGGCTGCCTTCAGGACTGGAGGGCAAGGGGCAGCAGCAAGAGAGACAGGAGCGAGCAGGAGCAGCTGCTACCAGAGGGAGGAGAAGGATAGGTGGAGGGTGCTGTGCAGGAGGCCATATCCAAAGAGGGCCTTCAGCAAGCACCTCGCCTACATTCACTTCAATGAGGACCAATGTGTGAGGCACCCTTGCTTCAACCAAAGAGGCTGTTGCTGAGCTACAAATCCCTCCATGGTCTCGCCCCACCCTATCCCTGTAATCTTTTTCAGCCTCACAACCCCACAAGGTGACTGTGCTCCTCAAATTCTGCCCTCTTGAACATCCCTCATTATAACTGCTCAACCATCAGTTGAGTGCCTTCAGCTGTTTGGGCCCCAAGCTCTGGAGCTCCCTCCCTAAACCTTTCCGCCTCTCTACCTCTCTTTCCTCCTTTAAGACGCTCCTTAAAACCTACCTCTTTAACCAAGCTTTTGGTCATCTGCCTTAATTTCTTCTTTTGTGGCTCGGTGTCAAATTTATCTGTTTTGTCTTGTAACACTGTTGTTTTACTACGTTAAAGGTGCTATATAAATAAAAGTTATTATTATTAATAATTCTTATTATATCACCAACTGTAGTCACAGCTCGAGCCTCTCACTGGGTGTGAACAGCACCGTGACCAGACTATTTATACCACGGGCTCTTTCCAGGGTGCAGTAGCTGACATCAGTGGCATCTCCCGGTCCGTGGTGCACCGATGTATCATGGAGGTCACCAAAACGCTCTACACCAGGAGGAACACCCACATCTCCTTCCCTATGGACAGAGCGAAGCAGGACGACAGACCATTAGACTTTCCCAAGGTCCAATGTGCCACAGACTGCACCCACACTGGCTTCTGTGCTCACTATCAGCATTCCGGTGTATTTATCAATCATAAGGAACTCCACTTCCTCAATGTGCAGTTGGTTTGCGACAACAGGAACGATAGCATAGTGGTTATGTTGCTGAACAAGTAATCCAGGTGCCTGGGCTAATAATCAAGAGCTGTGAGTTCAAATCCCTCCATGGTAGCTGGGGAATTTAAATTCAGTTAATTAAATAAATCTGGAATATGAAAAGCTAGGTGATTCTTGTAAAAACCCATCTGGTTCACTTATGTCCTTTAGGGAATTGAGGAAATCTGCCATCCTTACCTGGTAGGCCTATACATGACTCCAGACCCACACCAGCAGTGTGGTGACTCTGAACTGAAATGGCCTAGAAAGCCACTTAGTTGTCAAGAAGGCGACTCACCACCTTCTTGATGGGCAATAAATGCTGGCTTTGCCAGCAACGTCCACATCCCATGCATGAATAAAAGAAAACTATTATCTGAATGGTGACAGATTAGGAAAAGGGGAGGTGCAACAAGACCTGGGTGTCATGGTACATCAGTCATTGAAGGTTGGCATGCAGGTACAGCAGGCGGTTAAGAAAGCAAATGGCATGTTGGCCTTCATAGCGAGGGGATTTGAGTACAGGGGCAGGGAGGTGTTGCTACAGTTGAACAGGGCCTTGGTGAGGCCACACCTGGAGTATTGTGTACAGTTTTGGTCTCCTAACTTGAGGAAGGACATTCTTGCTATTGAGGGAGTGCAGCGAAGATTCACCAGACTGATTCCCGGGATGGTGGGACTGACAAATCAAGAAAGACTGGATCAACTGGGCTTGTATTCACTGGAGTTCAGAAGAATGAGAGGGGACCTCATAGAAACGTTTAAAATTCTGACGGGTTTAGACAGGTTAGATGCAGGAAGAATGTTCCCAATGTTGGGGAAGTCCAGAACCAGGGGTCACAGTCTAAGGATAAGGGGTAAGCCATTTAGGACCGAGATGAGGAGAAACTTCTTCACCCAGAGAGTGGTGAACCTGTGGAATTCTCTACCACAGAAAGTAGTTGAGACCAATTCACTAAATATATTCAAAAGGGAGTTAGATGAAGTCCTTACTACTCGGGGGATCAAGGGGTATGGTGAGAAAGCAGGAAGGGGGTACTGAAGTTTCATGTTCAGCCATGAACTCATTGAATGGCGGTGCAGGCTAGAAGGGCTGAATGGCCTACTCCTGCACCTATTTTCTATGTTTCTATGTTTCTAAAACAGGCTGCAGGTCTATACCCGTAATCCCAGCAGCAGGCATGACTCTTGCATCCTGTGCCAGTCCTCTATGCCGCCTTTATTCCAAACAGGCTGGCTATTGGGAGGTAAGACAAGGGGTATCCTTGCTGGGTGTGGCTCATGACTCCTGTCGAGAACCTGTGCACAGCTGCAGAGCTGGTCTACAAACGAGAGCCATGCCTTCACACGGAACGTCATCGAGTGACCGATCGGTCTGCTCAAGCAATGCTTCAGCTGCCTGGACCGTTCCAGAGGAGCTTTACACTAATCCTGTCGGCCACCATTGAACAGAAACTTAACCGGACCAGCCACATAAATACTGTGGCAACAAGAGGCTGAGTAGTATGCGGCGAGTGTCTCACCTCGTGATCCCCGAAAGCCTTTCCACCAACTACAAGGCACAAGTCAGGAGTGTGATGGAATACTCTGCACTCGCCTGGATGAGTGCAGCTCCAACAACACTCAAGAGGCTCGACACCATCCAGGCCAGAGCAGCCCGCTTGATTGACACCCCATCCACCAGCTTCATCATTCACTCCCTCCATCACCTGTAAGGATTGCACACTTTTACAGAAGGCACAGGAAGAGGCCACAAACTAAAAATGATTTAGTACAAGCTTTTGGGTTTGACTGGACAAAGGGAGAAAAAGGCGCCATCCTGGGGCAGGTGGTGACTCATCACCAATCTCTGCAGTCGAGAGCCAGACCTGTTTATGCATAGAAACAAAGGGATTGATACAATTCATAAAATCCCATAGAAGAGCCCCTCTTCTGGATTGGCCAGAGGGGGAAAGTCTGCAAGAAACCAGGACAGTAAAGGACCCCGCAAGACGTACATTTTTGGAGAACAGGGTACTTAAGATGAGGAGTTATCTTTTCCCCTGTATACTCTGTGTGCAAAATGGGGACATCCAGGTTCATCATCGCAGTCAGTCAAACGGATCACCACAAACAACGCATCGATCCAGAGACATTATCGTAAACGTCAGCTCAACAGGTGTTTTATTCATAAAATGGATATATATATATACACACAAGCTGGAAGCAGCTCGGGGCGAACGAAAAGGTGTAGGATGTTTGTTTTTTCACTCTACTCTGATTCTTAGACCTTGGAACTTATAGTGGGAAACGACAACATTTTAGGCTTAACCCAGTGTCAGTTTTATTACGCAACAAAAACCGACTAAAACTACAGGACTAGACTGCTGAGAGAAATTTGACTTTAGACGTACAGTCACCAGAGAATCATGGTCCTTGATTCTGTAACCTGCTTCCGGCTGTTCTCTGCAGCTTCGATTCCTTTGCTGCCGCTTCTTCTTGTGCTGCATGTCCTTCTTCTTCTGTTGCCGGCTTGTGTGTCTCTGTGTCCGAATATTTATATCCATGGTTATGAATACGCTTCTTGCTTCTGAGATCCAATTACCAATGTGGTGGTCTGTTTAACTGGCTGTGGTGATAAGTTTGAATGGCTACTAATTTGCGCATGGAGTCGACAGTGCAACAATATTTCCTTATGCTGAATGCTGTTATCCAAAAATTTGCATTTCGTGTGGTCCTTTGTTGTCCGGTCTTATTACACACCCGATGTCTCCAGTGGGCTGTTTTCCTCACCCTGGTCAATCAAGTTCAGGGCCTCATGTAACAACTCCATTGTTGTTATGCATGAAGTCAGTTTTGGTTCCTGGCCATAGAATGTCCTTAATTGTCTGGCTTAATTCAAAAAGCTTGGATTAATCAACTTTTCGTTCATGGTCTGTGTTTTTCTGAAGATTAGTAACCTTACAAAGGAACGGATGAACATGGAAGAAACGGAAGAGAAGAGAATGACCAGAAGAGGGAACATCGAAGAGGAGCAACCGGTCATGGAACCAACAACCATGAACTTACGGTTACAGCAATTAACTGGATGGGTGATTGTATGTCTTCGGTCAATTCTCTCAGGAGTCTTGTTCTGAAGCTTTTAGTTAGTTTTTGTGTAATAAAACTGACAATTGGGTAAAGCCTAAACTTTGCGTCATGTGTGGCCCTTTCCTGTAATTCCCGAGGTCTACGAATCAAGGTAGAGTGTAAAACAAACACCCTACACACCGATGTACCGTGGCTGCAGTGAGTACAAGCCACAAGATGCATTGCAGCAACTCGCAAAGGTTTCTTCAGCAGCACCTCCCAAACCCATAACTTCTATCACCTCGAAGGGCAAGGGCAGCAGGCGCATGGGAACACCATCACCTCCAAGTTACACAACATCCTGACTTGGGAATATATTGGCATTCCTTCATTGTTGCTGAATCAAAATCCTGGAACTCCCTCCCTAACCGCACTGTGGGAGTAGCTTCACCACACGGACTGCAGCGGTTCAAGAAGGCGGCTCACCACCATCTTCTCAAGGGCAATTAGGGATGGGCAATAAATGCTGGCCTTGCCAGCGACGCCCACATCCCAGAACAAATTAAAAAACAATCTTTGGGTGGGTATTCATATGTGTGGTCATCTGCTGTATGCTCCAGAATTGCACCATCATGAGAGACCAGCCTTCCCCAGCACCTGGTCAGCAACAAGTCCAGTGAGAAAGAAAGACTCTCGGAGAAGGATGAACCACTCGTGGCTAACTAAGGAAGTAAAGGATGGCATCAAATTGAAAACAAAGGCATACACTGTTGCGAAGAAGAGTGGAAGGCCAGAGGATTGGGAACTTTTTAGAAACCAGCAAAGGACAGCTAAAAAAATGAAGAGCAGGAAGATAGCTTATGAGAGTAAACTAGCAAGAAATATAAAAACAGACTGTAAGTGCTTCTACAGGTATATAAAAGAGAAGCGAGTAGCTAAAGTAAACATTGGTCCCTTAGAGGATGTGACTGGGGAATTAATAATGGGAAACAGAGAAATGGCGGAGACTTTGAACAAATACTTTGTATTGGTCTTCACAGCAGAAGACATTAAAAGCATCCTAATAATTAATAATCAAGGGGCTATTGAGGGGTGGGGGGGGGGGGGGAACTTTAAACAATCACTATTACTAGAGAAAAGTACCAGACAAACTAATGGGACTAAAGGTGGACAAGTCCCTGGACCTGATGGCTTACATTCTAGGGTCTTATAAGAAATGACTGCAGAGATAGTGGATGCATTGGTTGTAATCTACCAAAATTCCCTGGATTTTTGAAGAGGTTCCCAGCAGACTGGAAAACCGCCAATATAATGCCCCTATTTAAGAAAGGATGGAAACAGAAATCAGGAAACTATAGACCAGTTGGCCTAACATCTGTCATTGCGAAAATGCTGGAGTCGATTATTAAGGAAGCAGTAGCAGGATATTTAGAAAATCATAATCCAGTCAAGCAGAGTCAGCATGGTTTTATGAAAGGGAAATCATGTTTGACAAATTTGCTTGAGTTCTTTGTAACGAGCAGGATGCATAAATGCGAAGTGAGTGGGCAAAAATTTGGCAGATAAAGTATTATGTGGGTAAATGTGAGGTTATCCACTTTGGTAGGAAAAATAAAAATGCTAATTATTATTTAAATGGGGAGAGATTACAAAATGCGGTGGTACCGTGGGATCTGGGGATCATTGTACATGAAACACAAAAAGTTAGTATGCAGGTACAGCAAGTAATTAGGAAGGCAAATGGAATGTTGGCCTTTATTGCAAGGGGGATAGAGTATAAAAGCAGAGAAGTCCTGCTACAGGGTATTGGTAAGACTACACCTGGAGTACTGTGTACAGTATTGGTCTCCTTATTTAAGGAAGGATATACTTACACGAGAGGCAGTTAAGAGAAGGTACACTAGGTTGATAGCCCCGGAAAGTGAATAGTGGCCATATTCAGTGTATCTCTGTACGACCTTCACTACACCTGAGAGCATAATCGTCCTTTTGCACTTTATAGATGCTGAGTTTTGACTGAAGCCTTTAGGAACACAGGCCTCGAAATAAGACCATGAGATATTAGAAAACGAGCTCCTACAGCTTTACGCTATTTATTTATTCAGCCTGTATTGGCTGAAATTACTTGAGACCACCACAAGGTGGCAGCATGAGCTCATGAAACATAGGGCCCAAGTTTCGGCCTCAGTTGCTCCTGATTTTTTGGAGCAACTGGTGTAGAACGGAGTATCTTAGAAATTCAAATTCTCGGCATTTAGTTTGCTCCAATTCTAGTCAGTTAGAACAGTTTCACTTTGGAACAGATTTCTTTTTCAAAAGGGGGCGTGTCCAGCCACTTACGCCTGTTTTCAAAGTTTCGGCAGTGAAAACTTACTCCAAACTAACTTAGAATGGAGTAAGTGAAGATTTTTGTACGCTCGAAAAAACCATGTCTACACTTTAGAAAATCAGGCGTAGGTTACAAATCAGGCGTAGAGAATTGTGGGGGGTTTAAAGGGAAGTTTACGAACATTAAACACTTTAGTTTTACAAATAAAGAGCCATCATCAATAATAAATGATAAAAACATCAATAAATCAACCAATAAAATCAAAAAAAATTAATAAGAAATAATTTTTTTAAAAATCAATAAATGAAACATTTTCTACTTACCGACTGCAGCACCGGGAGCCCTCCAACAGCGTGCTGGGACACCCCCCTCGGTGTGTCTCTGTCAGTGTCTCTATCTCTCTGTCTGTCTGTGTGTGTGTGTCTCTCATTCTCTGTCTGTCAGTGTCTGTGTTTCTGACAGCGAGGAGAGGGGGAGGAGGGGGTTAGAGGGAGAGAGTGGGGGCAGGGGGAGGGGAGGGAGGCAGAGGGGGAGGGAGGCAGAGGGGGAGGGATGGGGGAGAAGGGTAGGGAAGGGGGAGAAGGGGAAGGGGGAGAGAAGGGGGGGAGGAGGAGAAGGGGGAGAAGGGGAAGGGGGAGGAGGAGAAGGGGAGGGGGAGAGGAGAAGGGGAGGGGGGAGAGGAGAAGGGGAGGGGGAGAGGAGAAGGGGAGGGGGGAGAGGAGAAGGGGAGGGGGGAGAGGAGAAGGGAAGGGGGGAGAGGAGAAGGGGAGGGGGGAGAGGAGAAGGGGAGGGGGGGAGAGGAGAAGGGGAGGGGGAGAGGAGAAGGGGGGGATGAGAAGGGGAAGGGGGAGGGGGGAAGGAGAAGGGGGGGAGGGGGGGAAGGAGAAGGGGGGAGAAGGGGGGGAGGGGGGAAGGAGAAGGGGGGGAAGTCGAAGGTGGGGAGAAGGGGGGGAGGACAAGGGGAAGGGGGGGAGAAGTGGGGGAAGGAGAAGGGGGGAGGGGGAAAGGAGAAGGGGGAAGGGGGCGAAGGAGAAGGGGGGAGGGGGGAAGAAGAAGGGTGGGGGAGGGCAGGGAGGCTGAACGGGCACTTACAGGTAGGTGGCATAGGGTCGGGTCGGGTCCGGGGTCCCGGGTAGGGAGCGCGGGTCGGATCGGGTCTGGTCTGGGGGCGCGGTCGGGAGCACGGGTCGGGTCGGGGGAGGGAGGATGGAGGTCGGGTTGGTTCGGGTAGCGGGGGGGGGGGAGGAGGGAGGGAGCGCGGGTCAGTTCATGTCGGGAGCGGGGGGAGGGAGGTCAGGTTGGGTCGGGTTGGGTCCGGGTGTGGGGGGGGGGGGGGGGCGTCAGGAGCGCGGGTCGGGTCGGGGGGGTGGGGATGGTGGGAGGGAGGTCGATTCGGTTCGGGTCGGGGGGAGGCGGTGGGGGGAGCGCGGGTCGTGTCCAGTCGGGGGATTGGGTTCGGTCTGGTCCGGGGGCAGGGGGGGTGGGGAAGCGGGAGTCGAGTCGGGTCGGGGTCGGGTCCGGTCCGGGGGCGGGAGTCGGGTCCGGGTCGGGGTCGGGGTCGGGTCCGGTCCGGGGGCGGGAAGCGGGAGTCGAGTCGGGTCGGGAGGAAGCAGGAGCTGGGCGTGGGAGGAGCCTTATTCACACAGCCCCAGTGAGGCCATTCGGCCAGGGCTAGGGGCTGCGTGCTTCGGGGCCCTCCCACACAGTTTTGGGCGCCTGGAGCTAATGCACATGTGCGCCCACTGTAGCGCGCATGTGCAGATGTCCCGGCACTGTTTTCAGCGCAGGGACCTAGCTCCGCCCTCCACAGCTCGTGCTGCGCCGCGCCGAGAGCCAGAGGACCTGCAGGGAGCCGGAGAATCTGGAAGTTTTTTTAGGCGCACTTTGTGGCGCGAAAAACGGGCGTCCAGGTCGGGGCTGCGCCGTTCCAGGCGCGGCCCGAAACTTGGGCCCCATAGAAACATAGATACATAGAAAATAGGTGCAGGAGTAGGCCATTCGGCCCTTCGAGCCTGCACCGCCATTCAATAAGATCATGGCTGATCATTCACCTCAGTACCCCTTTCCTGCTTTCTCTCCATACCCCTTGATTCATTTAACCATAAGGACCACATCTAACTACCTCTTGAATATATCCAATGACTCCAGATTCAATTCATTTAATGTATTTCATTTTGTGGTGGGAATGTGAAATTTGTTGTCTTTAGAGTTTTGCAAATTCAGGACGTAAGTCCAAAGATATGATCCCACCTACCATCAGTGAATCCTCCTGTGACTAATAATTCAAACAACTTACAACTGCATAGTGCCATCACATAATTGAGAAAGCCTTAGGGGCCGAAATTCACCGTCTCTGAAGGGACGGTTACCGTGGCGTTTGGGCGGTCGATCGGAAAAAAATGGATCAGCCGCCGCAGTCGGGTACCTTTCCCTCCGTGAGCCATATTCAGCTCGGGGAGAATTTGAGCGGTGTTCACTTCCGCCGGAAACGACGCGGTGAAGCCGCTGTAAAGGAGGGTTTCCAGCGGTGAGCTCTGCAGCGTGCCGGACGCTGGAAAGTGACTACCACAGAGAAATTCACCGAGGAAAAGGTAGGACTTTTCCCGGCAGTGACCCCACGAGGTTTCCGATGCGGTGCTCGAACGTGACACCACTGGCTGGGGCCCTTTGGTAGGTAAATAGTTTTATTAATTATTGTTGTTTTTATTTCACTTTCCAGCAAACGCAATATTTATCTTTTCATATCGTTTTATTAATTATTAGTGTTTTTATTTCATTTCCTAGCATGTGCAGTATTTATCTTTTCAGATCATTTTATTAATTGTTTTGGCTCCATTAAACCTGCTGAGTGCTGCTCAGAGGTTTGCACATACCCCTGTACTTTTGGACAACTTTCAGGTCTGACTCTTTAGTGGGCTGCAGAGACCTGCTTGGCAGGGTTCACCCTGAGGATGGGAGGAGTGTTGGGAGGGCGACACCAGATACACCTGGTCAGAAGCAGGGCAGCACGCAGGAGAAGGCATCGCCATCAGCACCGTGCAGACAGGCAGCGGGCAAGGGAGGCAGCAGCCATGATTCGTTCATTCTGTGTCTTCACCGGCCCGAATCAGGATTGTGGTTGGCTGCTTGGGGACAAGGGATATCCCCTGTGGCTGCTCACTCCACTGCGGAACCCCAGGGCAGCACCAGAGCATGCTTACAATGACACGCATTGCCCCACCAGGTGCATCATCGAGCAGTGCACAGACATCCTTAAGCAGAGATTCTGGTGCCTGGACCGCTCTGGTGGCACCTTGCAGTACTCTCCTCAACGGGTCTCCATAATCATCTCAGAACCTGGCCATCATGAGGGGACAGCCGCTGGAGGTTGAGCCAGCAGTACCACCTGAGGAGGAGGAGGAGGAGGAGGAGGCACAGTAGGAGGAGGAGGATCCCCGTCGCCCCAGAGCTAGGAGGCGTCGACCCATCACCACCCTGGAAGGGCCAGGTGCAGACTGGCCAGCACCCTCCTGGGAGGGTGCGTCCTCACATATATGGAGATGCCTGACATCTCCCCTGCAATCTCCCTCCATGCATTATGTACTGGCTGTCTGCCAGGTCTCCCCACATCAGGAAACTGTATTCTTCTTCTGTCCTCCACACCATCTATCAGTGTCTCCAGCTCCATATCAGTGAACCTGTTGGCTCTCCTTGTACCTCTTTCACCAGCCGTCCTTCCAACCTCCTTTCCCCCCTCAGGGGCTTGCTGCAAACCTTGGCCTTTAAAAAGGCCAGGGAGCAGGTGGCTCATTAGCAACCCTTACCTGCATGCTGAATTTCTCAGTGGTGACAACGCTCAAATTAAGACAGCCACACCGTTGAAAAATCTACTTTGGAAGGGATCATTAGTGCTGGAACCCATTTGTTCACTTTTGGAGCTGAATATGGGATGGCCCAGCCACGATAAAATTTCAGTGCTGATGGCCACACAAAGGTGGGGCGAGCACCAGCTTTCCAGCGGTACTGAATTTCGGGCCCCCAGTATGTTTCGCAAGAGGAGAAAAAAAGGGAGGTCTTAGCATTTATATAGCGCCTTTCACTAACTCAGAACATTTCAAAGCCCTTTACAGCCAATTGAACCATTTTTAAGAGTGCTCACTGTTGTAACGTAGGAAACGCGGCAGCTAATTTGCGCACAGCAAGGTCCCACAAACAACACTGTGATAGTGACTGCATCATCTGTTTTAGTGATGTTGGTTGAGGGGTAAATATTGGCTTCGGACTCCGGGGATAACTTCCCTGCTCTTCTTCGAGAGGGGGTTCTTATTAAAGATGGCTATGTCAACAACCCCCGTGGTCACATCATTATGGGATGTAAACGCCTGTCATTGGAATATACTGAAAGCTGGAAAAATTAGCGGCAGGCGCTAATGATTCCCAGCTTTTTCTAAATTCGGTGTTAGCGCTCGTGGAAGGAAGTGAAACGCTACCGCCTCCTTCCTGGAGCGCTAAAGGATGCAGGCAGGACGGCATGCGTGCAGCGCTGTACAGCTAAATTTTCCAGCTTTCAAAGGTTCTCCAGAATTTCTCCCCCGAAGCTTCTATATGACGTCTTGGCATGGGGTGTCCAAGCATACAATTCCTGCTCCTCATTGCCCTGGCATGCCTTCGTTGATACAATGTCCCGCGATGCGAGGTTCATTCCCTCCTTTAAAGGGAAAGGCCATCGCTGCAGGCTCTGCATTGGGATCTCTGCCGCGATCCGGCCCGATCAGCTCCAGACACTCCAGCAGAGAGCCGGGGTGATCGATCCCGGCCGCAGAGAAATGGGAAAAATTGAAATAACACATTGCAATAAGTTTTATACTTGCCGCGCCGTCATTCCCCTTTAACTCGCATCCCCCCACCCAAAGCCCCCGGCCATCTGATCAGTGCCTCCTGCATCTGTCGCTGTTTTTGCCCGGCGATGCTGCAGGGGGCGGAACTGAAGTTCGGGGTTCGGGGCGATGCGCACGGCAATGATGTCACAATCTCCAGGCGCAGACGATTGTATCGCAATGTGTTACCGCTGCCCCAAACCTCTCGGCCAAGTTTGCGGGAGTGGTTCATCTCGCTGCGCCCGGTCGGTAAGTCGTTAGCGCCCCCCGGAGGCGATAACAGGAAGCACTAAGGAGGCCAATTTCTCGGCCACAGTAGTCCATTCTGCCTGTTCCGCCATTCAATTAGATCGTGGCTGATCTGTATCTTAACTCCATCCACCCGCCTGGGTTCCACCCTTGCCTAAAAAAACATCCATCAGGCTCAGTTTTTGACATTTTCAATAGCCCCTCAGCCTCAACAGCCTTTTGTGGGACACCTGCAGAGCCGACCTGGGAATGACTGCAGGAACTTGCCTTCTCGGACTCTGGATTAGGAGGGGACTGGGGGTGGGGGGAGATGGATTTTCAGCTTTCGGGGTTTTTCGGTAGTGATACGTGGAACTTACCGTTTTCGCTGCGCTACAGATTTTAGGAACTTTCGGTCTGCAGTAAGGGGGGCATTGCACAACCATTCACGACGCAAACCGCGAGTTTCAGCAACTTTAGTCCGGGGCGGGGTGCGCTGCGAGAGAGGCCTTGGGAGGGCGGGGGGACAAATTCCAAAACATTCCAAAAGCATTTACAAGACCCTTAACTATTAAATCGCTGCAAAAAAAAACATTAAAATGAAAACTTTAACTTACCTTTTGTGCAGGTTTTCATGTTAGCCGCTGCTGGCAGGACTGCACTGACAGGTTTGACCTGTCGCTATTCTGGCAAGGTGGTTAGGTATTATGGAAAGGGACAAATCCACTTGTGCTTAAAAATTCTTATCTTCTTACACTGTGTCAGAGTAATCTCCTGGAGGGGCCCAGTAACTGAAGAATTAATAGGCGCTGTCATTTTAACAGCCACAAATAGAATGATGGCAGTCACTGAGCATCACGTTTAGTCTGAGGCTGCCCCTCTCTGTAATTACCTCTGTGCTGGGCCTAAACCTGTTTGTGCAATGGCCCTGCAGGTAATCCGGTCAGGCAATTTGAGCCCTGTGTCAACCTGCCTGTTGCTAAGAGCTGTTAAAACCCTTTCTATCGCCTCCTGCCTGCCAGCTAGTCTTGTTCGTCCTCTGCAATCATTGCTGCAACTGATGGACCGGTGAAGGTTATTTGGCTCTTTTTGCAAAATGACTGTTCGTCTGCTGGTTCTGATCGCTTCACCATCGGCGGCTGTGCCTTCAGCTGCCTGGGCCCCAAGCTCTGGAATTCCCTCCCCAAACCTCTCTGCCTCTCTACCTCTCTCTCCTCCTTTAAATGCTCCTCAAAATCTTCCTCTGTGACCAAGCTTTTGGACGCCTGCCCTAATATCTCCTTATGTGGCTTAATGTCAAAATTTGTTTGGTAATGTTGCTGTGAAGCATTTTGTGACGTTTTACTACGTTAAAGGCGCTATATAAATGCAAGTTGTTGGTGTTGCATGTTTTTAACAGCTGGACTGACGCTACGTGAATTGATAAATTCACCGATATTTGTGATATCTAAATATCTGTTTACTTATGTTTTGGTAACTATATTTGGTAGCATAGAAGTACAATTTGTCAATGACCACATTTTACACCTTTATAAAAACAAGGCGATGTATTGTTTTATATGCAAAACAACGCAAGAAGCAGCTGTGAGGAGAGGCCAAAGAGATGACGGTTTCTGAGAGCTCGCGTCTCGGAACAGGACTGAGAAATGCTGATGCTGAGCCATAAAGCGAACGCAGGGAAGAATCTGAAAAATAAAAATTGCAATCTGATATCGCAACCCTCCAACGCGACACTACACCACACAATGTGGTAAAATCTGGTCACAGCAACCCACTGCCCTTCTGGTCAACTGGCCGCTGAATGTTCACAAGAAATGGCTGAAGATGGGGCGAGGACCCAGCAGCCGCAGATATCCATCCATCGGCAACAACTTCCGGGACGGCCTTGGAGGGGACTGCCCACCTCATCGATGCAAGCGGGCACAGGGCCAGGGGCGGGGACTGCCCAGGTCGGGAGTTCCTGCCCTTTAGGCCCTCAGTCAGGACTACTCGGGGTCCAGAATCGGGTGGAGGGGAGAACAGCTTATTTCATGAGGAGAAATTTCTTCCCTCAGAGGGTTGTTAATCTGTGGAATTCGTTGCCTCCGAGAGCTGTGGAAGCTGGGACACTGAATAAATTCAAGACAGAAATTGACGGTTTCTTAAACGATAAGGGGATAAGGGGTTATGGGGAGCAGGCGGGGAACTGGAGCCGAGTCCATGATCAGATCAGCCATGATCTTATTGAATGGCGGAGCAGGCCCGAGGGGCCGTATGGCCTACTCCTGCTCCTATTTCTTATGCTTTCACCTGCTTTCAGCGATCCACACCGCGCAACTTTGTGGCGGTGAGGAGACCACTGGCGGGGGAGCTGCGCGTTGCATGTGTGGCCCAAACCGTCACAGGCTTGCTCTTGGATGCCCTTCCCGTTAGCTAAGCTCAAACGCCGCGCTGTTAGTGCCTGCTGCGAACTTCATTCGTGGCTTAGCAGCGGCGCTATCAGTCAGCGCTGCGCACTCTAGCTCGGTGACATCATGTGTCATGTATGTATGCTTGAGGTTGCTAGCCACCAGGTGGCACCACTGTCGGAGGTCATTGGGCTGTACGCACGTGTGTGCAGCCCAGGTATAAAAGGCAAGTCATCTTGTAATGTAATCACTTTGGGCCCTAATAAAGCAGAGCCAGGTTTGTACCTGGGTTAGTTTACAGTATTCAGTCTATCGAGTTATTACAGACCGAACATCAGGAGTGTGCAACGCCACATTAGCGCCGCGATCCCGAACTTCACTCCTTTTACCTGCCGTAGTGCCTGGCGCCTTCACCGACAGGGCGAGCAGGCGTTCCATGGAAGGTCCCGGGGCGATATTATAAAGCAGGAGCAGGTGGGTGTTCAGTGTAAAATTCTTCAACATTGCTGTGATCCTGTGGGGTCCGACACACTGCCGCGGATGTTTCTAATGCTCCCTTTGACCTTTTCTCATTTTTCGGGTGGTCCAGCTGACCTCCCCTTTAGGTGCTAGGATACCCTTCCTAGTGCCAGGCCTTCATTATCCCTGCAGCAGTACCGCCCCCGTAGCACGCTAAGAGTTACGTGGAACGCTTCCCTTAGCACGCTACTTCCCTCTTGGGGCACTAATAGTGAATATCCCGGTTAGAGACGGTAAACATTGCCCGGCGCTAAAATTAGTGTTACCACCTCAAACTGGGCTATAACGAATTTTTAGCCCTTGGACTCTAAGAAATTAAGGGATATGGAGATCGGACTGGGAAGTGGAGTTGAGGTAGAAATTCAGCCATGATCTTATTGAATGGCGGAGCAGGCTCGAGGGGCCATGTGGCCTACTCCTGGTTCCTATTTCTGGTGTTCTTATGTTAGAGCAGGAGTAAGCAGAAGCACCTGATGGTGGCGATGGAGGACCAGGAACCTGCTGGCTGGAGCATCAGCTTGCGTCCTACTCCAGTTACAGAAACCTGAGATTCAGAGCTCACAGGGCTGCCCTATAATAGATGGTAGCTACCGAACACAAATATTATCCGCAACCATTTGGGGCCTGTATAAAACACTCTGCACCATCTAATGGCATCTGCAGATTCCACATCATCACCACAGGTGGTCCTTCGAACGAGGATGACTTGCTCCCACATGATTTCACAGATGTTTCAATGAAGGACCCGATGTTCCAGTCCTGAACTCCAACTGAGGGGGTGGAAGATGCCTGTGCGTGGATTTTTTTAACGGGTGGTGACCGTTGCACATCAGCCACTACATGGGCTTGACAGAGCTAGGCCTTGCAGATCAGCCATGATCTTATTGAATGGCGGAGCAGGCTCGAGGGGCTAGATGGCCTACTCCTGTTCCTAATTCTTACAAACTTATGTTTATCCAGTGACAAGGGTTAACCAGAATGACTGGAGACCAGCTCTGCTGCACAGACCTAGAGCGCGCACATATATTGCAGTGTGGGCTGGCCCGTGCTGCCCCTGGGCCCTCGGCTCCTCTGGGCTCCGTACCCACAATCTCTTCAGTGTGCGCATCGTAGAGATGTAGTGAGGTGGAAGACCACGTACGTTCAAAGCTTAGAAGAAACAAAAGGGTAAAGTTGAAAGGTGCCTTGATCACAGCAGAATCAATAAAATTAGAGGACTTCCATATGCTGGAAGATTTAATCTCTATTTACTATTCTTTTGTACAAAAAGTATACCTGCTGCTGCCTGTCAATGTAGAATACATGCTACAGAGTACATGACACTTGTCGTATTGTAGGAATTAGTAATGACTTTCACACCTCCCACATTGGGTGTTACAGCGGGGTTCATAGACCTGAATCCACCTTAGCAGAAACACACTTATACATCTCTCTCACCTCAGTGACAGATTCCTCCAGGTCTGCAGCCGGCGGGAGGGGAGTACCGCTGACGGCATAAGTGACCTCCCGCCCGTCGAGTTGGCAGGGGGAAGGACCATTGCGTGGAGGCAGGGCTGATCCCCAGACAGTAAGTAAGACCACCTGCAAAAAAAGGTTTGTGAACATCTTTTAATTTTTTTTTCCCAGCGATTTATCTGTATGCGGTACATGAAGGTGTTGCAGTGTTCCAGTTTTTATTTTTAGGTCTCCCCCCCCCCACCTCCCCACCCTCCCTGGGCCCGACTCAATTCTCGGCGGCACTTTGGCGAGGATTGCATTTGCCGCCGAGATTGAGAGCTCCCGCCCGCCGCCGGCCAGATTGAAGGCAGAAGCCGTTATTCTGCTGCCGGGCGGTACTGCCACCACTTTTACAGGAATCTTCCCGGCAAAGTACCGCCCGGTCTCTCGGCGGCCATCGGCGGTCCTTTGGCCACCCACCTGTCCCACCCACCCTTTCCCTCAACGACTATCTGTCCCACCTATGACAGGGACTGTGACTCTCGAATTGGACTGTTCAGCCACCTAAGGACTCATTTTAAGAGTGGAGGCAAGTCTTCCTCAATTCCGAGGGACTGCCTATGATGATGATGATTTGGGCGGCACTTGGGCTGGTCTTAGCTATGAACAACTTCGGGTCCCATAGAGATTTACGGCACAGAAGGAGGCTATTTGGCCAATATTGCCAACCAGAATAGGTTGAAAGCCTCTGCTTCACGTGAGCTTAACTATATTGGAAGATTAGGGTAGATTTTCTAATTCTATTTCAAGTATGAAGCAGTATAACAAATTGGAAAATCTAGGCCCCTCTGTATACTGGGTTCCTTTGTATACTAGGTTCCTGTGTATACTGGGCTCCTGTGTATACTGGGTTCCTGTGTATACCAGGTTTCTGTGTATACTTGGATCCTGTGTATACAGGTTCCTGTATATACTGGGTCCCTGTGTATATGGGGTCCTTGTGTATACCAGGTCCCTGTGTATACTGGGTCCCTGTGTATACCAGGTTCCTGTGAATACCGGGTTCTTGTGTATACTGGATTGTTGTGTATACTGGGTGCCTATTTATACTAGGTGCCTGTGTATACTAGGTGCCTGTGTATACTGGGTCCCTGTGTATACTAGGTGCCTGTGTATACTGGGTCCATGTATACTGGGTCCCTGTGTATACAGTGCCCCTGTGTCTACTAGGTCCCTGTATATACTGGGTCTCTGTGTATACTGGGTTCCTGTATATACAGGGTCCCTGTGTACACTAGGTGCCTGTGTATACTGGGTCCCTGTGTACACTGGGTGCTTGTGTATACTAGGTCCCTGTCTATACTGGGTCCCTGTGTATACTGGGTTCCTGTGTATATAGGGTCCCTGTGTATACTAGGTGCCTGTGTATACTGGGTCCCTGTGTATACTGGGTGCTTGTGTATATTAGGTCCCTGTCTATACTGGGTCCCTGTATACATTACTGCACATGTCTGTTTGTCTAATAAAATGACACAGCCTGGCAATAATATTCCTGTGAACAATTTTATTACATGAACGAGTAAAGATTTTGGCACATCGACACAGTAGGGACCCTTGTATGGCATAAAGGAAAGAGGTAATTATGGAGTAAACGACTTGTGCCATTACTTTTGTCACATCATATGTTCCTGGGACTTTTGCTTTGCTCTACCATTACCCTCACTGAATGCAGGGAGAAATTCATTATTGTAACCCCACCCCTCATTAAAAACAATGGCGATCGCAAGTTTCCTGGATCAACAGCGCTAAAAATTTGTGGTGCTGGTAGGCTGTGATTTATTGTTCTTAATAGGTTCCGATTCATGATCATTCTCGTGGAACAGAAGCAAATAATTACATCAATTTAATTTAAATAACAATTTTCTATCAGTTGCATTGTAATTTGCATTGAACAGCAATAACATACTGTTTAAAATGAGGTCAGAAAGAATCACTTTATCTCTCATACATATTTTGACTTTACGTGGAGTACCATAAATTGCTTTTTTATTCAATTCAAATTTTTCCAATTTGCCTGTCCTTGGCTGCAGTAGCAAGGAATCGGTGCAGGAAAGTTTGCAAACAGACACTTCTTGCCAATAGGCAAATTAGGTCAAGGTTAGGAGGCGAGCTTTGGCTAATACTTCTCAAAGTGAACTCCCTTGGTCGTTGTGATTTTCATTACTGCTCCGTTCAAGCTGTCATCTTCAACCAGTTGTACAAATCCCTCAGCTATGACTGATGGTCTGTAATACAGAATATGAAAATCAATGGTACGAAGAATAACTTAAAAAAAACTATTCAGTTAGAGAAATGGTGGTGAACCTGTGGAATTCTCTACCACAGAAAGTTGTTGAGGCCAATTCACTAAATATATTCAAAAAGGAGTTAGATGAAGTCCTTACTACTAGGGGAATCAAGGGGTATGGTGAGAAAGCAGGAATGGGGTACTGAAGTTGCATGTTCAGCCATGAACTCATTGAATGGCGGTGCAGGCTAGAAGGGCCGAATGGCCTACTCCTGCACCTATTTTCTATGTTTCTATGTTTCTATAATAAAGCCTTTGACAAGGTAGGTTGCCATAATTCTAAACAGCGATGGGACTAATATATACCGAGTGTTGACAAGGTGAATAGAGATACCATTGATTAGATCTTGATTTAACGGGAATGGTATCATAGTGGTTATGTTCCTGGCTAGTAATCCAGATTTCTCGGCTACTGATCTGGTGACGTGAGTTCAAATCCCACCATGGCAGCTGGGGAATTTAAATTCAGTTACCAAAAAATCTGGAATAAAAAGCTAGTATCAATAACGATGACCATGAAATTATGGTGACCATATTGTTGTTAAAAACCCATCTGGGTCACTAATGTCCTTGAGGGAAGGAAATCTGCCGCCCTTACCCGGTCTGGCCTATATGTGACTCCAGACCCACAGCAATGTGGTTGCCTCTGAACTGCTCCTCTGAAATGGCTGAGCAAGCCCCTCGGTTGTATTCAAGAAGTCAGCTCACCATCACCTTCTCGAGGCCATCATCATCATCGGCAGTCCCTCGGGATCGAGGATGACTTGCTTCCACTCTTAGCATGAGTTCTTAGGTGGCTTAACAGTCCAATACAAGAACCACAGTCTCTGTCACAGGTGGGACAGACAATGGTTGAGGGAAAGGGTGGGTGGGCGGGGAGCCTGGTTTGCCGCACGTTC
This sequence comes from Pristiophorus japonicus, assembly GCF_044704955.1. Classification (NCBI taxonomy): domain Eukaryota; kingdom Metazoa; phylum Chordata; class Chondrichthyes; family Pristiophoridae; genus Pristiophorus; species Pristiophorus japonicus. The sequence goes on from NC_091977.1 coordinate 28,221,789, forward strand.
CTTCCGCTGCCTGCGCTTGATTTCTGCATGCTCTCGGCGATGATACTCGAGATGCTCAGCGCCCACCCGAATGCACTGCCTCCACTTAGGACGTTCTATGGCCAGGGACTCCCAGGTGTCAATGGGGATGTCGCACTTTATCAGGGAGGCTTTGAGGGTGTCCTTGTAACGTTTCCTCTGCCCATCTTTGGCTTGTTTGCCGTAGACGAGTTCCGAGTAGAGTGCTTGCTTTGGGAGTCTCGTGTCTGACATGCCAACAATGTGGCCTGCCCAGCGGAGCTGATCAAATGTGGTCAGTGCTTCAATGCTGAGAATGTTGGCCTGGACGAGGACGCTAATGTTGGTGCGTCTGTCCTCCCAGAGGATTTGCAGGATCTTGCGGAGACATCGCTGGTGGTATTTCTTCAGCGACTTGGGGTGTCTACTGTACATGGTCCACGTCTCTGAGCCATACATGAGGGCGGGTATTACTAGACCATGTCTCTGTAGACCATGAGCTTGGGCAATTGGGATGGGCAATAAATGCTGGCCTTGCCGGCGACGCCCACATCCCAGGAACGAAGAAGAAAAATATCTAATGTGCCAGATCTTTGTTTTAACCTTAGTTTTATTAACACTCCCAGTGTCACAGATCAAAGACCCTGTGAAGGTGTGATTGGACTGCCAGCGTCCGCAGGAGGTAACTTGACCTAGCTGTTCTCATGGACCATGCCAATCTTTAGACTTATGACACTCAATTGGCTGAAAATAAAACACCAGTAAGGACTCGTTATCGACCACTCAGAGGCTCCACTTCCAGAATGACAGAGGACATGAGAGAGAAAAGATAGACATTTCTGAGGCAGCAAAGAAAAATAAAAACAAGGACCGAGAAAATGGGGGAGCAGAGAGAAAACTGAGCAAAAAGTGTTTAAAATGTACCATTTTTACTTGCATTTATAGCTGTTTACTTCAGCTCTATATGGCAACAATTACAGCTAAAAGCTATCCCTGACAGCTTTATTGCTGTTTATCAATGTGTAAGCTGAAAAGTTAAAGAGAAATTGGCTGGCTGGGGCCATGGTGGATTCCTCAGATTTGTTGGATCTGTTGAGTCAAAAACTAAGACTAACAACCATGAAATAGGTTAACAGAAGACACTTGGGCCCGTGTGATCTCCTGGACTGGTTCCGATTGCCCGAGGGGGTCGGAGAGGAATTTTCCAGAGGATTTTTTACTCATATTGGCCCTGGGAATCTTCTCTAGTTTTTTTTTGTCTCTCAAGAGATGACATGGCTGAGGAGGGTGGGTAGAACGTATCTGGTCAGGATGATCCGGGCATCAAGAGTGTGCGGCAATCTTGATGGACCAGCTGATCTTTTCCTGCTCCTCATTTTTATACGTAAGACAAAGGGCTAGAAAGTTAGTTGAAGGGCTCCTTAGGCGCTAATATCGCCCAGGCGCTAAATTTGCCAGCGGAAGATTTTTAAGCGCCGGGCCCAGAAAAATTCAGTTTCAGCATCCTGAGAGTGGAGCGGAGCACTCAGGGAAACGTTCCACACTTCTCTCGGGGCGCTAGGCTGGGTGAGCAACTGAATATCCCGTGCTGAAGAGCCGGCTTCGTAGCGCCCTAAGAGAGGCTTCCCTGCAACAAAAAAAACACGCGCCCAAAATTCACAAAAAACATTCCCTATACATTACTCACCCCAAATAAAGTTAAATCGCAACACAAAAAATCTCCAAAAATCAATCACACTTACCTGATGTAGTCATGCCTTTCCTTTGTGCTCCGCGACAGCTCTGCACGCCAGGCTTTCTCTGGCGGGGTCACTAGGGGGCGCTAAGGGTGGCAAGGGCGCTACCAGGGGCGTTGCGCACTGGCGGGTCGCTCCCGGGCGGTACTCCTCAGTGCTGCCGGTAACTGCACACTGAAGCTGCCGAGCAGCAATACAGTCGACGCTTGCTGGCGCTAACCCTGTATCTCCCCTCGCGGGGGCGGGGGGCGGGTGGGGGCACCACCCAACCGAATTTTTCGCCCAAAGTCCTTGAAATGACACAGTTCAGATATAGGGCCGAGATAGAGGGGATAGAAAGGACCTATTTCTCTTAGCAGAGGGGTCAACAACCAGGGGCATAAATTCAAAGTAAGTGGTGGAAGGTTTAAAGGGGATTTGAGGGGAAATTTATTCACGCAGAGGGTTGTGGGGGTCTGGAACTCACTGCCTGAAAGGGTGGTCGAGGCAGAAACCCTCACCACATTTAAAAAGTACTTGGATGTGCAACTGCAGTGCCGTAACCTACAGGGTCACGGACCTCGAGCTGGAAAGTGGGATTAGGCCGCAAAGCCTCTTGTTGGCTGGTGTGGGTGTAAACTTCTATGATTCTGTGATTCTATGATTAGTGTATGAATGTGTCAGGGCAGTCATCTGAAATTCCATAGGTACAGTAGTGTAGTGGTTGTGTTACTGGACTGGTAATACCTCTAGAGCTGGCAGATTCTCTTTCTTGAAGGACATTTGTGAAGCAGTTTGATTCTTGCAGCAACCCAGCAGCTTCCATAGTCAATATTGTGGTGCCAGCCCACAAATGACCAGATTTATTGGATCCATAAAGTGGTAGTGTAGTGGTTATGTGACTAGACTAGTAATCCAGTAGAACGCGAGTTTAATTCCAAGCACGAAAATTTGAGAATTTGTTTAAAAAAAATCTAATAATAAAAAGCTGGTATCAACAAAAGTGACAGTGAATCTATTGGGTTGTGTTAAAAACCCAACTGGTTCACTAAGGTGGCTCAGTGGGCAGCACACTCACCTCTGAGTCAGAAGGTTGTGGGTTCAAGTCCCACTCCAGGGATTTAAGCATATAAATCTAGGCTGACACTCCAGTGCAGTTGGAGGTGCTGTCTTTTGGATGAGACGTAAAATCAAGGCCCCGTCTGCTCTCTCAGGTAGATGTAAAAGATCCCATGGCACTATTTCGAAGAAGAGCAGCGGAGTTATCCCCGGTGCCCTGGCCAATATAACAAATAGTTACTCCGAATATTTATCCCTCAATCAACATAACAAAAAAGTAGATCATCTGGTCATTATCGCATTGCTGTTTGTGGGAGTTTTCTACGTACAAGTTGGCTGTCGCGTTTCCCACATTACAACAGTGACTACACTCCAAATCATCATCATAGGCAGTCCCTCGAAATCAAGGAAGACTTGCTTCCACTCTAAAAGTGAGTTCTCAGGTGACTGAACAGTCTAATACGGGAATTACCGTCTCTGTCACAGGTGGGACAGACAGTGGTTGAAGTAAAAAGTACTTAATTGGCTGTAAAGAGCTTTGAGACGTCCGGTAGTCATGAAAGATGCTATACAAATGCAAGTCTTTATTTCTTTAATGTGCTTTAGGGAAGGAGACCCGCCGTCCTTACCCGGTCTGGCCTACACGTGACTCCAGTCCCAAACCAACGTGGTTGACTCTTAATTGCATTCTGAAATAGCTTGGCTTGCTATCAAGTAATTAGTAGTATTAGGCAGTCTCTTGTATCGCGGATGACTTGCTTCCACACCAAAAAGGGATGAGTTCACAGGTGTTTCAATGAGGGACCTGACATTCTAGGTCTCGAACTACATATTGAAGGGTGGAAGATGCCTGTGCATGGATTTTTTTAATGTGGGGTGGCCGTTGCACACCAGCCACCCCACAGGCTTGACAAAGCTAGGTCTTGATCCAGTGGCAAAGGTTAACCAAGACTGGAGACCAGCTCTGCTGCACGGACCTAGTGCGCACACATTCTCCTACTCCATAGATCGCAGTGTGGACTGGCTCGTGCTGCCTCTGCGTCCTCACCTCTCCTGGGCCCCGAACCCTCGCCTCTCCTGGGCCCCGATCACGATGCTCCTGGGCCCCGATCTCTCACCACTCCTCCGCCCCGGTCAAAAATGGAGTAGTCAGTAACAGGACATCAATTAGTCTCCTCTTATGCTCGCAGCCTGGATGTTCACAGAGCCGCAGCAGATTCACTGCCTCGTTTTATTTCTTCCTCTGAGCCCCTCAACTTAATCTGCTAGCGTAATGTTGGCTAGTGGTGATTGATTGCCCCAGGAACCAACAGGAAGAGAGCTCAGAGGCCGGTGGGCCCAGGGATCAGCGTGTTCTGCAACCAATCACGGTGCTTGAGGATTGGATCCTGAATTGGCCTGTCAGGTATTAGAAAGGGAGGATTTGCCGATGGGAAACTCAAACTAAACATCACGTCAAGATCTGACGGAGTCACTCGATTCCTCAGGGTCTGAATATCATCGGCCTTTGAATGTAGATGGAGAAATCAAGTTATACTCAGTTGTACAAGGGCAAATCATGGATGGGCAATAAATGCCGGCCTTGCCACCATTGGCTACGTCTCAAGAATTAATATCTCCCCCCGCCCTCCCCCTCATCTGCGATCTAACAGAGGTATTAACCTGTCTGTGCATTAATATGCGAAGGCTCGAATTATAAACTGACAAAAAATAATACTAAAATGGTTACATGGCAACAGGCATTCTAAAGTGGGTTATTCCGTGACTGAACCTGGCATTTGATACAATCAGCGTCCTTCCTAAAATACAAGAAACCACACACCGAAAAGGCAAGGCAGTCATCCAGATTAAGTGCAGTCGGTTCCTATTAAGTACATGGTGTGCCATCACAACTGGATATGGTAGCCTAGTGTTTGTGGTATTGGATGAGCAACCGAGAGGTTGTGAGTTCTGTCATGTACCTGAATTGGTTACTGGTTGTACTTTTACAAGGTGTAGAGGGCACTGCAGCGGGAGACTTGTAGGTTACCTGTACAGGTGTGCCAGGCCTAGTATAAAAGGCAGGCCACCAGGTGTGATCCTCACTCTGGAGTTACATTAAATGGACTAAGGTCACTACAGTTCAAATACAACACATTGTCTCGTGGAGTCATTATCAGAGCATCTGAAGACATAACAAATTCAAATTCCCACCATGGCAAGTTAGGAAGCTGGTTTCAATAGGTTTGATCATTTGTTGGCTCATTCTATGAAATGATTGCAAAATTTGACAGATTCTTGTAAAAACCGAGGAACTAGCTGTAACCTTCTGCCCCACATTATGCGGTTGATTCTTATAAGCCTCAAGGCAACTAGGAATGGCAAATTGCAAGTGTTACTCATACCACAAGAATGAATAAGCGCGTTATATAATTGACCATATTTTTAGTTTGATATTTTTTTTATCAACAAACAGGATGTTCAATTTAATATTGCAGAACATTGTGAAGTGCTGCAGTTCAAAGAACATTAGAAATTGGAGCAAGAGTAGGCTATACAGCCCTTCAAGCCTGCTAGGATGAGTGACTTCATCCAAATATTAACCTTTTCCCTCTTTTATGAATTCCAACTGTTTTCCAAGACCTGAGCCCATAACCCATAACCAGGACTAAATTAATTGGCATTTGTGTATTTGGAAAAGTATTTGGGCTGATAGATGACAGTCAGCACAGATTTGTCTGACTGCAGCTTCCCTGGAGCTGGCAGAGCAGCACTGACCGCTATTTTAACTCTCTTCCCCCACCACTGTTTAAGTTTAAGTTTAAACTTCAGTCCCGCCCTTACAGAGAGTAGTGGTGAATGGCAGTTTTTCAGACTGGAGGAAGGTGTAGTGTGGTGTTCCCCAGGGGCCGGTATTAGGACCACTGCTCTTCTTGATATATATTAATGATCTGGACTTGAGTGTGCAGGGCATCATTTCTAAGTTTGCAGATGACAAGGAACTCAAGAAATGCAGTAAACAATAAGAAGGATAGTAACAGAATTTGGGAGGGCACAGGCAGGCTGGTGAAATGGACAGACACATGACAGATGAAATTTAACACAGAGGAATGTGAAGTAATATATTTTGGTCTGAAGAATGAGGAGAATTCAATGGTACAATTTTAAAGGGGATGCAGGAGAGCTGGGGGTGTATGTACACATGCAGCGAAGGTTCACCAGACTGATTCCCGGGATGGCAGGACTGACACATGAGGAGAGACTGGATCGACTAGGCCTGTATTCGCTGGCGTTTAGAAGGATGAGAGGGGATCTCATAGAAACATATAAAATTCTGACGGGACTGGACAGGTTAGATGCAGGAAGAATGTTCTCGATGTTGGGGAAGTCCAGAACCAGGGGACACAGTCTTAGGATAAGAGGTAGGCCATTTAGGACTGAGATGAGGAGGAACTTCTTCAGTCAGAGAGTTGTTAACCTGTGAAATTCCCTACCGCAGAGAGTTGTTGATGCCAGTTCATTGGCTATATTCAAGAGGGAGTTAGATATGGCCCTTACGGCTAAGGGGATCAAGGGGTATGGAGAGAAGGCAGGAAAGGGGTACTGAGGTGAATGATCAGCCATGATCTTATTGAATGGCGGTGCAGGCTCGAAGGGCCGAATGGCCGACTCCTGCACCTATTTTCTATGTTTCTATGTTTGAAGGTGGTAGGACAAGTTGAGAAATCTGTTAAAAAAGAAAACAGGATCCTGGGCTTTATAGTTAGAGGTATAGGGTACACAAACAAGGAAGTTATGCTAAACCTTTATAAATCACTGGTTAGGACCCAGCTGAAATATTGTGGCCATTTCAGGACACCAGACTTTAGGAAGGAGGTCTTGGCCTTAGAGAGGGTGCAGAAGAGATTGACTAGAATGGTACGAGGGCTGAGAAACTTCAGTTATGTGGAACGACTGGAGTAGTTGGGATTGTTCCCCTTAGGGGTTTCCAGCGGCAGAATGGTGGGTAACCAGAGGCCACAGATTTAAGGTCATTGGCAAAATAAACCAGAGGCGACTTAAGGAAACATTGTTTTGCGCAGTGAGTTGCTGTGATCTGGGACACGTTGCATGAAAGGGTGGTGGACGCAGATTCAATAGTAACAATCAAAAGAGTATTGGATAAATATTTGAATGGGAAAAAATGTACAGGGTTATGGGGAAAGAGCAGGAAAGCGGGTCTAATTGGATAGCTCTACCAAAGAGCTGGCACAGGCACGGTGGGCCGAATGGCCTCTTTCTGTGCTGCATCACTCTATGGGCCCAAATTTGGCCCTCCAGTTAAAACGCCGCACTTACCTGAGGTATGCCAACTTTCTGCTCTCAAAACGGCGGCGATAATGTAGCTCTGTATTCTCCCTGCTCCGTGGACCATCCTAGGCCTTGGTGTGGCAAGCACAGTGGGGGGGCGGAGCTAGGGCCGCGCTGCTGAAACAGAGCTAGCAGGGGAGGGCGGAGCTAGGGCCCAGCGTCTGTAACAGTGCCGGCAGCGTTGCGCATGCGTGTTGGAGCGTTCATGCATGCACAGTAGCTCCTCCCATGATTGTGATGATGCGTGCCTGCAGCGTGTGACCCAACGCGTCCCGCCCCTAGCTCAGGCCGAGTGGCCTGCCGCTACCTTCCCGCGCTGAGGGCTACAAGAAACAGGTTGGTGCGGGGAGACTTCTGATCGGGGGGGGGTGGAAGAGTTTTGATCGGGGGGGGGGGAAGGAGGAGAGTTTTGATCCGGGGTCGGGGGGAAAGAAGAGAGTTTTGATGGGAGGGGGTGGGAGGGTGTGATAACTGTGTAGCCAGTAATGTTAATGAGCTACTCAAGGCTTTCCTTAACCCTGTTGATGAAAATACTTTCCTACGAGCAGGAGGTTCTTCCAATCTTTATTTGGATATATTGAAAAAATTATGTAAATATGTTTTGTCTCTTTACACTGTTATTTTTGTAGTTTAAGCTTCCATGAATGCTTCTGTTGTATAGTAAATTAACTTTGCGAAGTTTGTCAGTCCTGTATAGCAGTTTGATCCTATTCATATTCTTTAGTCAAGTCATTAAGTACCTACCTGCGCTGATTTCTTAACTCTCCGCAAGGGTTTTCTGTGCAGCCACAAGTGGCCACATACACTGGCCTAAGTTAGTTCGGAGTAACTATTAGCTATGCAAACTGGCTTAAATGGCCAAAACAGGCATAGGTGACTGGTAACGCCCCCTTTTGAAGAAAAACTGAACTAAAAAATATCCTAACTAACTCACTTACACTGGCTCAAATTAAATGTGCAGAATGAGGATTTTTAAGATACTCCAGAAAAATCAAGTTGCTCCAAAAAAAACGGAACAACTCCTGGGCAAATTTGGGCCCATACGATTCTACGTTTGTAATTGCACAGCTTTACGCACACAGACTTCTGTTTTGCCAAAGTGATCTAGCAACGCGGTCGGTCCGAATGAAGTACTGAACTGGTGAAATTCTTCATCTTCATCTTGACCCCCTTTGGTACAGAACTGTAACTCAAGCCAGATCAAAGACACAATCTGGAGTATGGAGTGTGGGGGTACTTGACAAGCAAACGTGCACCTCATCATGGGCTCCCAGACCCAGGAGCTGCGAAATGCTGGAGATAAAGCATCAGTTTTTAACCCCACTGCTCTTTGATCCCAGTGACTTAGAGAAATTATGAAGATATATTATAATAAGAACATAAGAAATAGGAGCAGGAGTAGGCCATACGGCCCCTCGAGCCTGCTCCGCCATTTAATATGATGATGGCTGATCCGATTATGGACTCAGTTCCACGTCCCTGCCCGCTCCCCATAACCCGTTATCCCCTTATCGTTTAAAAAACTGTCTATTTCTGTCTTCAATTTATTCAATGTCCCAGCTTCCACAGCTCTCTGAGGGAGCGACTTCCACAGATTTACAATGCTCTGAGAGAAGAAATTTCTTCTCATTTCAGTTTTAAATGGGCGGCCCCTTATCCGAAGATTATGCCCCCTAGTTCTAGTCTCCCCTATCAGTGGAAACATCCTCTCTGCATCCACCTTGTCAAGCCCCCTCATAATCTTCTGAGAGGTGATAATAGAGCACCACAGTAACAGGATTATATTATAACTTACTCCAGCACTCCAAAGGCATACATCAAATTCTTGACTGTGTCCTTGAACTGATAGAATTTTCCAAGATTTTCTTCATGGTTTACAGTGTCAAGAATTGCTGTATTGACAAAGCTCGGGCACAATGCGTTTATTCGTATCCCATAATTTCCAAGTCTAGAAGCTTCCTGGAGGAAAGAGAGGTTGTTGTTAGCTTTTTGTCAGAAATTTCTCCTCGCCTCCACTCCTCCAATGTCTCAATCGGTTAATGCAGCGAGTGTCTGATTAATCAGATCAGGAAGATTGCTGTTTCGGGGAGTGGGCCGAGCTGAAGAGCTCTTGCAGAGAGCCGGCACGGGCTCAAAGGGCAAAATGGCCTCCAACTGTGCTGTAACCACTCTATGATCCTATGGGCTAGAATTTCCCCTGGGATCGCTGCCGCCGGATTCTTAGCGGTATTCCGGCGGTTGCGTATTTTGAATTGCCGGAAATACCGCTGCTGTGCGCTCCCGCGGTTTTCCGTGGTTGAGTCTCGGTGGTGGCGATGTGTTACGGTCGTGGGCCGGAGCGGGAGGAGGCGAAGGGTCTAAAAGTCGACAATCTTGCTTGCCTTACTGAAGGCAAGCAGCACCCCTGAAAAACGCGCGATTTTTCTTCTCTGCGCATGCGCGGGCATTCTCCCGCGATTTCGGGGTCAAAGGTGACCCTGCGCATGCGCAGTGAACACAGAGTGCTGGACATTTTGAAAGTGCAGAGGTGGGTCAATCTGAGAGAGAGAGGAGCTGTTGAATAAGATCTGTGTATAGAGGGGAGTGCATGGTTGTAACTCATCTTTATTAGAGGCAGATTTTAAAAATGGAATAAAATTTAGTCAGCAAATTAGCCTGCAAATGTGGGAGAAATATTTTGAAGCAATAGAATTTTACTGATTGAGACATTAATGTGAGTGAATGGCAACAGTTGGGAACCCTGCAAAAGCAAGGGAGGGTTTCTGTAAGATTTCAGGGTAAGAATAAGTGTTTGAAAGCACTGCAAAATAAAGAAGAGGCAGGAAACAATTTGAAGGAGCCAGAAATGTAAACCTCAGTTGCAATATTTTCTGTGAGGCCTCGAGATTGCTGGGCTGACTGATCAAAAGCTCCTGTTTCTTCTTGTCCTCCTTCAATATATATTGGGAGTGAAAGATAAACTAAAAATGCAGCCGTTTCCCCACGGAGAAAACCAAAACAAAATGGAGGTGTAACGCTGGGCCCAAGTAAGGTAAATACCTAAAAAATGGGCGGTTTCGATCCTGAGCGATAACGGGTGGTCGCGGGTGGTTACAAACAACATTTGCACTGCAGGGGAATTTTGATCGATTTTTGGGTGGGAAACATGGGCGGGTGATGTGCAGCAACGCCGGCGGTAATGGTAGGCCCAAATTATCGCCAGTGCTAATCAGGAGGCGAAACGGGCAATACTGGGTGGCATTTTACATTTTTCTCCAAAACGGCGGTAACTGGGCGGTAAATGGGCGATGTGAGAGGACATTCTAGCCCAATAATTCTATGTTTCGATCCCTGTTAGCAAATCTCAAGGGTGGTGTGGTAGGGGTGTTACAATTGTCATCAACAACCTTGGGTTAAGGAGATGGGGGTGTGGGGGGGGAGGGGGTGCGCGGTGCCAGGATTCTCACTCCTGATCACTATCCAGTGATTCTTCCTGGACAGGCTTTGGAGAGGGTGCAGAGGAGATTTACTACACTGGTACCAGGGATGCTGGAGTTCAGTTATGTGCAGAGACTAGAGAAGCTGGAGTTGCTCTCCTTACAGCAGGGAAAGCTAAGGGGAGATTTAATCGAAGTGTTCAAAATTATGAGGGGTTTTGATCGAGCTAATGAGGAGAAACTGTTTCCACTGGCAGGAGGGTCAGTAACCAGAGGGCACAGGTTTAAGATCATTGGCAAAAGATCAAGGCGACAGATGAGGAGAATTCTTTTACATCACGCGTTGTTGTGATCTAGAATGCTGTCTGAAAGGGCGATGGAAGCAGCTTCAATCGTAACCTTCACAAGGGAATGGGAGAAATACTTGAAAAGCCAAACATTGCAGGATTATGGGAAAAGAGCAGGGGAGTCGGACTAATTGGATAACTCTTTCTGCTCAGTACCATTCGAGGCCAAATGGCCTCCTTCTGTGCTGTATCATTCCATAATTCTGTGACTGGGTCAGTACTTATATATCGGCTGGATCTGTGCTGGGAGATGCTCGGGCTCCACCTCTGTGACTTCACCAGAAGTGCAGGGAAACCCTGTTTCCTTCACGCGTAAATTTTAATTCCGCCTCACTTCCGTCAGCGTGACGACAGTGCAGCGCGAGCAACTTCAAGGAAATTAGCGGCCACACTTTCGAAGTCCAGAAAGCCCGGTGGGGGTCTGCACAGCAGTGCTTCTGAGGTTTCACTAACTCTGATGATGGCGCACGGTCTCCAATGATGGTTATCGCTGCAGGTCTCAGTGCAGTTCCAGTTAAGACATCATCATCATCGTAGGCAGTCCCTTGGAATCGAGGAAGACTTGCTTCCCCTCGAGTCCTTAGGTGGCTGAACAGTCCAATATGAGAACCACAGTCCCCGTCACAGGTGGGACAGATAGTCGTTGAGTATAAGGGAGGGTGGGACTGGTTTGCCGCACGCTCTTTCCGCTGCCTGTGCTTGATTTCTGCATGCTCTAGGCGATGAGACTCGAGGTGCTCAGCGCCTTCCCGGATGCACTTCCTCCACTGAGGGCAGTCTTTGGCCAGGGACTCGGTGGGGATGTTGCACTTTATCAGGGAGGCTTTGAGGGTGTCCTTGTAACGTTTCCTCTGCCCATTTGCCGTGAAGGAGTTTCGAGCAGAGCGCTTGCTTTGGGAGTCTCATGTCTGGCATGCGGATGCAGCCTGCACCAATGTTCCCGCTAAGCTCCGTGGCCGCCCAGTCATCAGCGCAGGCCGCTCACTAGCGTTTACATTGTAAATACTGCACATGCGCAGAAATTGGGATTGGGGAGGCAGGTAGCGCAGGAAGCAGTGCAGCTTACAGGGGACATTAGCCAGCACTGAACGATATTTCTGTAATGAGCTTATGAAAGAATTCTGCCCATTTGCATTGCTTATAGGCAGCAAAAGCAGCAGAGAGAAAGGTCGTGACGTGACCCCTGGAGGATTCTGCCCCTCCCTGCCCAGTCAAACTGTTTCTATTGAAATTGCTTTTGGCTCACAGCTTTACGTCATTGATCCAGTCTGTTTCAGTCGAAGATCTAACGTGAGTTAATAAATCCAACACTTCATCGCGTCCCGTATTCTGCAATCATTCATTGGATATTAACAAGCAGATCTCCCGATGGGTACGTGCGCTCGCTCATGTGACTTTGAGCGGTACCGAACACAAAGGTCCCAGGTTTAACCTTTGACCTGTGCTAAGGCAGCTGACCTCAGCAGCAGGAGTGCTGTAATCGGCCTCGGGTGCTCGTGATCGCTATTGGCCAGCTTCAGCTGGAAAATGCCCGCACGCACTTGCACGTTAGGTGCCGACAATATTGGTCTCAGCTGTAATGCTCCCCCTGCAGTCAAATGACCTCCCGACACCCACTGTCTGGGCTCCCACTTGGCTTGTTGAAGGAGGGACCATGAGGTTATCCATAGAACTGCGCACCAACCCAGGTCAGTACCATTACAGGCAGAAAAGAAATAAAGGAATATTTATACGCGCATGATTTAATTTTTTAAATATGTTGCTGGCTTTAGGGGTCATTTGAAGAACAGCACCTCATCTTTCGATTGGGCACTTTACAGCCTTCTGGACTCAACAGCGAGCTCAACAATTTCAGACTGTAACCTCTGCCCACATTCTTTTGCACAGCAGCGGCTGATGATTCTGCCATTCCCGTTTGCACCTCCTCCAGGCCCATCTTTTGTTTCTTTACTTGTTCCATTACCACCTCCTGCTGCCTTGTACTATCATACTTTTTGTCTCTTTAATCTCTCCTGCCTTCCACCCTATCACAGACCTTCCCTTTTGTCCTTTCCTCTCCTTGCTTAAAGCCCATTGGGCTGGATTTTCGGTCTTCTGCACCCACCCCACCCCCCCCGCCCCCGTTAATGCCCCGGAGGGCGGTAAGCACTTCCGGGCGGGCGACCAGCCTCCAGCGCCCTGCCGGGCCAATCAGTGGCGATTTCGAGGGGGCGCGGAGCATTACTGCCCGGAAGAGGCGAGCCGGTGTGCAATGCCCCTGGTTGCAACACCAGCTCGATATTTGGTTGGCGTCTGCTCCGTAGAGTGCCCTGGTGGGGCTGCCTGTGGAAGCAGGCGTTCCGAGCTGTAGCGGCTGCAGTGAGGTATGTAATGTCGACCTGAGCTAAATGTGATTGTTTGTTATTTAGTTATTTTTGAGAGTTATTTTGTGGTGGCGTCAGTGAGGCATTGCGAACGGTTATGTTGTTTTTCCAGATTTTTTTTTTTCTCGGGGCGCTCCGAGACCGGCTGTTTACCTCGGGATTTTCATTTGCTCAGCCGGCCGAGCGCCCTCAGAGAGGTGTGGAACGCCTCCCTCTGCGCTCCAGGGCCCAGCTGCTGAATTTTGCGGCTGGAGACGCAAACCATTTGCCGCCGCAAAATTTACCGCTTCACCCGGGTTAACGCCGCAACAGAGACGCGACCGAATTTCCACCCCATTATACCTCTAACTTTCCCCAGGTCTGACGGAAGGTCACCGACCAGAAACGTTAAATCTGTTTCTCTCTCCACAGATGCTGCCTGACCCGCTGAGTATTTCCGGCATGCTCTGTTTTTATTTATGATTTTCAACATCCGCAGTATTTTGCTTTTGGGTTGATTATAGTTAATATGCTGAGCAATGAAGTATATAAAATGGGGTATAGTTTGTCCATTAGTTGCCATTTTGTTTCAATATTATGGTTGGTTGCTAAATTCTGTACAGTGGTAGTGAATGGGAGGTGCTCAGTATATTCGGCTTTACCTAGATCATGTATGAGTTTATAGATTAAATTCACTAATCCTATGCTTCCAGTCGGGTGCCAGACTTTAAAGGTGGGCAGTCTGTAGTCAGGGCTACACAAAAACAGGTTGTCCCTTCGCGCACGTTGCCTTACATGAAGGTGACTCTGTATGCATGACACTCAAAGTCTCTTTTGTATTCTTTATACCACGGACAATCTTTCCCTTGTCTATCAATCCTTGGATGACAGAAACAAGATAATGAGATCTAGATCTTCAATGCAGGGTTTTTTTTTGAGTGATTGACCTCAAGGGAAAGGTTTGTTTGAGAAAGGAATTACCACTGTAATGGGATTTTGGGGGACATTGCAGCCAAATCCATCATCTTTTATTGGTATCTGGCAGGTGGATTGTTGCTGGTAACTTTTGCCCTACTCATTACTTTTTCCAAGGATGCTACCAGAATTGAGGGATTATAACTGTCAGGAAAGAGTGAATAGGCTTCAGTTCTGAAGGCTGAGGGGCGACTTAATAGAGGCTTTAGAGGGTAGACATAGAGAAGACGTTTCCTCTTGCGGGGAAGTCCAAAACTAGGGATCATGAATAATAAATCAAATAGGGAATTCAGGAGAAACTTCTTGACCCAGGCAATGGTTAGAATGTGGAACAGGGAGTAGTTGAGGCGAATAGCATAGATGCATTTAAGAGGAAGCTAGATATATACATAAGTGAGAAAGGAATTTGATATGCTGAGAGGGTTAAATGAAGTAGGGTGGAAGGAGGCTCGTGTCGAGCATAAACACCGGCACAGACCAGTTGGGCCGAATGGCCTGTTTCTGCGCTGTACATTCCAAGTAATTCCATGTATTTATCGCTGTTGAGGTAAATGTTGCTCCACAAGCTACTGTAGAATATGATGAGCTGCCCTGACAGTATCAGATGATCAACTGCTATTGTTTACAATACTTACAGCAAGAGATCTGGTGAAACCAAGTACCCCATGCTTTGAAGCTGTGTATACTGGAGCATGTGCTGCTGGTAAGAAACCTGAATAAATTAAACAAATCACAGGGTAAGTTAACAGGAATTTACCATCTACAGTACCTTCAGTTCCGTATAACCTGTCACAGTACTAGCAACTGCAGTTACCGTGTATATTAATTCATGATTCAATAATGGTAACGGAGAAAAGAACAGGACTGAGGATTGTTAAATCACCAGGGCCTGATGGTTTCCACATTGCCGAATTAAAAGAATGTGAGGAAATTGCAGAAGCGTAAACTATAATCTCTCCAAGAGCTCTCGTAATTCGAGAATTGTGCCATTAGATTGGAAATTTTCTATCGTCACTCCAGTTAAGAAGGGTAGGAGAAAGAAACCAGGTAACTACAGGCCTGTCAGGTTGACGTCCGGAAGGCATTCGATACGGTTCCACACAAGAGATTATTAGCAAAACACGAGAGTGCGTGGAATTGGAGGTAATCTTTTAACTTGGTTTGGAACTTGGTTCAGAAGTAGGAGTCAAAGGGCTGGAATTTTGGTTCTGCTCATTTCGGGGCGGTAATGGCGGCGGGGCGGTAAAGTTTGCGCCCGGTAACAGTTTGCGCCTCAGTCAGCAAAATTCATCAGCTGGGCCCTGAGTGTGGGGTTACACACCTCTCTTAGGGCACTAGGCCGGCTGAGCAAGCGAAAATCCCGAGGTAAACAGCCTGCCTCGGAGCGCTCTAAGAGAGGCCTGAGCGGGAAAACTCCCCCACACCAGAAACATTCCCAATAAATAACTGACGCCACCACAACATAAAGGGCAAAAAAATTCAAATAAAAAACTATCGCACTTACCTTGAGGTGGACAGTACTTATCCCACTGCAGCCGCTACAGCTCGGACCACCAGCTTTCACAGGCGGTCCCAGCATGCTGCTCGACGGAGTGTTACGGATCGGGCAGCAGCCAACAATCGCGACCAGGGGCCTTGCACACCGGCTCTCCTCTTCCGGGCGGTAATGCTCCGTGCCCTGCCGAAACCGGCACCAAAAGTCCTGGCGGGGCACTGAAAGCTGGCCACCCGCCTGGAAGTGCTTACCGCCGCCATTGCCACCCCTCTGGGGCTAACAGGAGGGAGCAGAAGACCGAAAATCCAGCCCTATAGCGTGGGAATAAAGGATAGGAAATCTGATTGGTGGATGTGACAAGTGGTGTTCCTGGGGATTTATTCTGGGGCCTGTGTTTTTTTCACCCTATTATTAAAGACTTGGATGAAAGAGTAGAGAGTTTCATATCGAAGTTTGCAGATGACACAAAGTTAGGGGGGGAAAGTAAGATGGGAGCAGAATCGTCTAATTTATTCGAATATTAGCGCTGGGTCAATTTTCTCCCAGTCACTAACAGATCTATGCTTGCATTCCTTTGAGTATAGAAAGTTAAGGGGTATTCTTATTGAGGTGTTTAAACTGATTAAAGGAGGGTAGATAGAGAGAAATTCTTTCCTCTGGATCCACAATCTTGAAATTAGAGCTAGGTTGTTCAGGGGTGATGTCAGGAAGCACCTCTTCACACAAAGGGTCGTGGAAATCTGGAGCTCTCTCCCCCCAAAAGCTGCTGAGGTTGGGGGTTCAATTGAAAATGTCAAAACTGAGAATGATAGACAAGCGTATTAAGGGTTATGGAGCCAAGGTGGGTAGATGGAGTTAAGATACAGATCAGCCATGATCTAATTCAATGGCAGAACGGGCTCGAGGGACTGAATTGTTTGAAGGAGCTGAAATAGGGTAATGTTTGAGTGGGAGTCTTCTTCAAAGCAGATTACACTCACAGCATTGACAGACCTGCTGTGTATTTCCAGAATGTTCCTTTAAAAAAAAATGATTATTAGATATCCAGCATTCAAGCTAAAGTTAATTTTCATGTTATGATTCTTGATTGGAATTGAGATTTCAGGAAGTTTTGCTTGAACTGTATACAACACTAGTTAGACCACAGCTGGAGTACTGTGTGCAGTTCTGGTCACCGCATTACAGGAAAGATGTGATTGCACTAGAGAGGGTACAGAGGAGATTTACAAGGATGTTGCCTGGACTGGAGAATGTTAGCTACGGGAGAATATTAGATAGGTTGGGGTTGTTTTCTTTGCAATAGAGGAGGCTGAGGGAAGACCTAATTGAGGTGTACAAAATTATGAGGGACCTGGATAGAGTGAATAGGAAGGACCTGCTTACATTAGCCGAGGAGTCAACAACCAAGGCGCATGGATTTAAAATAGTTGGTGGAAGGATTAGAGGGGAGATGAGGAAAACAAATTTAACCCAGAGGGTAGAGTGGGTCTGGAACTCACTGCCTGAAAGCATGATAGAGGCAGAAATCCTCATCACATTTAAAAAGTACTTGGATTTGCACTTAAAGAGCCCTGCACTACAGGGCTATGGACCTAGTGCTGGAAGGTGGGATTAGGCTGAGTACACCTTTTCGACCGGATCAGACATGATGGGCCGAATGACCTCCTTCGAGTGGTAATTTTTCTATAACTCTATGATTTGCGGCACACAATAAGTGGCTATTCGGCCCATTGTGTCTGTGCTGTCTCTTTGCTAGAGCAACACAATACTAACCCCATTGCCCTGTTCTCTTTCCATGGCCCTGCATCTTCCTCGTAGAACCACTGGCGTTTACAGCATAGAAGGAGGCCATTCAGCCAATCAATTAGTCTGAATATGACAAATGACCGAGGATGGCTGAATCAGGATGAAATGACCATGCAAGTTAAGCGAAGCTCCCATGACTACTTTGTACATGTTTAATTATTGAACAAGATGTGTCACTTCCATGAACTTGCCGGCTTGTACATAAGAACATAACATAAGAACATAAGAAATAGGAGTAGGCCATACTGCCCCTCGAGCCTGCTCTGCCATTTAATACAATCATGGATGATCCAATCATGGACTCAGGTCCAGTTCCCCGCCTGCTCCCCATAAACCCTTATTCCCTTATCGGTTAAGAAACTGTCTATTTCTGTCTTAAATTTATTCAATAATCCAGCTTCCACAGCTCTCTGAGGCAGCGAATTCCACAGATTTACAACCCTTTGAGAGAAGAAATTCCTCCTCCTCGCAGTTTTAAATGGGCGACCCCTTATTCTAAGATTATGCCCCCTAGTTCTAGTCTCCCCTATCAATGGAAACATCCTCTCTGCATCCACCTTACCAAGCCCCCTCATAATCTTATATGTTTCGATAAGATCACCTCTCAGTCTTCTGAATTCCAATGAATCGAAGCCCAACCTACTCAACCTTTCCTCATAAATAAATCCCCTCATCTCCGGAATCAACCTAGTGAAGCTTCTCTGAATTGCCTCCAAAGCAAGTATATCCTTTCTTGAATATGTAAACCAATACTGTTGCAGTATTCCAGGTGTGGCCTCAGCAATACCCTGTATAACTGTAGCAAGACTTCCCTGCTTTTATACTCCATCCCCTTTGCAAAAAAGGCCAAGATTCCATTGGCCTTCCCCACCACTCCTGAGCATGTATCCCTCCATAGCCTCACCCCTCCCTATCTCTGTAACCTCCTCCAGCCCTACAACTTTCCGAGATATCTCCAGTCCTCCAATTCTGGCCTCTTGCTCAACCCCAATTTTAATCGCTCCACCATTGGCAGCTGAACTTCAGCTGTCAAGGCCCCACCCTTTTGAATTCTCTTCTTAAACCTCTCCACCTCTCTTTTCTCCTTTAAGAAGCTCCTTAAAACCTACCTCTTTGACCAAGGTTTTGGTCATCTGCCATAATATAATGATCCTTTGAAATGCCTTGAGATGTTTTACTATGTTAAAGGCGATATATAAATGCAATTTGTTGTTGTTGCTGTTGTATCCCACAAAATTAATGAACACTGCCTGCGAACACCTCATACTGCAGCTATTTTGCCATCGGCTATTTCTAGCTGGATAAATAAATCCTAAAGGGAATGTATGAACAGAGAGACCTGGGGGGGTATGTGGCACAAATCATTGAAGGTGGCAGGGCAGGTTGAGAAAGCAGTTAAAGAAAGCATACAGGATCCTGGGCTTTACAAATAGAGGCAGGGGGCTAGAAATTTGGTTCTCGGTGACACTTGTATTTTTTTTGCCAAAATTACCGTTATCGCAACGCTATGGCTATAAGGCCGTAAATTTGTGCAGCGGTAAAAATCGGCATTGCACGAGGATTTGCGGCACACACCACGATCCTCACCAACTGTAGTCAGAGGCTGATACCGCTGCAAGTTGGGCCTAGGGAGGGCGAAAAAAAACACCAAAAAATAAATAGGAAAAAAGGAAAAAAAAACTTCACAAAACATTTACAAGACACTTATCTAGCGAATCGCTGCAAAAGAATTAAAAAATAAAGACTTTAACTTCCATTTTTGGCAGGTCTTCATACTTACCGCTGATCCAAGGGCTGCAACGCAGCTTTTTCCTCGACAATTTTTTTTCGTCCTAAATACTGGTTCGCTCAGAGCCAAATTTTTGTCGAAAGCGATATTTCGAGTCTTGCACAGCGGCGCTCCTCTCTCCAGCGGTATTTGAAAAGCGCCACCGCAAAACGTCTCCGAGTTTCCCGCCGACCAAAAAAGGTGAAATAGCATCAAAAACCCGGTCACAAAATCACCAAATTTCTAGCCCAAAGAGCACAAAAGCAAGGAAGTTACGATGAACCTTTACAAAACACTGGTTCGGCTTTATCTGGAGTATTGTGTCCAATTCTAGGCACTGCACCTTAGGAAGGATGTGAAGGCCTTCGAGAGGGTGCAGAAAAGATTTACGAGAATGATTCCAGGGATGAGGGACTTCAGTTAGGTGGATAGACTGGGGAAGCTGGGGTTGTTCTCCTTAGAGCAGAGAAGGTTGAGAGATTTGATAGACGCGTTCAAAATCATGGGGGATCTGGACAGAGTAGATGGAGAGAAACTGTTTCCATTGGCGGAAGGGCCAAGGACACGGGTTTAAGGTGATTGGCAAAAGATACAAAGGCGATGCGAGGGAAAACTTTTTTACGCAGTGCGTGGTTAGGATCTGGAATGCACTGCCTGAAAGGGTGGTGGAGGCAGACTCAATCGTGGCTTTCAAGAGGGAATTGGATAAGTACCTGAAGGAAAAATGTTTGTCGGGTTACGGGGAAAATGCAGGGGTGTGGGATTAGCTGAAGTACACTTGCAGAGAGCCAGCATGGGCTTGACAGGCCGAATGGCTTCCTTCTGTGCTGTAACCATTCTATGATTCGAAAGAATCAAGCTTGACGATAAGATCTCTCAAAATGAGTAAGCCACATTAAATGAAACACTTCTCTCACAGCCTGTAATCTTGTTCTAATTCAAATGTGCAATTAGGGCAGGCACTTGCTTGAATTAGTATTATCTGTTCATTACTGTTACGATGCTGAGAGGTGCTGTTTCAATATTTACTCTGTGTACTCGTGTGCATGATGAGAAATATATTTCCTTCAAGATGCTCTCCAAATTGAGTTATCTCTCTCACGATCTTGGTATTCACTCTACTTCTCCAGCCTTGCGATACTTAAAATTGCAACATCGCCATCCGACTCCCACCTCCGCTCCAATATCCCACTCATTAAAAACGGGAGACACCCCCTCAGCAGGGTAGGTGGAGAATTGACGTTAGGAGGGACAGCTGGCTGGAAGAACGGGGAATAACAGATGGCAAACGACCTGGGTGAAATCAGAAAGAACAAAAACAACTTGCATTTATATAGCGCCTTTGACGTAGTAAAATGGGATAACACCTTCTGTAAGGCTTCACTCCGCTTCTCCTTGCTGCTCTGCTGCCTCCTCCACCTCTGCAGGATGCTGCTGTCCAACATCTGGCTCCTTCCTAAAGTGCGGAGCCCAGAATTGGACGCAATACTCCAGTAAAGGCCAAACCAGTGCTTTGTAAAGGTTCATCATAACTTCGCTGCTTCTATGCCTCTACTTATGAATCCCGTGAGATAACAAGAGTATTATCAAACAAAATTTGACGCTCAGCCACCTTAGGCAATATTAGAGCAGGGAACCAAAACCTTGGTCAAAGAGGTAGGTTTTAAGGAGGGTCTTAAAGGAGGAGAGGTGGAGAGGTGAAGGTTTAGGGAGGAAATGCTAGAGCCTATGGCCTAGGTAACAGATAGAAAATGTATTTATAGATGACAGGTGAGAATGTCGGCAGATAGTAGTTGACTCTTGTGTTATACAGTGGCATTTTGAGGTCTATTATACATGGGTTGACTTATGGTCACCGGAATGTGGGAAGGGAGGACCTTGAGACAATCACTATCACTAGGGGGGTAGTGCTGGACAGGCTAATGGGACTCAAAGTAGACAAGTCCCCTGGTCCTGATGAAATGCATCCCAGGGTAATAAAAGAGATGGCGGAAGTTATAGCAGAGGCATTCGTTATAATCTAGCAAAATTCTCTGGACTCTGGGGAGATACCAGCGGATTGGAAAGCAGCTAATGTAACGCCTCTGTTTAAAAAAGGGGGCAGACAAAAGGCAGGTAACTATAGGCTGGTTAGTTTAACATCTGTAGCGGGGAAAATGCTTGAAACTATCATTAAGGAAGAAATAGCGGGACATCTAGATAGGAATAGTGCAATCAAGCAGACGCAGCATGGATTCATGAAGGGGAAATCGTGTTTAACTAATTTACTGGAATTCTTTGAGGATATAACGAGCATGGTGGATAGAGGATGTGGTGTATTTAGATTTCCAAAAGGCATTCGATAAGGTGCCACACAAAAGGTTACTGCAGAAGATAGAGATACGCGGAGTCAGAGGAAATGTATTAGCATGGATTGAGAATTGGCTGGCGAACAGAAAGCAGAGAGTCGGGATAAATGGGTTCTTTTCAGGTTGGAAATTGGTGGTTAGTGGTGTGTCACAGGGATCGGTGCTGGGACCACAACTGTTTACAATATACATAGATGACCTGGAAGAGGGGACAGAATGTAGTGTAACAAAATCTGCAGATGACACAAAGATTAGTGGGAAAGCGGGTTGTGTAGAGGACACAGAGAGGCTGCAAAGAGATTTAGATAGATTAAGCGAATGGGCTAAGGTTTGGCCGATGGAATACAATGTCGGAAAGTGTGAGGTCATCCACCTTGGGAAAAAAAGCAGTAAAAGGGAATATTATTTGAATGGGGAGAAATTACAACATGCTGAGGTGCAGAGGGACCTGGGTATCCTTGTGCATGAAACTCGTTTTGGAGTTTATCTGCAAAACATAAAACATTAATCCGTGCCACCCGACCTGGATGACACACCAGACATTTACAAGGCCCTTTTTTTTTTCTTTTTTGTGTTTTTTTGTGTGTTTTTCTTTTTTTTTGTTTTTTTTTTGGGCACTAAAATCAAATTTTTTCCCCAGTGCTCCCAAAAAAAGGGAAGGGGGACACTAAAAGCACCGGCAATTAAAACAAATTAAACTTTAAAACGTAAAATCAAATTAAAATTTGGTTGCCGGGCGTGATGATGCACTCCAGTCCCTCCGGTGCCCACCTCTCGCGGAAGGCCGCGAGCGTACCGGTGGACACCGCGTGCTCCATCTCCAAGGACACCCTGGACCGGATGTAAGAGCGGAAGAGAGGCAGGCAGTCAGGTTGAATGATCCCCTCGACCGCCCGCTGCCTGGACCGGCTGATAGCACCCTTGGCCGTGGCCAGGAGCAGTCCTACGAGGAGGCCCTTGGACCTACCCGCTCCCCTCCGCACAGGGTGCCCAAAGATCAGAAGAGTGGGACTGAAGTGCAGCCAGAATTTCAGGAGCAGCCCCTTTAGATAATGAAACAGGGGCTGCAACCTCGTGCACTCAATAAAAACATGGAACACGGACTCCTCCAGACCGCAGAAAATGCAGGCGGCCTGGGAGTCCGTGAACCGGCTTAAAAATTTGTTGCATGGCACTGCTCTGTGCACCACCCTCCAGGCCAAGTCCCCGATGAATAGTGGGAGGACTCCCGCATAGAGTGCCCTCCATCGGGGACCCCCGCCTCCTCCGAACGGCAAGATGATACGCCATGGCGTGTCCGGACGGCCGGCGAGGATGGCAAAGTTGAGAGTGTGCAGGAGCAGCCCGTACAGGAAACCCCTCCGCGCGGAACTGAAAGGCACGGAGGGGATTTCCCCGAGGCGGCTCAAGTTGTGAGGCGCTGGCCCCCGAGGGAGGTTCCGGGGTTTGGCGCCGATGAGGAATTCCGTCCGGACGGGGGTCAGTTCGGACGGGATCTCCCCATGTGCTTGAGCCTCCTTGATGCACCTAACAGAGTCAGGGCCCAAAGCTGTTTTTAGCGACTCGATGGCTTCGGCCGCGTGGCGGACGATGGCTGAATTTAGGCGCCGCGCCAGCGTGCCTGGCGCCATCCAGCCCGCTCCTCCGCCATCGAGCAGGTCCCTGACCCTGGTCACCTCACCAGCCACAGCCCTCTCTTCCGACCGCCACATAAAACCTCGGTCGTGGAGGTACGGATTCCCGAGCAGCGGCTCCTGCAGGACAGCCGCCACTCCAGCCGGCGGAGAGCTACGCTTGGTGGAGACTTTGTTCCAGACCCTGATGAGTTCCTTGTAAAAGACAGGCAGCTCCCGGAGGGCGGTCCTGACACCCGCCAAGTTCACAAACAGGAGCTGCGTGTCGTAATTGAGGTCGCGCTGCTGGCGGAAGAAATACGTCGCCAGAGCACACCACCTAGGAGGGGGCTCGACGTAAAGGTATCTCTGCAGGGTCTGAAGACGGAAAGTCGCGAGCTGGGCGCTGACGCACACCAACGACTGACCGCCCTCCTCAAGCGGGAGACTCAAGACCGCAGCAGAGACCCAGTGCTTCCTGTTGTTCCAGAAGAAGTCCACCAGCTTCTTCTGTATCTTGGCGACAAACGCAGGGGGAGGGGTCAAAGTGACCAGCCGGTACCACAACATTGCGGCCACCAGCTGGTTTATGACTAGCGCTCGACCCCTGTAGGACAGCACTCGGAGCAGTCCTGTCCAGCGCCCTAGGCGAGTGGCGACCTTGGCCTCCAGCTCTTGCCAGTTCGCCAGCCAGGCTTCCTCGTCGGGGCTAGATAGAGGAGATGGGTCGTGCTCCAGGCAAAAGGCCTGAGCTCCTCCGGCAGGGAGTCCACCCGCCACTGACCCACCAGGAGTCCGGAACATTTCTCCCAGTTGATCCTGGCGGAGGACGCGGCCGAGTAAATCTCCTGGCACTCACGCATCCTCCGCAGGTCAGCGGGATCCTCTACCGCGAGGAGCACGTCATCGGCGTAAGCCGAGAGGACGACCTCCACGCCCGGCCCTTGCAGAGCCAATCCCGTCAACCTCGTCCGCAGGAGGCGCAGGAAAGGCTCCACGCAGACGGCATATAACTGGCCGGACATGGGGCATCCCTGGCGCACCCCTCTCCTAAAGCGAAGGGGCGCCGTCAAGGACCCGTTAACCTTAATCAGACACTCCGCGGCGGCGTACAAAAGTCGGATCCGGGCGACGAAATGCGTCCCGAACCCGAAAGCGTGCAGAGTTCCGAGCAGATAGTCGTGATCCACCCTGTCGAACGCCTTCTCTTGGTCGAGGGATAGGAAGGCGACCGACAGACCAGCCTCCTGGGAACAATGGATGAGGTCCCGGACCAGATGGATGTTATCGTGGATTGTCCGGCCCGGGACCGTGTAGGACTGGTCGGGGTGGATCATGTGGTCCAGCACGGCACCAAGGCGAGCAGACATCGCCCTGGCGAAGATTTTGTAGTCCGTGCTGAGGAGGGAGACTGGGCGCTAGTTCTTAAGGAGGCGGAGATCGCCCTTCTTAGGCAGCAGGACGATGACTGCCCTGCGCCAAGAGAGGGGCATCTCCCCGGTCGCCAGACTTTCCCCCAGGACCCGCGCGTAGTCGCTCCCCAGGACGTCCCAGAACGCCCTGTGGAACTCCACGGTCAGCCCGTCCAGCCCCGGGGATTTTCCCCTCGAGAGCCGGTTGAGGGCACCGGTCAGCTCCGCCAGGCTTAGCGGAGCTTCCAGATTTTCGGCGCCCTCCGGGCTGACCTTCGGCAGGTCCTCCCACAAAACTCTACGCGCTTCTCGCTGGACGGATCCGGAGAGAACAGAACCCCGTAATATTCACGGACCCTGTTGTTGACGCCCTCCGGATCCGAGACGAGAGAGCCGTCGTCGGCCAGCAGCATCAAGAGCTGCTTATGGACACTCTGCCTTTTTTCCAGCGAGTAGAAGAAGGGGGAGCCGCGGTCCAGATCCCGCAGGAACCGGATCCGCGACCTCACGAACGCGCCTCGGGACCCGACGAGCTGCAGGTCCTTCAGCGCGGCCTTCTTCGCTTCGTACACCGTCCGCAGGGCCGGGTCCTCGACGACTTGACCGAGACGGGATTCCAGGTCGAGCACCTCTTTTTCTAGGCGCCCGACCCTGGCCGCCCACCTCTTGCTCGACCCCCTCGCGTACGCTTGACAGAAGACGCGGACGTGAGCCTTGCCCACGTCCCACCATAGCCTCAAGGAGGGGAAGCCCCCCTGCTTCCTTCTCCAGTCGGCCCAGAATCGACGGAACGAGTCCTGGAACCGCTCATCCTCCAGCAGCCGGTTGTTAAAGTGCCAGTACGCGGACCCCGTCCTCGCGCGGAGCGAAGCGAGCTCCGCCCACACCAGGTGGTGGTCCGAACACGGCACCGGCTGCATGGAGGCCGCCGGGACGCAGGAAACGTACGCCCGAGACACGTAAAGGCGGTCGACTCTGGACCATCCTACTCCAGGCCTCACCCAAGTAAAGGCGCTGGAGTCGGGGTGGAGATTTCGCCAGACGTCCTCCAAGTCGAAGGACCCGACCAGGTCCCTCAACTTCTCCATCGCCGTCATGCTCTGCGGGGCACCGGAGCAGTCCTTCACCTCGAGGGTGCAGTTAAAATCCCCCCCGAGGACAATGCAGTCGCCGACGTCGACGGAGCCAAGAAGAGCGGACACTTCTTCGAAGAAGCGCACTTGCTGCGGGCCGGGCTGAGGGGCGTACACATTCACGAGATGGAGCAGCACATCCCCCAGGCGAACCGTTACGTGCAGCAAGCGGCCTGGCACTGGCTACTCGACCCCCAAGATCTCCGGCTGAAAATGCGGGCCCAGCAGGATGGCCACCCCACTAGAAGTGGCGGTGAGGTGGCTCATGCGGACCTCTCCTTGCCATTCCAGGAGCCATGTGGCTTCGTCTCCCGGAACGGTGTGGGTTTCTTGCAGGAAGCACACCGCATATTTCCCCTCCAGCAGGAGCGAAAAATTGTCAAATCTATGATGTGCCCCTCTGCCGCCGTTGATGTTGAGGCTGGCTATGGTTATCTTCATGACTAAAGCATAGTGCAACCTCTACCTTAACCTATTGCGGGGGAGGGAGCGGAGTCTTTTGTTGACCTCCACTCCTTCAGCAGCCCAGCGAGGAACTTTTTGAGCCGGCGCAGCTCAAGGCCTTGCGCTCTTGATAAGGGCCCGCCCGCGGCCATGGTTTTAGCGGCGACGCGGACGGAAGCGATGAGCAGCCCCAGCTCGGACCATCTTTCCCGGGCCAGATGGGCTCGGTTGCGGCGACCCTGGCTCTCGACCAAAAAGTCCCGGAGTTCCTC
Organism: Pristiophorus japonicus; assembly: GCF_044704955.1. Lineage (NCBI taxonomy): Eukaryota > Metazoa > Chordata > Chondrichthyes > Pristiophoridae > Pristiophorus > Pristiophorus japonicus. The sequence goes on from NC_091977.1 coordinate 28,248,260, forward strand.
TATGGGAATGAGGGGGGACTCAGCGGCGGGCACGAGGAGATCCACCGCCTCACTGGCGATGGGCTCGAGATCTTCACCCGCGTCCCCCACCGAGTCCCCGTCCTCCTCCGGCAGAGGAGTCCCCACTGGGCTCTTTTAAAAGTGGTGTTGGGTCAGGAAGCGACAGCGGAAGGGGTTCCTCCTCCGCCCCAGGAACCGGGGAACAAGGAGAGACCCGGCCATAGAAAATCCCCAGGCCCTCCAAGCGCTCCAGCTCCAAAGTAGGGGGCGAGGGTGGGTGTTCCTCCCCCTCCCCGCCGCCACCCCCCGGCCCAGCGTGTACAGATTCATTAAAAGTGCTAATACTTTGTGTTTCTGCTGAGTCGAGCAAATCCCGGGGGAAGTTGGATATTGGCTGGGCGGGCTCAGGTTCGGCCTTTTCGGCCCCGCCCGCCTCAGTCCCCGGGACGCTCGACCCGGCGGCTACGCATTCTTCCGCTGGCCCCACGCCCCCCACGACAGGCAGATCTTTCACGCCATCCCCGGGAGGCAGCGGCTGGGCAGCCTCGACTGCCTCACCCTCCCCGGGGACAGATTCCTCGTGCCTACGGCGCAGTTTGGGGGCGCCGGTGGGGGACACGGGACACGCGGCGGGCACCGACTTCTCCGCGGACGGATGTTGTTCCCCCCCGCCTCATTGGAGCAGCGCCTCCTTTTTTTCCTGGGGGGGCACGGAGACAGGGAGACACCCGTGTCTGCCGGGGCTTCCCGGTCCACTCCCCCCTTTTCCTTATCTTGCCCGCGCCTGAACCCCTCTGCGGTATTAGTCAAGGGCTCGGGCACGGGCTCAGGGCACCCCGCGCTGACGGGGTTGGGCCGAGCGCGGTGAACAGCTTGTCTGGCGCACTAAGGGGACCCGCCTCTAGGTGTTTCGCCTTCTTCTGCGCCTTCTTTCCGGCCGGACGCTCTACCTCCCCCCCGCCGGAGGCCGTGAAAACAAAGGCCCCCGACGATGCCCACGCACCCACAGCTCCCGACACGCGGACGCTACTAGGGGGAGGGGTGGCGGCGGCGCCAGCCTTGGCCGCCCTCGGTGGTTTAGCGGCTTTGGAGGCGGGGCAGTTCTTGCGAACGTGCCCCACCTCCCTGCAGGCATGGCACCGCACGCTGTCCGACGTCCAGAAGACGCGGTAGGCAGTCCCCTCGTGTACCACATTAAAATTGCCCTCTGTCGTCTCTTCCCGCGCCAGCCGGACAAAGAGCTGGCGGCGGAAGGAGAACACATGGCGCAGGCTGTTCTCCCTGAGGCCAAGCGGTATGGGGTTGATCCCCGACCTTACCTCCCCCAGTTGGTGTAGGTGAGGGAGGAGGAGCTCAGTGGGAACAAAGGGCGGGACGTTTGATAGAATGACCCTCTGCGCGGTGGCCTCGAGAGGGTCCACCGGCAGTAACGCCCCGCCCACCGTGAGCCCCTTTTCAATGGCCAGGGACACCGCCCGCTCCGACCCCAGGAAAAACACGGCCTTCCCAGACATCTTGGAGGCTGCGACAATGGCCGAGGGGCCGACTACCCCAGCCATCGCCCGCACGCACTCTTCAATGCTCATTGTGGGGTGAGTGTAGTTCTTGACCCCGTGTTTCTTAGTTATAAGTCTGAATGGTGGCAGGGCAGCAGGTGGCGCAGGAGGTGCCGTGGATGTGGATGCCGCCTGCGCATAAGTCCTAGCTGGCCCTGCCATCGGCGTAGATGGGGTCGCCATCACGGGGTCCCTTTAAGGGCTACACCCACCCCAAAGTCACAGGCCTTAATGGTCTTTAAATGGCCTCGTTTAATAGACTGAGCAGAGGAGCTCTTAACGAGGCACACCTTTTCCCTCGTTGACAATTGGGGAGGGGCCTTGCTCCCTCTGCTCAGTTGTCTTAATTGTTTTATATTTTTCCAATCAATTTGGGAGGAAAGGGCTCTCAGAGAGAGAGGGGAGAAACAGAGAGTAACAGAGAAAGAGAGAAGAGGGGAGGTGGGAAGGGGGGAAACTGCGAGGGCAGGTCTCCCCTCGCAGCTGTGGGTGGGTGCAATCCCCAGATGGCAAACAAAAATTGTCTTTGGGGTGGTCTTCGGGTGAGGGGAGAAGATGTCTTCACCTGGTGCAGCTGGAGCCACACAGGCACACACTCCCAACGATGTTAATTAGGGTGGATTAATTGTTTCTTCAGCCTGGTAGCTCCAGCTATCCCAGGCTAGGCAATGGGGGAGGGGCGCTTCAAAGGTGTGTGGGGCCTCGTTGTAAGCAAGGCCCCCACACACACTTCCACACACACACACCCCCCGCGATGTTCCGGCCCCCGACTGGTCTTCTTTCCTCCCCCCACCGATACAGCAAAATCTTTTAGGGACTGCACCAATACACCCACCTGTAGAATGGTAGAGTCTCCCTCCTTCCACACTGGATGTTGTTGTTGGTCTTTCCCCCTCTCTCCAACTCTTTGTAGAAATGGTGAAGTTGTTAAAGTTTTCTGCTTTTTCCTCCTCTCCCTCTGGGTGAAAGTTGGTGGTGAAGCCCCTTCCTTCCTTCCTTCTCTTCCTGGGCTGATTCACAGGACCAGCCAGGAGCAAAAGCAGCAGCTCCTTCTCTCACTGCTCACAGCTCCAACTGTTTAGGCCACGCCTCCACTGCTCCACAATTGGCCCAGGTGCAGCAGGTAATCAGGAAGGCGAATGGAATGTTGGCCTTCATTGCGAGAGGGATGGAGTACAAAAGCAGGGAGGTCCTGCTGCAACTATACAGGGTATTGGTGAGGCCGCACCTGGAGTACTGCGTGCAGTTTTGGTCACCTTACTTAAGGAAGGATATACTAGCTGTGGAGGGGGTACAGAGGCAATTCACTAGGCTGATTCCGGAGATGAGGGGGTTACCTTATGATGATAGATTGAGTAGACTGGGTCTTTACTCATTGGAGTTCAGAAGGATGAGGGGTGATCTTATAGAAACATTTAAAATCATGAAAGGGATAGACAAGATAGAGGCAGAGAGGTTGTTTCCACTGGTCGGGGAGACTAGAACTAGGGGACTAAAATACGGGGGAGCCAATTTAAAACCGAGTTGAGAAGGAATTTCTTCTCCCAGAGGGTTGTGAATCTGTGGAATTCTCGGCCCAAGGAAGCAGTTGAGGCTAGCTCATTGAATGTATTCAAGTCACAGATTGATAGATTTTTAACCAATTAGGGAATTAAGGGTTACGGGGAGAGGGCGGTTAAGTGGAGCTGAGTCCACGGCCAGATCAGCCATGATCTTATTGAATGGCGGAGCAGGCTCGAGGGGCTAGATGGCCTACTCCTGTTCCTAATTCTTATGTTCTTATGTTCTTATGTTCTTATATGTGAGTATATACAGTAAGTGATCCTATAATTCCATCATTTTTACCAATAGCTCTAAAGTGAAATTGGTACGCAGAACCCAGTGACTCCAGGGACTGTTTCTGATGTTATTTTGCTTTCTAAAATGTTTATCAATTTTTCAGTTCAATTTTGTATTTCAGCCCCCCTTGAGACAAAAGGCAACATTCCATTAGCCTATTTGATTACTCCTCCACAGCTCCAAACTCTCACCATTAAGAAATGCAAAAGCATTTTGACAGGGTACTTGTGGGACCTTCGGCAAAAGTCGTGAGTGATGCATGGTCTGTGCCTGGAGATCCGCAGGGTACATGCAAGCCCTCCTTCTGCAGGAATACTCCACCCATCTGCCTGCAGAAGACCCCCTTCCCAATTCCACTCAGCCACAGGGAGCCCAAGACCAACCAGTGATGAAAGAAGCTTTATCATTGTTCTATCTCTCTCATCACTGGACAAACTCCTGAACCCTTGCTTCCTGCCTGACCCAATTGGGACCCTGACTCTATCAATGAATGTTTTTGACTGTTATTCGTTGGGCATCGCTCCTATCCCTCATTGCCCTTGAGAGGATGGTGATGAGCTGCCTTCTTGAACAGGGCAGTTAAGAGTCAATCACATTGCTGTGGGATTGAAGTCAGACCAGGGAAGGACAGCAGGACAGTAGATTTCCTTCCCTAAATGGCATTAGTGAATCAGTTGGGTTTTTAATAACAATCCAGCAGTTTTTTTTATTCCAGATTTATTTAATTAAGTGAATTTAAATTCCCCAGCTGCCGTGGTGGGATTTGAACATGTCTTTGGATCATTAGTCTTGGCTTCGAGATAACTAGTCCAGTAACAAACCACTATGCTACCATACCCTCTGACAGAGCTATCCAATGTACAGAGGTATTTGCAAATACTGTGCAAATTGTACTGTAGCATGCACTCTGAATTGTGACTCAGAATGTATGCAATTCCTTTATTTTTGTCTGTTTCTTCAATTTCTTTATAAAAAAGAATCGTGCTATCAGTACCAACTCCACAGACAATGGAGCAGTCCATGCCCGCATGCAGCAAGATCTGGACAGCATTCAGACTTAGGCTGATAAGTAGCAAGTTACATTTGCGTCACATAAGTGCCAGGCGACCATTGCCAACAAGCGAGAGCCTAACCACCTCCCCCTGATATTCAACAGCATTACCATCGCCGAATCCCCCAAAATCAACATCCTGGGGAGGGGGGGCGTTCACCATTGACCAGAATCTTAACTGGACCAACAACTTAAACACTGTAGCAACAAGAGCAGGTCAGAGGCTGGGTATTCTGTGGTGAGTGTCTCGCCTCCTGACTCCCCAAAGCTTTTCCACCATCTACAAGGCACAAGTCAGGAGTGTGATGGAATACTCTCCACTTGCCTGGATGAGTGCAGCTCCAACAACATTCAAGAAGCTCGACACCAACCGGGACAAAGCAACCCGCTTGATCGATACTCCATCCACCACCTTCAACATGCACACTTGGAAATATATCGCCGTTCCTTCATCGTCACTGGGTCAAAATCATGGAACTCCCTCCCTAACAGCACTGTGGGAGTACCTTCGCCACACGGACTGCAGCGGTTCAAGAAGGCGGCTCACCACCACCTTCTCATGGGCAATTAGGGATGGGCAATAAATGCTGGCCTTGCCAGCGACGCCCACATCCCAGGAACAAATTTTTTTAAAAGCTGATTAAAAATCAGTACCGGTTTACCTCTTTCACAAAAGAAAGAATAAAGAACTTGCATTTATATAGCGCCTGTCATGACCTCAGGAGGTGCCAAAGCGCTTTGCAGCCAATGAAGTACTTTTGAAAGTGCCGTTACTGTTGTAATGCAGGGAATTGCATTAAGTAGTATGCAAGAAATACAGAGTAAGCAGTTCTTTGCTCAGTTACTTAGCTTACGGCCTCCTATCACCGTGCTCAAACAGTGCAGCCTGACTGCGTGACTCCGGTAGTCCTTCTAATAAAAACGTCAAAGTTGCTTGGGTCTTGTTAATAAACATCAGGATTTATGAAATATTTATATTCCGAGTAGCCGCACTGTGTGCCAAGATTGGATTGTTATCTATCGCGTGAGCTGGCCAGTTTTGCTCGCACCTCCATCTTTTCCCATTCCAGCAGCCTAAACAATAGTCTTGCAATAAAAAAAACACATGGAAAAATTCCCATTTTATTATTATTGGACAAGACGCGAGCTGCACAAAGACCCCTGGGACCTGTTGCCCTCCCACCTGCCTGCGACGCACACTACAGGATGTGGAAAAGCTGACTACTCCAAAAATACAGAACACGCAACTGGAAAATATCCTGACTGAACAGCCATTGCTTCAACGTGACTGAATAAGTTGGATTCCTTCATATTACATCATATTTCAGGATTTTTTACGTGTTTTTTTTCCCACAATTCATAAGAAGATAAGAAATAGGAGCAGGAATAGGTCATTCGGCCCATCGAGCCTGCTCCGCCATTCAATAAGATCATGGCTGATCTGATTCAGTTTGCTGAGCCAATGGCCTCTCATGCAAAAGAAGCAGCGTGAGTGCAACAGGAGGCGAACTTGTCCCGATTTAGGCTGCCGCTGCACTCAGTATTTCCTCAGATTAGAACGAGAGAGAGGCTGGTGCCTGTGGACCTACAAAGTGCCAGGCGAAGCTCAATTACAACGCACTCGCGGCTTCCTTTTTAATCGGCGCTCCTCACCGTCTCCGGCCGATGCGTTCTATCCGGTTTCAATAACACGAGGGCGATCCGCGCTGCACGTGACAGGGAATGCCACCGTAAGTAACTTGGAGTTATGGACGGGGCTCTCCACGGAGCTGCTGCCACTCCGCCGCCGTAACTTCACCGGGGCCGGGGTGGAAATTTACGCCGCACTCCGGGGGAATGCTCGGCCGTTTGGTTCCTGCCCCGCTCTCCGCTTTAATAACCAGAAACAAAATTGTTTGTTCCACTGGCCGAAGGCGTCGCCATTACACAACTTCACAGCTTTGCATTCCTCCAAATCTGGCCTCTTGTGTCACTTCCATCGCCTCTCCACTGGCGGCCGTCCCTTCAGCCGCCTGGGCCCGAAGTTCTGGAATTCCCTCCCTATATCTCTCCTCCTCTCCACCTCTCTCAACTCCTAAGATGCTCCTTAAAACCTCCCTCTTTGATCAAGCTTTTCGACACCTGCCCTAATATCTCTTTACGTGGCTCGGTGTCAATTTTTCTCTGATTACGCTTCTGTGAAGTGCTTTGGGATGATAAAGGGCCTATATGAATGCAAGTTGTTAATGTTAAAGCAATGAAATAGTAAGGCTTCAAAAATTTAATTGAGTTATCATAAAGAAAAGAAAAGAAAGACTGAATTTATATAGCATCGATCACTGGATGTCTCAAAGCACTTCACAGACAATTAAGGAGTGTATTTACTGTTGTAATGTAGGAAACGGCACAAACAATTTGCACACAACAAGCTCCCACAAATAGCAATATGATAATGACCAGGTAAACTGTATTATGTTTATTGAGGGATAAATATTGCTCAGGACATCGGGGCTAACTCTCCTGCTCTTCTTCAAAATAGTGCCATGGGATCTTTTACATCCACTTGAGAGAGTAAACGGGGCCTCGGTGTAATGTCACATCTGAAAGACGGCACCATCAACAGTGCAGCACTCCCTCAGCACTGCACTGGAGTGTCAGCCGAGAGTTTTTGTGCTTAAGTCTCTGGAATGGGTCTTGAACCCACAACCTTCTGACTCAAAGGCAAGAGTGCTACCCACTGAGCCACAGCTGACACTGCAACATAGCCGACAGGGACCACACAATCGTCTGGATTTTGCGGTCGGCAGTGTACATGGGGATTATGCAGCCAGCATCCGAACGGAATACGAACTGACCTGATGGGGTCCCTCCTTTGAGAACTCACTGGGAGATGCTGCGTAGTAGAGGGCAGCGCAGTGGCCCACGGATCCCAGGGGCCGCAGCGTGTGCAGAAACGTACCTGGGATTATGTGGGCCGGTGCGCCAATCTACAAACAGAAGAGGTTTCTCATTATTTATGACATCGAAGTTTATGCACATTAAATCCTGGAAGGCTCTCGTAATGAAGGTTGCTTTTTTTTAAGCTTATGAGCCACATGGATGCAAAAAACTCCCCCTCAATATAGCAACTGCTTCCTCCAAACTTTTCCTAGGCAATAAATACTTTCATGGACAAAATCTTAAAATGCTTCCTTTTCCGGCCTCGTATAGTTTTAGAATTACTTGGATTTGTCAGAGGGTATCCCCATACATAGAAACATAGAAAATAGTGCAGGAGCAGGCCATTCGGCCCTTCGAGCCTGCACCACCATTCAATATGATCATGGTTGATCATGCAACTTCAGTATCCCATTCCTGCTTTCTCTCCATACCTGCTGATCCCTTGAGCCGTAAGGGCCACATCTAACTCCTTTTTGAATATATCTAACGAACTGGCCTCAACAACTTTCTGTGGTAGAGAATTCCACAGGTTCACAATTCTCTGGATGAAAAAGTTTCTCCTCATCTCGGTCCTAGATGTCTTACCCCTTATCCTGAGACTGTGACCCCTGGTTCTGGACTTCCCCAACATCGGGAACATTCTTCCTGCATCTAACCTGACCAATCCCATCAGAATTCTGAGATCCCCTCTCATTCTTCTGTAAGCCTAGTCGATCTAGTCTTTCTTCATTTGTCAGTTCTGCCATCCCGGGAATCAGTCTGGTAAACCTTTGCTGCACTCCCTCAATAGCAAGAATGTCCTTCCTCAGATTAGGAGACCAAAACTGAACACAATACTCAAGGTGTGGTCTCACCAAGGCCCTGTACAACTGCAGCAAGACCTCCTTGCTCCTATACTCAAATTCCCTCGCTATGAAGGCCAGCATGCCATTTGGTTTCTTTACTGCCTGCTGTACCTGCATGCCTACCTTCAATGACTGATGTACCATGACACCCAGGTCTCGTTGCACCTCCCCTTTTACTAATCGGTCACCATTCAGATAATAATCTGCCTTCCTGTTTTTGGCACCAAAGTGGATAACCTCACACTTATCCACATTATACTGCATCTGCTATACATTTGCCTACTCACCTAACCTTTCCAAGTCCTCCTGCAGCCTCCTAGCACCCTCCTCGCAGCAAGCACTGCCACCCAGCTTAGTGTTGTCTGCAAACTTGGAGATATTACACTCAATTCCTTCGTCTAAATCATTAATGTATATTGTAAATAGCTGGGGTCCCAGCACTAAACCTTGCGGCAACCCCACTAGTCACTGCCTGCCATTCTGAAAAGGACCCGTTTATTCCCACTCTTTGCTTCCTGTCTGCCAACCAGTTCTCTATCCACGTCAATACATTACCCCCAATACCATGTGCTTTAATTTTGCACACTAATCTCTTGAGTGGGACCTTGTCAAAAGCCTTTTGAAAGTCCAAATACACCACATCCACTGGTTCTCCCTTATCCACTCTACTAGTTACATCCTCAAAAAACTCTAGAAGATTTGTCAAGCATGATTCCCCTTTCATAAATTCATGCTGACTTGGACCGATCCTGTCACTGCTTTCCAAATGCACTGCTATTACATCTTTAATAATTGAGATGAGGAGAAACTTCTTCACTCAGAGAGTTGTTAACCTGTGGAATTCCCTACTGCAGAGACTTGTTGATGCCAGTTGATTGGATATATTCAAGAGGGAGTTAGATATGGCCCTTACGGCTAAAGGGATCAAGAGGTCTGGAGAGAAAGCGGGAAAGGGGTACTGAGGTGAATGATCAGCCATGATCTTATTGAATGGTGGTGCAGGCTCGAAGGGCCGAATGGCTTACTCCTCCACCTATTTTCTATGTTACTATGTTTCTATGTGCAATTGTTGTAGTTCATCCATGTGATATTTAAATGTCTGCCATTGCCTAACCACTGTCAACCCTTTAAGTATCATTCTCCAGTCTATCCTACTCAATTCACGTCTCATACCGTCAAAGTTTCCTTTCTTTAAGTTCAGGACCCTAATCTCTGACTTAACTGTGCCACTCTCCATCTTAATGAAGAATTCTACCATATTATGGTCACTCTTCCCCAAGGGGCCCAGCATGACCAGATTGCTAATTAATCCTCTCTCATTACACAAGACCCAGTTTAGGATGGCCTGCTCTCTAGTTTTTCTTTGACATGCCTGCATGCCAACTTTCAATGACTGATGTACAGGTCCTGCACTTGTTTGCACCTGCTGTAAAATTTTCAGATGTAATTGCTGGGCAATCAGCAAACTCTGCACCAGCAATTGGGATTTCCAAGGCTATATGGATCATCTGTTGAATTGAAAATTGACATATAGGCCAGACCGGGTAAAGGCAGCAGATTTCCTTCCCTATTGGACATTAGTGAACCAGATGGGTTTTTACAACAATTTGGTAGTTTCAGGGTCACCATTACTGATATTGGTTTATTTATTCCAGATTTATTTAATTAACAATTTAAATTCCCCAGTTGCCGTGGTGGGATTTGAACTCATGTCTCTGGATCATTAGTTTAGGCCTTTGGATTACTAGTCCAGTAACATGACCACTATGCTATCGCACCCTCAATATATATATTTATTATATATATTCTTAGAAAAAGTTGGAGAATCACATGTGTCTGCCATTTGCTTGGGGAATCAGTGATGAAGGGCTATTGATTTAATATTAAAATCATCGCTCTGAGAACGAGGAGAGAAGTTGACAAGAAATATACTTACAGAGAGTTGTTGCGAGTGTGGAGCACTGCATGAACCCTCCCCCTTCCCGCCACTACTCTTCAGCTCTGTTTGCACGGAGCGGGCTGGCTTAATCATCATCATCATAGGCAGTCCATCGGAATCAAGGAAGACTTGCTTCCACTCTAAAAATGAGTCCTTGGGTGGCTCCAATACGAGAACCACAGTCCCTGTCACAGGTGGGACAGATAGTCGTTGACGATAAGGGAGGGTGGGACAGGTTTGCCATATGCTCCTTCCGCTGCCTGTGCTTGATTTCTGCATGCTCTCAGCAATGAGACTCGAGGTGCTCAGCGCCCTCTCGGATGCACTTCCTCCACTTTAGGGCAGTCTTTGGCCAGGATCTCCCAGGTGTCAGTGGGGATGTTGCACTTTATCAGGGATGCTTTGAAGGTGTCCTTGCAACGTTTCCTCGGCTCACCTTTGGCTCGTTTGCCGTGAAGGAGTTCCGAGTAGAGCGCTTGCTTTGGGAGTCTCGTGTCTGACATGCGAACAATGTGTCCTGCCCAGCGGAGTTGATCAAGTGTGGTCAGCGCTTCAATGCTGGGGATGTTGGCCTGGTTGAGGACGCTAACGTTGGTGCGTCTGTCCTCCCAGGTGATTTGCAGGATCTTGCGGAGACATCATTGGTAGTATTTCTCCAGCAACTTGAGGTGAGTACTGTACATGGTCCATGTCTCTGAGCCATACAGGAGGGCAGGTTTTCCTACAGCCATGTAGACCATGAGCTTGGTGGCAGATTTGAGGGCCTGGTCTTCGAACATTCTTTTCCTCAGATGGCCGAAGGCTGCACTGGCACACTGGAGGTGGTGTTGAATCTCGTCATCAATGTCTGCTCTTGTTGATAAGAGACTCCCAAGGTATGGGAAATGGTCTACGTTGTCCAGGGCCGCGCCACGGATCCTGATGACTGGAGGGCAGTGCTGTGCGGCGGGGACAGGCTGGTGGATGTTTAGTGTAAGGCCCATGCTTTCGTATGCCTCAGTGAATATGTTGACTATAACTTGGAGTTCAGCCTCTGTATGTGCGCAGACACAGGCGTCGTCCGCGTACTGTAGCTCGATGTCAGAGGTTAGAGTAGTCTTGGACCTGGCCTGGAGATTTTCGAATGTTGAGCAGCTTCCCATTGGTTCTGTAGTTTAGTTCCACTCCAGAGTGATGTGTGTTGACTTTGAGATGTAGCATTGCAGCGAGGAAGATTGAGAAGAGGGTTGGGGCGATGACCTGCTTGACACCGGTCCAGGTGTGGATTGGGTCTGTAATGGATCCATTGGTAAGGATCACGGCCTGTATGTAGTCATGGAGCTAGGTTAAAATTTGGTCTTAGAAGACTAAATGGACGAGGAATTTACCAGCCAGGCTAGCAGCAAATCGATTTCTTGGGGTACATGTTATTACAGCATTCTCTGAAATAATATAGCGCTGTGCACTATGGCTGGGAGTTTAAAAATACAAATGAAACAGCATAAAAATTGAATTAGAAAAACAATACCAGTAAGGCTAACAATAGGGCGTGCAACCACTTTTAATGGAAAACGTAAAACATGTATTTGGTTGTTTTTGCCTCTATTGTGGAGGGAAAATAGTGCATTATGTCAACTTCAGCATACTGTGCACAGTTTATATTCCAGTGTGCTGCTTAACTTCATTTAGTGTTTGGCAAAATTAGGGTACAGAAAAAAAGAAGGGAAGTTTATATAATGCATTTTCAATTATCGAGGCGCTTGGGCTAAAAATATAAATAGGAGTCACGGATCACAACAGCTGTGCAAATGTGTAGGAAAATAATCAACCCACCCTGCGGAGATCATTCTCCAGAGCTCTGATATCAATCTATTTTTGAATATATGAAAAGTCAGAGGAACATAACATTTTGGAATACAGTATACGAGTAATTTGAGACGTGACGTGGTGAGGAACCGGTGACTTGCACATCCCTAATTTTCTTTGCCCCATCGTTGTTGGCTGTGCCTTCAGCTGCCGAGGCCTTAAGATCTGAAATTCCCTCCTCTAACCCTCTCTGCCTCTCTCCCTCTCTCTCCTCCTTTAAGACACTCCTTAACATCTACCTGGTCAAGCTATTGGTCAATTATCCTAATATCTCCTAATGCGGCCTTATCAAATTTTGCCTGATAGTGCTTCTGTGTAGCACCTTGGGACGTTTTATTATGTTAAAGGTGCTCCATAAATGCAAATTGTTGTTGGCTTTGGACCTATGGTCCCCAAAACTCTCCACCATTGGGGGTTTTCCTTGTCTCAGGTCTGGGTCTTTTGTAGACAAATTGATAGAGATTGATTGCCAAGATTAGTCAACAATTCCATTATCGTATCCTGCGACTGTCAGGATGATAGAAGATGAACTAGATGGACCTTGGTCGTTTTTCACCGAGCAACTTATATGATTCCCACGTCAGAGTCTGATGCTACATACATGCGTCACTCAGATTGGTCAATTGGATGAAATGGGTTTTTCTTTGAATTTGAGATCTATAAGAGGGTGATTAGCATAACTCTCAGGGAATTCTCCAAGACTCTCTTTGTCTTCATTAGATGTAGTTTTTCTTGCTGATTAAAATATGATTATTTATGTTTTTTCTAGCCGCCTTCTGTAGTAATCTTTATGAGCAGATGTGATGGTCTACAGAGCAGTAGTGATGCCTGCCCTCCTATATGCTTCAGAGAATATGGACTATGTACAGTAGGCACCTCAAAGCACCGGAGAAGTACCACTAATGCTGCCTCCACAAAATTCATTGGCAGGATAGATGCACCAATGTCAGCATTCCCTCTCAGGCCAACATCCCCAGTATTGAGGACATTGACCACGCTCGACCAACTCCGGTGGGTGGGCCATACTGTCCGCATGCCCGATGCTAGACTCCTGAAACAGGCGTTCTATTCCGAGCTACGTCATGGCAGGCGAGTCCCAGGAGGGCAGAGAAAATGCTTCAAGGACAGCCTCAAAGCCTCCTTGAAAAAATGCAACATCCCCACCAACTCTTGGGAATCCCTGACCCAAGACCATTCAAAGTGTAGGAGGAACATCCGAGAAGGTACCGAACACTTCGAGACTCCACACCAGGAGCACGCGGAAGCCAAGCACAAAATGAGGAAGGAACACACGACAACCCACGCACCCCACCCACCCGTCCCTCCAACCAATGTCTGTCCCACCTGTGACAGAGACTATAGAGCCCGCATTGGTCTCATCAGTCACCTTCAAACTTATTTTAGTGTGGAAGCAAGTCATCCTTGACTCCGGGAGACTGCCTAAGAAGGAGATACTGTTAGCATCAACTGGGGTCATGTTGGAGGAAAAGCTGGAATATATGTTGACTGCAGATGCATACCCATCAGTCCCTGCTCACATAGTGGCTCCTAAAATAACATTTCGACTGTGGCTCGCTCTCACGTTACAAGGTATAATAATTTGGCTTCTTCCAGGAAGAACACAGAAAGAATATCTCATGGTAGAGGACTGGTTCAATTATGAAACAGTCAGTCCAGTGATTGACTGCAGTGAAAAAGGTAGGTTGGCATTGCTTCCTGCTGTCACCCAGCTCGAGAAATTTAATTACCCACGCTTCAAATGTCCAGCTCATTTGGAAGGCACAGGCCCAGAGATCGCTCCGAAGCGTTGACATGAATGTGTCATGCCCTATCTGGTTCTGTGCAGTGGTTAGAGCAGAGACTGAGAAATAAATAGACCTGCCCTATCTTAGTATCCATGTCTCATTAACTTGACATCTTCCAGGACACTTGCTGACTGTTCAGTTGACCCCAGAAATAGGAACCTTCCTGCTGCATGTGTCACTCAGATTGGTCAATTGGATGGAAAGGGGTTTTTCTTTGAATTTGAAATCTATATGAGGGTGATTAGCACAACTCTTAGGGAATTTTCCCAGGCTCTCTTCGTCTTCATTAGCTGTAGTTTATCTTGTTGATTAGAAGAAGATTATTTATGTTTTATTTTAGCCTTCTTCTCTAGTAATCTTTATGAACGATGTAGAAGGAGAGAAAAAAGAAAGAATTTGCATTTATATAGTACCTTTCACGACCTCAGGACACCATAAAACACTTTACAGCCAATGAAGTACCTTTGAAGTGTAGCCACTGTTGTAATGTAGGGGTACTTACTGCTTTAACCAAGCTTTTGGTCATCTGCTGAAATTTCTTCTTCTATGGCTCGGTATCAAATTTATCTGGTTTGCCTTTATCACTGCTGTGAAGTGCCTTGGGACGTTAAAGGCGCTATATAAATAAAAGTTGTTGTTGTTGTACCTTACGAAGTGCAAAATATATTCAGGTCAGAGAGTAAGAGGTTAAACTGTTCGGTTATACTAGCCAGTTACAGGCAGAAATTAGTGTCTTACTTAATTGCTGTCTGAGATCAAGGAAGTTGAGAGTTAAGACAACTATCTCAGATACAGCCACTTGAGCAAAAAGTGGGTTCAGGTGGAACAGAGGATTCAAGTGGAACAGATAACCTCGCCACCAAAGGGACTCATTGTCTTTACATTCCAGAATGCCTTTGACGTGTTAAAATGTCCGAAGGCACTTCATAGAAGCATTATCAAACAAGATTTGATTGACACTGACTGACATTAGTTATTACTCAAACTGCTGGCTGACTGCCTACAAATAATTCTACCCATTAATTGTTTATATACTCAAAGTTCAAATATAAATAGTGATACTTGTAGTCAATAAATGGTTGTTAGTGCATTGACTTGTTATCTGACATCTTCTTTGACAATTAGGCTGGAAAGGATTAATTAATTCACTTAGTAGCTTGTGGGGATCTAATTAAGGGTTAGTGAGGTAAATCCAAATTCAATCCGAACTGAGTGATGCAATGATGAGACAATTTTAGCTATCTTTCACTCCTAAGCTGGGTGATACACTCCATATGTTCCTTTAGTGAGGAGATAAGTGAGGGAGTTAAGGATGTGCCTGGTTGCTTGGCCCTTTTTCTTCATTCTCAGGAGGTGGCCGACTATGGTGAATCCCGCATTTATTGTCCATCCCGAGTTGTCCATTTAATAATTATAGAATGGTTACAGCACAGAAGGAGGCTATTCAGCCCGTCAAGCTCTTGCCGGCTTTCTGCAAGAGCACTTCAGCTAGTCCCACTCCCCCGCCCTTTCCCCGTAGCCCTGCAAATTTCTTTTCATTCAGGTACTTATCCATCATCATCATAGGCAGTCCCTCAAAATCGAGGAAGACTTGCTTCCATTCCAAAAGTGAGTTCTCAGGTGACTGAACAGTCCAATACGGGAATTACAGTCTCTGTCGCAGGTGGGACAGACAGTTTTTGGAGGAAAATGTGGGTGGGGAGTCTGGTTTGCCGCACGCTCCTTCCGCTGCCTGCGCTTGTTTTCTGCATGCTCTCGGCGACGAGACTCAAGGTGCTCAGCGCCCTCCCGGATGCTCTTCCTCCATTAGACTGGTCTTTGGCCAGGGACTCCCAGGTGTCAGTGGGGATGTTGCACTTTATCAAGAAGGCTTTGAGGGTGTCCTTGAAACGTTTCCTCTGCCCACCTGGGTATCACCTCCCATGTAGGAGTTCCAAGCAAGGCGCTTGCTTTGGGCATCTTGTGTCGGGCATGCGAACAATGTGGCCTGCCCAGCGGAGCTGGTCGAGTGTCGATGCTGGGGATGTTGGTCTGGTCGAGGACGCTAACGTTGGTGCGTCTACCCTCCCAGTACTTATCCAATTCCCCTTTGAAAGCCACGATTGAATTCGCCTCCACCACTCACTCAGGCAGTGCATTCCAGATCCTAAACATTCGCTGTGTAAAAATAAGACAACTGCGTGGCTTGCTCGGCCCTTAATGATGTGGAACTGGAGTTGCGTATAGGACAGGATGATAGATTTCCTTCCCTGTAAATCATTAGTGAACAATTTTGGTTTTGGAACTACAATCCGACAACATCATGGCCACTTTTACTGCCAGTTTTTTAAATTTCCATATATTTTTTAACTGAATTCAACTTCTCAAGCTGCCATGGTGGGGGGAATTTGAATTTGCAATCTTTGGATTATTCGTCCAGTAACACAACCACTACACCAAAATATTTATCAAGATACCGAAACCCAGTGTTCTGACAGTGTACTGACGCAGGTTTATAATGGACAAGTTTTGGTCAGATGCCAGAGGGGAATGTCTTTACATAGAGTGTGATCGACAGCTGGAATGGGAGTCAGGAATGAGTCTGGAACATTTGAATTAATGTAAGAAAAAGCTGGCTGCTGTAATGGAAAGACAATATTCCAGAAGGATGAGATCAAATGGAAAGAGAGATCCCTCATCATCTGAACCAACCTTTCAAGTTTTTATTTGCTTTTGCGATATACAGGACATACAGTGAAATCTGCACAAACAGACACTCCATAAAAACAAGCACTGAAAGACTTGTATTTATATTACCACTCACATCCTCTGGACGTTCCAAAGCGCTTTACAGCCAATGAAGTACTTTGTGAAGTGTAGTCACTGTTGTAATGTAGGAAACGCAGCAACCAATTTGCGCATAGCAAGCTCCCACAAACTGCAATGTGATAATGACCAGATAACCTATTATATTGATTGAGGGATAAATATTGGCCGGAACACCAGAGACAACTCCCCTGCTCTTCAAAATAGTGCCATAGTATCTTTTACATCAACTCAGCACTGCACTGGTTGTCAGCCTAGATTCTTTTGTGCTCAAGTCTTTGATTTTTTCTGCCAAAGTGCATAACCTCACATTTTCCAACATTATACACCGTCTGTCAAATTTTTGCCCACTCACTTAACCTGTCTATGTTCTTTTGCAGATTTTTTGTGTCCTCCTCACACATTGCTTTTCCTCCCATCTTTGTATCGTCAGCAAACTTGGCTACATTACGCTCGATCCCTTCTTCCAAGTCATTAATATAGATTGTAAAAAGTTGGGATCCCAGCACTGATCCCTGTGGCACCCCACTAGTTACCCGAGTATTAACCATTTATTCTGACTCTCTGTTTTCTGTTAGTTAGCCAATCCTCTATCCATGCTAAGATGTTACCCCCAATCCCGTGAACTTTTATCTCGTGTAGTAACCTTTTATGTGGCACCTTGTCAAATGCCTTCTGGAAGTCCAAATACACCACATCCACTGGTTCCCCTTTATCCACCCTGTTCGTTACATCCTCAAAGAATTCCAGTAAATTTGTCAAACATGACTTCCCCTTCATAAATCCATGCTGACTCTGCCTGACTGAATTATGTTTATCCAAATGTCCCGCTACTGCTTCTTTAATAATGGACTCCAACATTTTCCCAACCACAGATGTTCGGCTAACTGGTCTATAGTTTCCTGCTTTTTGTCAATCTCCTTTTTTAAA
Organism: Pristiophorus japonicus; assembly: GCF_044704955.1. Taxonomy (NCBI): domain Eukaryota; kingdom Metazoa; phylum Chordata; class Chondrichthyes; family Pristiophoridae; genus Pristiophorus; species Pristiophorus japonicus. The sequence goes on from NC_091977.1 coordinate 28,265,794, forward strand.
TAGGGGTGTCACATTTGCGGTTTTCCAAGCTGCTGGGACCTCCCCAGAATCCAGAGAATGTTGGTAAATTACAACCAATGCATCCACTATCCCTGCCACAACTTCTCTTAAGACCCTAGGATGCAAACCATCAGGTCCAGGAGATTTATCCATCTTTAGTCCCGTTATCTTACTGAGTACCACCTCCTTAGTGATTGTGATTGTGTTAAGTTCCTCTCCTCCTATAGCCCCCTGACTAACCACTGTTGGGATATTGTTAGTGTCCTCTACCATAAAGACTGCTACAAAAGCGTTATATAAATACAAGTTGTTGTTGCTATTGATTTGAAGTGTTCCCGGCTTCACCCCAGGGGGATAGAGCTCTTTCTCTGCAATTATGTGTGGTGTATGTAGCACACAAATCACTGACTCCACACGGTCTGGTGTAAGTCTAACTGCTGTGACCTTCGTCCTTTATTGTTCAGCTCCAGAGTGCCTCCCAGGTGTGGTGGTTACCCTTATATAGTCCTTGTTACAGGCACTACCAGGGTTTCCCACCGCAGCGCCCTCTGTGGTGTGGCATAGTACTTACATTACATTTAAGGTACTGGGACGATACACACATCATTACATAACATTATGGATGCTGGGTAAAGAACTCACCATGCTACTGAATTTATTTACAGTACATGCAGCGACCATTTTGAAAACAAGGACCCCTGCAAGAAAAGGAGGGCTGGGGCAAGGCTCCAAGGTGTCCGTAATTTACAGCTTTCAATGCATAAAATGTAACCTTCTCTGAAATAAAGTGTTACGCTAACACTGCTGTAAAAATCGCACAGATCCAATAACTTCAGTTTGTATTGTGTAATATTATTGTGGGAACCTGCATACTATCTGTTTAAAACTCATTCCCCCTTTTTGATAGAAATTAGTTTTTTTAGTTTTCTGCATTATAAAGAGTGGCCCTGCTCAATAAAAAAAAATCCCACAACAACGATATGTTTGGAAGGGAAGCAGAAAGGGAGATTAGGAAGTAGAAAAGATTGGGACGGCTAAGAGGAAGACCGGGGCCAACCTAAAGGGGCGTCGCAGTTGTGTGGGGCGGACTGGTTGGGCTGGGTGCTCTTTACCAGTCCGCCATTGTTCATTATCCATAGGTTTATATGTAACCTTCAGGGCTGCTGATCGAGGGCCTTGTGTGGCTCTTTGTCGGCCGGCGCGGACATGATGGGCCGAAATGACCTCCTTCTGTGCTGTAAATTTTCCTATGTTTCTAAAGGAAAAAGCCAGGGCTTTTCCAAGCACATAAGAAGGAAAAAGATTGTTTCAAAAAGGGGACAACTTATACCTGAGACTGTTGCAATGCCTGAGAGGCCCAATAGGTTAAAAGTAAGAGTACATTAGTATGCTGGAGATAAATATCAAAAATATAGACAGGAGAGCTCTTGGTTGGCCGGCGCGGACATAATGGGCTGAAATGGCCTCTTCATGTGCTGTAAATTTCTTTGATTCTATGAAAAGGAAAAGGGAGAACTCCCATTTTTATAGCACTTTTCATGACCTTTCAGAACTCCCAAAGCACTTTGTACCAAACAAATATTTTCGAAGTTCAGTCAGTGTTGCTTTGTAGCGGCCAATTGATGCACAGCAAGATCCCACAAACAGCAGTCTTTGGTGCTATTGGTTGCGGGAATAATGCTTTTGAGGACAACGGGAAAACTCATTGCTCCTCTGAGGAAAAAGTGCCATGGGATATTTTACATCCACCTGAACAGGCAGATGTAAAAGATGTAAATGGTTTACATAGAATTTACAGCACATACACATGCTGGTGTTTATGTTCCACATGAGCCTTCTCCGATTCTATTTACTTCATCTCAGCCAACATAAATTTCCATTCCTTTCTCCCTCATGTGATTATCTAGCTTCCCCTGGTCCCCTGAGGTGCATCTACACTATTTGCCTCAGCCACTCCCTATGGTATCTGATCATCATCATCATAGGCAATCCCTTGAAATCGAGGAAGACTTGCTTCCACTCTAAAAGTGAGTTCTCAGGTGATGTTACAGTCGAATACAGTCTCTGTATCAGGTGGGGCAGACAGTGGTCGAAGGAAAGGGTGGATGGGGAGTCAGTTTTGCCGCACGCTCCTTACGCTGTCTGTGCTTGATTTCTGCATGCTCTCGGCGACGAGACTCGAGTTGCTCAGCGCCCTCCTGGATGCTCTTCCTCCACTTAGACTGGTCTTTGGCCAGGGACTCCCAGGTGTCAGTGGGGATGTTGCATTTTATCAAGGAGGCTTTGAGGGTGTCCTTGAAACGTTTCCTCTGCCCACCTGGGGCTCGCCTGCCGTGTAGGAGTTCCGAGTAGAGCACTTGCTTTGGGAGTTTCGTGTCTGGCATGCGGACGATGTGGCCCGCCCAACGGAGCTGGTCGAGTGTGGTCAGTGCTTCGATGCTGGGGATGTTGGCCTGAGCGAGAACACTGACGTCGGTGCGTCTATCCTCCCAGTGGATTTGCAGGATCTTGCAAAGGCAGCATTGGTGGTACTTCTCCAGCTCTTTGAGATGTCTGCTGTATATAGTCCACGACTCTGAGCCGTATAGAAGGGCGGGTATCACTACTGCCTTGTAGACCATAAGCTTTGTGCCAGATTTGAGGTCCTGGTCTTCAAACACTCTCTTCCTCAGGCAACTGAAGCTGTGCTAGCTCATCGGAAGCGGTGTTGAACCTCGTTGTCGATGTCTGCCCTTGCTGATAGTAGGCTCCCGAGGTATGGAAAATGGTTCACGTTGTCCAAGGCCGTGCCGTGGATTTTGATGACTCAGGGCAGTGCTGTGTGGTGGGGACAGGTTGGTGAGGACCTTTGTCTTGCGGATGTTTAGTGTAAGGCCCATGCTTTCATACGCCTCGATGAAGGTGTTGACGATAGCTTGGAGTTTGTCCACCGAGTGTGCGCAGATGCAAACGTCGTCCACACACTGTATTTCGATGACAGAGGATGGGACGACCTTGGATCTAGCCTGGATGTGGCTAAGGTTGAACAATTTTCCATTGGTTCTATAGTTTAGTTCCACTCCAGCGAGGAGCTTGTTGAGAGTGAGATGGAGCACTGAAGCAAGGAAAATCGAGAGAGCATTGGTGCAATGACGCAGCCCTGCTTGACCCCAGTCCAGACGTGGAATGGGTCTGTGATGGAGCCATTGGTCAGGATCACGGCTTGCATGTCATCGTGGAACAGGCGGAGGATGGTGACAAACTTTTGGGGGCAACCGAAATGGAGGGGGCTGCTCCATAGTCCCTCACGGTTGACAGTGTCAAAGTCCTTTGTGAGGTCAAAGAAGGCCATGTACAAGGGTTGGTGCTGTTCCCTGCATTTCTCTTGTAGTTGGCACACGGTGCAGATCATGTCTGTTGTACCCCTTAGTGGACGGAATCCGCATTGTGACTCGGGAGGAGCTTTTCAGCCACAGGGAGAAGATGATTGAGGAGGATTCTAGCGATGACTTTCCCAGTGGCCGACAACAGGGAGATTCCTCTGTAGTTGTCGCAATCGGATTTGTCCCCTTTTTTTGAAGATGGTCACGATTACAGCATCTCTGAGATCTTCTGGCTTGCTCTCCTCCTTCCAGATAAGAGAAATGTGGTCATGCATTTGTGCCAATAGTGCCTCTCCGTCATACTTTAGTGCCTCAGCGGGGATTCTATCCGCCCCTGATGCCTTGTTGTTCCTGAGCTGACAGATGGCCTTTTCTACCTCGTGCAGAGCTGAGGTATTGCTGAGATGGTGGCGGATAGCATGCTGCGGGATGGAGTCGAGGACACTCGTGTCGAAGGCAGAGTCTTGGTTAAGGAGATCTCCGAAGTGCTCTTTCCAGCGGGCCCTGACTACCTCAATGTCCTTAATGAGTGCCTCTCTGTTCTTGGCCAGCAGTGGAGTGGAGCCTTGGGTGCTTGGGCCGTAGGTGGTCTTGACTGCACTGAAGAATCTCCACACGTCGTGGTTGTTGGCCCACTGTTGGATCTCGAGCTTTCTGAACTCATCTTCTAGTGTTTAGGTCAAGGTTGTTTTGTTGGACCTCGGCCTTCAGCCGTCTGTAGAGCTGCTTTGCTGCTCCCGATTTGGGTTGCTGCTTTAAGTTCAGAAATGGCTTGTGCTTGCAGCTTATTAACTCTTGGATCCCCTGGTCCTTCTCGTCAAACCAGTCTTGGTGTTTCCTGGTTGAGTGACTGAGCATCTCTTCGCAGGCGCTAGTTATGGAGGTCTTGAGGGCAGATGAGGCGCCGTGGGCACTCTGCGTCTCGGGGTCATCGTAGGTTGGCAGTGAGGCACTGGCTGTACAGGGCTTTCTTAACTGGGTCTGTGAGTACCCCGGCGTTGATTTTCCTGCGGCATTGTTTCTGCTGCCGTCGCTGCTTTGGGGCTATATGGTTCTGCTGGCTATATGGGCTATTTGGGGCGCACTGGTTCTGGGATAGTGTGAGCTGTAGAGTCATGAGACATTCGTTTATCCCGCAGGGGGAGTCTCCGAGACGACTCATCAGTTCATTCTTGATGGCGAAGCCAACTCCATGGAGGTGCCATTCTTCTGGTTTGTCTTTCCAGAAGAAAGTGTACCCTCTACCTTGTTCCTTGAGCTGGCCTTCCCCTGCCCGCCGGGTCTCACTTAAGGCGGCGATGTCGACGTTGAAGTTTTCTGACACACTGCTCCTCGGACAGGTCCAGGTATGAACGTTGCCGATGGTAAAGCCATGGGGTGGGTAAGGCCTCCTGCCCCGACATCTAGGGGCATCTCCTCCTTCGGGCGCCGACATGGCCATCAGCCCTTCTCTCTTCACGAAGCCTTGCTCGAGAATGTAGAATGCGATGCTGGCAAACAAGTAATGCCCTCATTAAAGTTACAGAAATAAGTTTCTCACAAGCTCAACTGCTATGCCTATCTGCCGTTGCAAACTCGAAGGCTCATCACCGTGTTGTGTGTAAACGTTGCACTGACGGTGACCTCTGGCGACATCATACGGAAACACAGCGTCAGTTTCCACATGTACGCTGATGACACCCAGCTCTACCTCACCACCACTTCTCTCGACCCCTCCACAGTCTCTAAATTGTCAGACTGTTTGTCTGACATCCAATTCTGGATGAGCAGAAATTTTCTCCAATTGTACATTGGAAAGCCCGAAGCCATTGTTTTCAGTCCCCACCACATCCTTGTTTGAAGGGGACCTTCTATCGGTTAATGGCCCTGTCCATGTTGTATCCCAGGCCCACCCCTAAAATGAGAATAAAAGGAAGACCTAAAGAGCCCTTAGCGCAGACGGTGAAGTAAGGACCCCGGAGGGTGGATTTGATGTGGACTTTGGTCTAACACTCTTGGGTAGATCAAGAAGAGAAAGAGAGAGAGAGATATGTGAGACAAGGAGAGTTGTTCACACACGCCAGCCGTCTATCCAATCAGGGCCGGTATCAGCTACTTGTCACGGTTGTATGTTTTCGCTGTATAACTCGTTTGTTATATTCTTAAGCTTAAGCTCTGATTAAATGCGTTATACCCACCCTAATGGTTTGCACTCGATCATGTTTATTTGAAAGACCAGTGTAGGGGAGGACGAAAACCCCCTCATTTTACCCAGCAGGAAAAGAGCTGTGGGATCTGTCTGTGCTGCAATGTGAATTGAAACCGAGACGATTTGACCTTGGCAGAGCAGTGATTGGACGGGGGAGGACACCGGAGGGCCAATGGTGGGACAGAGTCAGCCCGAAGCATGGGGCTTTCAAACCAATGGGAGAGCACTTGCTCGAAAACTGTGGGACTGACTCATCGCCATTATTGGGCTATTGTCTTCCCCATGTTTACACTATGGAGGGAAATTATGCAGACCTTCAGAAAACTAGGGAACCCAAAACAACCCAAGGGCCTACACAATGGCTACAGGAGGCCAACCCAATCAACACCTACTCAAACCTTGAGTAGGTTAACATCAGTGGAAAAAACCCGCAATAATCTAAAACTGCTGCATTTTTCAAAATCACAAAACCCACCAATGGGAAGGATCGATTTCAGCAGGAGAGGCAGACTGGATAATCTGGCTATAAAAAGGGGTTTCTGACGCAGTGTGTGTGGTTCACTGCTCTCGTGATCCAACAACCAGCAAGCCTCTCGACACTGAAGGAAAACCAGTGTCCGAAGACACCGAAGATAAAAGAAACAAACCACTAGACTGCAAAAGGCACAGTAGTGAGTATAACCTCTGGTACACAGAACTCCCAACTCAGTTAGGCCAGGAAAGGTGGGAGGTTGGGCATTGTACTGCTAAACTTGTGTAAAAATTTTCGTTGTGTCCGTTTAATGGGATTTAGGGGGATTGTTTTGTTGGTGTATTGCTGTTTGTTGAGATACACCTTGTCAAATAAATTGGAAGCCTAAGTTCCTCTTGGAATCACCTTGTCTCAGTTCTATTGTATTACATCTCCTGATCGTGAGTGTTATGTCAGAACAGTGTAAGGGAAGCTAGGTGCACCTCAAAAACACACAACTGTGTGTCACAGGCTAGGGAAGAAGGGGTTAGGAGTGTTTGACACTCACAGGTGCCTCACAGGCTAGGCATAAGCTGTGGGGACGCACGAGTCTCAAAACCCCCTTCATAAGCTGTGGACACAGTCTCTCCAGGGGTGCTCTTGCAGCACTCAGGGTACCTCACAGGCCAGGCATAAACTGTGAGGGCAGAAGCTCAGAGAGAGACACCCAAGGCACAACACCCCACAGAACCCCTTACAGAACATGGTGACCACGGCAGGACATAAGCAAACAGGAGATGTTAATATAACAGATGAGGTGATAAGAGAGGAAACTAAAATGGAGGAGAGAATTTCCTCATACAAGGTGAACCTCACCAAACCTTGGGCGCAAGCCCTCACATGGGCAGAGCGCCCAGTGGATGCTGCTGCCCACTGGACAGCAGGGAAGGACCACAACCGCAGGGTGGAAAAGGCCATCTGGCTTATCTGCTTCACCCGCCAAGTCCGAAAGCTCGACCAGCGGGTGAAGGACTTGGAACAGAGTCTTCAGAAATCAGAGGAGCTCTCTGCTATCCGGGCTGCGGTTGGGGACAACCTGCTGGCCGAATTAGCTGAGGAGCAGCAAGGGAAGAGGCAGTTGGAGAAGACCTTCCAAAATAGCCGGGACTATCTTCAGTGTCAGGTCACTGAGGCCAAGGCTAGTGAAGGGTCCTTCCGTGAACAGAACTCTCGGTACACCCAGAAAATTAGGGAACTAGAGAATAAATTAAAAGACGTACAGGCAGCCTATAAAGTGGCCAGTAGCAGTGAGTTTGCAGATCATGGTCTCTGCCAGGAGAGGATTAAAACTCTCACCCACGCTCTATCCCAGGCAAAGGGGATGGTCGCCCTGATAGGACCTGGAGGGTCCACAGGGGACAAAGGAGAGTATTGGGGGGTAGAGGAGAATACAAAGGCAAGAGACGCCCGACCACCTCCTGAGGCACCGGTGATTTGTCCGGTGGGGTACCAGGAGGAGCGGGGCGCGCAGGTAGTAGCATACCCAGGGCTGGGGGCAGGACCAATGTGTCCCGTTTGGCAGCAGGGATGTGAGGTTCCCGCCGAGGGTCAATTAAGGGCTGGATCAGGCGACCAGGCACTGTCTGCTGCACTGGGTATGGTGGGACAGCCGGAGGTAGAGGGACCAGCGCAGAAAGATCCTGAACCAGGGCGGATGTGCCCGGTCAGGCAGCGCAAGTACGGTCCTCCAGAGGGAGGTGGCCAAGGTCAGGGAGCGCTGGAGAGCGACTTTATTATTCCCCAGGAGTTCAATCACTCAGGGCCATGGTGGCCAATTTGACCAAACTCACTCGCAGCGGGGACCCGTCTATCCACTTCATGGAGGTGATGCAGGCAGGGGAAATTAATGGGTGTGACGAGGAAGAGACAGCCAAGCTGCTGCTCTTCTCTCTGGACAGCAAATTGTACCAGGCCCTACCGGCAGAATGCCGGAGGGGGCAGCGCACATTTACTGAGGTCCAGAGGGTCGTCCTTGAGGCTATGGGCTTCGATGACGGCAGTCCTTTTGAACGGGTCAAAAGGACAAGGCAGCTCACAGGGGAAACTCTGCAGGCGTTTGCGGACAGGCTGTGGGTGGTATACCACGCAGCCTGTGGGGAGCTCCTCAACCGGGCAAATCTTTCCGCGGTACAGACTGGCCGCTGGCTGAGGATGCTGGTGGCAAACTGCTTGCCCTGGCTCAAGGCCAGGGCAGAACTGTGGTTCGATTCCCGGGACCCCAACCTCATCGAGGAAGCAGTGGTCAGGCAACTGGCACTGGTCCAACGGAATGGAGGAGGGAACGAGGAGAAAACCTCCAAAGGTCGGGTAAATGAAGTAAAACCCAACTCGATTCCCAAAAGGGAATGGAACCAGGAGGGTGGCCGCTCGTCTGAAAAGGAGGGAGTGTGCTACGGGTGCGGGAAAGCTGGGCATTTTAAAAGGGATTGCAGGAGCCCAGTAAAGAGATATGGGGGGAGAAGTTCTTTAGGAGCCGCCCAGAGTGGGGGAAGTGGAGCGAGCTCCTCACCATCCCTTGACCAGATAGTAGCTGCAGTGAGGACAGCACTGGAGGGGACTGGGAATGTAGCCACGGCAACAGGCAGGGAAGCACCAGCAACCCTGCCAGTACAGAGGCCGTGACTAGCCCAGACCCAGCCTGCATACCTGTGCCCACTAGAATACGACCCCTGGGGACGACCCTGGGTCAAGATGGAGGTTGAGGGTGTATTGGGTACCTACCTTTTGGACACTGGTGCTTCCAGCACGATAGTCCATTCGGAGGACCCCGCAACCTCACCTCTATCAAACGGGGTGCCGTATCAACTAGTTGGGTTCACAGGAAATGAGAAGGCTGGGTTTTTCTCAGTCCCGCTCGCAGTTCGTTTAGGAGAACTCCAAACACAATGGAAGTGCGTCCTGATGAACTGGGAGCAGGTGGGAAAAGGGATTTTGGGTGCTGATTTCATCATCGCTCGCCAGATCCTAGTAGACTTGAGGAATCACTGTCTATGGGGCACAGTGGGGACGGGAGCAGAGGGAGAAGTCATGGTTATTGATAAGAAACAGGGAAAAGGGACTCTGTGTACAATGAAGTCAAAAGGGGGTTACGACCTGGAGGTTCTGGTCGGTAACACCCCGGCCGAGTACCGGGCCTATGTGCAAGCAAATCTTGCAGCATTTGCCACCCATAAACACGATTGTGGGAGAGTCACAGGAGTGAAGGTTAGAATAAATGGGGATCCCATGTCCCGCCTGCAAAAGCAGTATGGCTTTCCCCGAGAGGCAGAAACAGACTTGGAGACAGCTTTAAGCTCGCTTGTCGAGCAGGGTGTTTTGAAACCCATAGCCACCCTTGTCAACTCCCTGCTTTGGCCGGTTAGGAAACTGGACAATTCTTGGAGGGCTACGGTGGATTACAGGGTGCTCAATAAAAACATCCCAGCTTGTGCCCCCACAGTAGCGGCAGTTGCGGATCTGATAGGGGAAATCTCTGCATCCGCAACCACGCTCACAGTGTTGGACATATCCAACGGGTTCTGGTCTATCCCTGTACGGAGGGAAGACCAGTACAAGTTTGCCTTCACCTTCCGGGAACAGCAGTATACATGGAGCTTCCATAATAGTCCAGGCATCTTTCACCAATGCATGGCGAACTGCTTAAAAGGCTTCAGCCAACCACACCAGCTGGTCCAGTATGTGGACGACCTGTTGTTGTTCACAGACAGCAGTGAGGAACACGGTCCACTGTTGGCCGAACTGCTGGTCTTACTGAAGGAAGGGGGTTTTAAAGTTAACCCCAAAAAAGCCCAGATAGGTCTAGGAGAAGTAAAATTCCTGGGCATGACGATAAGGGCAGGAGAAAGGGCCATTGATGAGGCTAGAAGAAAGGCAATGCAGGAACTCCCTGTCCCTAGGAATGTGTCGGGGGTGAGATCTTTCTTGGAAATCACTGGCTACTGTAGGGACTTCATTGAGGACTATGCAGCTACTGCCACCCCTCTGCTCAGACTCCTACATAAGGGGGTCGAGTGGGAATGGGACGAGGGCTGTGAGGCAGCATCTGTCCATCTGAAGAGAGATCTGCAGGTAACACCAGCCCGAGGGGCAATTGATGGGGGAGAGGAATTCTTCCTGGAGGTGGCAGCCAGTGGCGACAGCTTAAGTGCAGTGTTGCTCCAGGAGCGAAATGTTCAGCTGAGACCAGTGGTGTACTCCTCCAGGGTCCTCACGGAGGTAGAAAAGGGATACTCCAATTGTGAGGGGCACTTGCTTGCTACTCACTGGGTAGTAAAGAGAGCTCAGATCTTTACTGGAGTATCCCCCATTACACTCCTCACCCATCGTACCCCGACGCAGATGCTGTTGGACGGGAGGATTAAGGACGGGACAGTGAGCAGTGCTAGGATCACTCGCTGGACCCTCCTCCTCTCCCAAATGGCATTAAAGGTCAAGGGCTTCTGCGAGCCCAGGCTCGCAGCAAACTTAATCTATCCAGGGCAGCCGCATAGATGCTCTGTGGAGGGGGTATGGGACATCAACTTTGGATTTCGGGCAGGGATACACCCCACAGGCCGCGAGATCTACGTTGATGGCTCCAGTTCAGTGTCCGCGGGTACAAGACTCACAGGCTGCTGAGTTTGGGATCCCAAGGCAGGGATTGTCTTGGCTCTTAAACTCCCATGCAGCCTGAGCGCCCAGCAGGCGGAACTCTCGGCGGTGATGTATGTGGTCACACACCCCGAGGAATTCCCTACCCCATACACGATTGGCTCGGACAGCATGTTCACTTGCAATTCGTGTACAGAGTATCTGGTGATTTGGTCACGCCGGGGGTACACCTCTGCGGATGGGAAGCCCCTTGTGACCAAACCCCTGCTAGAAAAGATCGTGGCTGCAATGGGAGAAACCGGGGATGTATATATCCATAAGGTAAAGGCCCACTCCAAAACTGAGCCACGGGGGGAAGGTAACCAGCAGGCAGACCTGCTGGCAAGGGAAGGTGCTCGCACAGGTCGCCTATAGGACATACAAGGCAGGCAGGATAGCAGTAGCAAGAAGCAAGCCAGTGACACAAGGGAGCGTAGGGGCGGCTGCGGCCCCGGATCTTAAAGTAATCCAGATGCAGGATCCGATCCTGAAGGCTGCCTTGGCTGCTATCAAAAAGGGGGGAAAAGGCTGAGGGCCCAGACAGTGCTGCAGATATTGCTGTGCGGGAAAGCATGTAGTTTAAAGGGGACAAATGGGTAGTGCCGCCACAACACTGGAGGGAATTCCTTCAGCTGGCCCATGAGGGTCCAGGTGCGGGACACCCTGGGCCGGAATCTACCTGGCAACAGGTAGAAAAGGCAGGGTGGTGGCCAGGCCTCCGGGAAGATGTCCGCGACTTCTGTGCGGGCTGTCTGGTTTGTGCTGCAAACAACCCAGACCCTCAGAAAAGGGAGGTGTCCATGGGACATGTCTGGCGGGTAGAGGGACCATGGCAGTCGATCTAGATCGACTACATCGGACCCCTAGCGGCCGCCCAGGGAGGTTATAAATACTGCCTCGTCCTGGTGGATGTGTTTTCCAAGTGGGTGGAAGCCTTCCCTTGCCGAACAGCTACCGCGGTGGGGACTGCAAAAATCCTGGTGAGGGAGGTGTTCTCTCGGTGGGATCTACCTCAAATCGTGGAGTCCGACCGGGGAAGCCACTTCACCGGCCAGGTGATGCAGGCCACCCCAAAGGTGCTGGGGATAAGAGCCAAATGGCATGTCGCCGACAACCCTCAGTCCTCAGGTCCCATAGAACGCCTGAACCGGACCCTAAAGGAAAGGCTGTGTAAGGAGAAGGGAGACTCACCGAACAAGTGGTTGGCGGTCTTACCGGGCCAGTCAGTCAAAGAGCGCAGGGCTGATGACTGGCCGGATCAGGAGAACCCCAGTGCATGTGTTGGCGCCGGTTCTCACCGAAGGGCAGCTTCGAGAGGTGAACCGGGACCGCTTTGTAAGGAATCTGTTTGAACAGCTTCAACAGATTCACTGGCAGGTGGCCAACAACATGGGTAAACAGCACCGTGCCAATCGGCTGCTGCTGGAACCCCGCAGTCACCATGATTGGGAGGTGGGCGACCAGGTGATGGTGAGAAGCTTCGCCTGGGTCGGGGTATTTAAACCACTGTATATGGGACCATACAGCATAGTCGACAAGGCTAGCCCTATGGTCTATGCGGTTCGATTGCCTCGCCGGGTGAAGTGGTATCACATTAATCAGTGTAAATTGTTTGACACCAAAAAGAGGTAAAAAGCAGAGGGGACGAGCAAGGGAAGGGAATCAGGCACTGGGGGAAGAACAGGCCCCGGTGGATTTAGAGGCTCCGGAGGAGGCAGCGGGCCCCGAAGCTCTACAGCCGGAGATGGTTCACTGCTCCAGTAAGACTATCCCATCACTGGGTAGAAGTTCCCAGCCCACTAACAGAAGTAGGGAGAAAGGTTCTACCATTAGCAAGGTCCGAAGGGAAGTTGAACCTCCCATGGTGGATCAGCTGGGGCTAGCCCAAGAGGTGGAGGAGATAGCATTGCAGCCCATAACGTGGGACTCTACACCGACAGTAAGGAGGAGTGACAGAGTGTCACAGCCCAGGGCGCCGTGGTATCCTGTTTACTTAGCTCCCCGCCCCAGACCGAGAAGGCGAAAGACAACAGGAAGGGTGCTCTGTTGCACTAGCAAGGGTCTCCCACCGATTATCCGGGGCTCGGGAGGGCCTTGGAGGGTAGCACAAGACTCATTAAGGGGGACTATATGAGCCCCTCAGCGGAGGGCATCCTGGTCCCCAGGGTACGGTCAGCCGAGTGGTCAATGACGCCTGTACAGTGACAGGATGTAGCCTGGCCACCCGAGGATGGGTAGCGGTGTATATATTTTCCTTTCCTGTTTTGTTACTTTGTGTTGTGAGTATATGTGTTTAAGTAAGGCAGTGACGGTTGGGTACAGCATTTTTGTGTTTGGAACATGTGACTTGGGCCGAGCCTGGAGAGATCTCTCAAGGCAAGGCCATGTTCTTCTTGCCTTTCAGATGTCAACACCTCCCTACTGGACATTAGTGATGCTGGTATCGCTAAGGATCTGCACCGGGCACCGAGGGGACACCGAGGACTCCCTGGTTTTCGGATGCTCCGGGGGCAGAGCGCCGACAGTGACCACAGGAGAAGGGACTCCGGCGGCAGATGGCCGGGTCACCTACTCCCACGAGGGGAGATGGCTTGGGTGGTTGGGATCTAACTCCACCAAGTACTCCAACCATAAGGACTTTACCTACGGAGAGGCCTCCATCCCCTGCCCGGAGATCGCTGTGGCCACTTCCAGAGTGAGAGTGACAGAAGGCAGGAAGGTATGCCTAACTTGCCAAGGGGACATACCTATGGGACGGTGGTGGTGGCTCAGAAAGCTCAAGAGGGACATGGGAGACCGACACTCGGACTGGGAACGTCTGGATAATGATACCTACCGAACCATCATGGGGTCATCTGGCGGGGTCACGGTGTGCTGGGAGAAATGGTGGGCGTACGACCAAGGAATTTATTTGTGTATGTGGGGATCCACTCACATGTGTTCAGAGGGGGTCTCCATTGCTTTCTATAGGTGGTGGCAGGATGTCGGGGATTGGGTGGTATGGGATCGCAGCGGGGAGATGTGTGTGACCCCCAATCCCCAGGTACCAGTAAACGCCACTGAACTAGTAGTTCGGGAAAGAAAACCCCCACCTACGGCCAAGCCCGACAACAACCAGGGGGCCAGGGAATGGTTGAGTGTTGGTCCCTACTGAGAAACTACTTTATCAGCGGGTACTTTATGCGGTGGCATCAGTGGTGCTAAATCTGACAGAAGTCTGCCTACCTATGTGATGTCCCCGGAAAACCGAGCTGTTACACCAGGCTCTGCTGCGGGAGATGTTCCGGAAGTTCTACGAACTGGACTTCGGGGGTGTCAGAGTGACAGACTTGTATAAACAGTGGGATAGGGCCGAACCGGGCAGGCAGAGGCGTGGCACTTTAAATGACATTTTCACGGGGTTTAACACCGGGGCGTCCGCCATAAACATTTTGGATAACATGCAGCTGCCCTCCAGATAAATGGGTTAAAGAATCAGCTGCGCAAAATCCTGGGGGACGAGAATACCGTAGTGGGATCCGCGCTCCATGAAGAGGTGGCAAAGACAGTTCACTCAAACATAGAAACATAGAAACATAGAAAATAGGTGCAGGAGCAGGCCATTCAGCCCTTCTAGCCTGCACCGCCATTCAATGAGTTCATGGCTGAACATGAAACTTCAGTACCCACTTCCTGCTTTCTCGGTATACCCCTTGATCCCCCGAGTAGTAAGGACTTCATCTAACTCCCTTTTGAATATATTTAGTGAATTGGCCTCAACTACTTTCTGTGGTAGAGAATTCCACAGGTTCACCACTCTCTGGGTGAAGAAGTTTCTCCTCATCTCGGTCCTAAATGGCTTACCCCTTATCCTTAGACTGTGACCCCTGGTTCTGGACTTCCCCAACATTGGGAACATTCTTCCTGCATCTAACCTGTCTAAACCCGTCAGAATTTTAAACGTTTCTATGAGGTCCCTTCTCATTCTTCTGAACTCCAGTGAATACAAGCCCAGTTGATCCAGTCTTTCTTGATAGGCCAGTCCCACCATCCCGGTAATCAGTCTGGTGAATCTTCGCTGCACTCCCTCAATAGCAAGAATGTCCTTCCTCAAGTTAGGAGACCAAAACTGTACACAATACTCCAGGTGTGGCCTCACCAAGGCATTGTACAACTGTAGCAACACCTCCTTGCCCCTGCACTCAAATCCCCTCGCTATGAAGGCCAACATGCCATTTGCTTTCTTAACCGTCTGCTGTACCTGCATGCCAACCTTCAATGACTGATGTACCATGACACCCAGGTCTCATTGCACCTCCCCTTTTCCTAATCTGTCACCATTCAGATAATAGTCTGTCTCTCTGTTTTTACCACCAAAGTGGATAACCTCACATTTATCCACATTATACTTCATCTGCCATGCATTTGCCCACTCACCTAACCTATCCAAGTCACTCTGCAGCCTCATAGCATCCTCCTCGCAGCTCACACTGCCACCCAACTTAGTGTCATCCGCAAATTTGGAGATACTACATTTAATCCCCTCATCTAAATCATTAATGTACAATGTAAACAGCTGGGGCCCCAGCACAGAACCTTGCGGTACCCCACTAGTCACTGCCTGCCATTCTGGAAAGTACCCATTTACTCCTACTCTTTGCTTCCTGTCTGACAACCAGTTCTCAATCCATGTCAGCACACCACTCCCAATCTCAGGTGCTTTAACTTTGCACATTAATCTCTTGTGTGGGACCTTGTCGAAAGCCTTCTGAAAGTCCAAATATACCACATCAACTGGTTCTCCCTTGTCCACTTTACTGGAAACATCCTCAAAAAATTCCAGAAGATTTGTCAAGCATGATTTCCCTTTCACAAATCCATGCTGACTTGGACCCATCATGTCACCATTTTCCAAATGCGCTGCTATGACATCTTAATAATTGATTCCATCATTTTACCCACTACTGAGGTCAGGCTGACCGGTCTATAATTCCCTGTTTTCTCTCACCCTCCTTTTTTAAAAAGTGGGGTTACATTGGCTACCCTCCACTCGATAGGAACTGATCCAGAGTCAATGGAATGTTGGAAAATGACTGTCAATGCATCCGCTATTTCCAAGGCCACCTCCTTAAGTACTCTGGGATGCAGTCCATCAGGCCCTGGGGATTTATCGGCCTTCAATCCCATCAATTTCCCCAACACAATTTCCCGACGAATAAAGATTTCCCTCAGTTCCTCCTCCTTACTAGACCCTCTGACCCTTTTTATATCCGGAAGGTTGTTTGTGTTCTCCTTAGTGAATACTGAACCAAAGTACTTGTTCAATTGGTCTGCCATTTCTTTGTTCCCCGTTATGACTTCCCCTGATTCTGACTGCAGGGGACCTACGTTTGTCTTTACTAACTTTTTTCTCTTTACATATCTATAGAAACTTTTGCAATCCGCCTTAATGTTCCCTGCGAGCTTCTTCTCGTACTCCATTTTCCTTGCCCTAATCAAACACTTTGTCCTCCTCTGCTGAGTTCTAAATTTCTCCCAGTCCCTGGGTTCGCTGCTATTTCTGGCCAATTTGTATGCCACTTCCTTGGCTTTAATACTATCCCTGATTTCCCTAGATAGCCACGGTTGAGCCACCTTCCCTTTTTTATTTTTACGCCAGACAGGAATGTACAATTGTTGTAATTCATCCATGCGGTCTCTAAATGTCTGCCATTGTCCATCCACAGTCAACCCCTTCAGTATCATTCGCCAATCTATCCGAGCCAATTCACGCCTCATACCTTCAAAGTTAAGTTCTGGACCATGGTCTCTGAATTAACTGTTTCATTCTCCATCCTAATGCAGAATTCCACCATATTATGGTCACTCTTCTCCAAGGGGCCTCGCACAATGAGATTGCTATTTAATCCTCTCTCATTACACAACACCCAGTCTAAGATGGCTTCCCCCCTAGTTGGTTCCTCGACATGTTGGTATAGAAAACCATCCCTTATGCACTCCAGGAAATCCTCCTCCACCGTATTGCTTCCAGTTTGGCTAGCCCAATCTATGTGCATATTAAAGTCACCCATTATAACTGCTGCACCTTTATTGCATGCACCCCTAATTTCCTGTTTGATGCCCTCCCCAACATCACTACTACTGGAAGTGGCATACAAATTGGCCAGAAATAGCAGTGAACCCGGGGACTGGGAGAAATTTAGAACTCAGCAGAGGAGGACAAAGGGTTTGATTAGGGCAGGGAAAATGGAGTACGAGAAGAAGCTTGCAGGGAACATTAAGGCGGATTGCAAAAGTTTCTATAGGTATGTAAAGAGAAAAAGGTTAGTAAAGACAAACGTAGGTCCCCTGCAGTCAGAATCAGGGGAAGTCATAACTGGGCACAAAGAAATGGCAGACCAATTAAACAAGTACTTTGGTTCGGTATTCACTAAGGATATAAAACGGGTCAGAGGGTCTAGTAAGGAGGAGGAACTGAGGGAAATCTTTATTCGTCGGGAAATTGTGTTGGGGAAATTGATGGGATTGAAGGCCGATAAATCCTCAGGGCCTGATGGACTGCATCCCAGAGTACTTAAGGAGGTGGCCTTGGAAATAGTGGATGCATTGACAGTCATTTTCCAACATTCCATTGACTCTGGATCAGTTCCTATCGAGTGGAGGGTAGCCAATGTAACCCCACTTTTTAAAAAAGGAGGGAGAGAGAAAACAGGGAATTATAGACCGGTCAGCCTGACCTCAGTAGTGGGTAAAATGATGGAATCAATTATTAAGGATGTCATAGCAGTGCATTTGGAAAATGGTGACATGATAGGTCCAAGTCAGCATGGATTTGTGAAAGGGAAATCATGCTTGACAAACCTTCTGAAATTTTTTGAGGATGTTTCCAGTAAAGTGGACAAGGGAGAACCAATTGATGTGGTATATTTGGACTTTCAGAAGGCTTTCGACAAGGTCCCACACAAGAGATTAATGTGCAAAGTTAAAGCACATGGGATTGGGGGTAGTGTGCTGACGTGGATTGAGAACTGGTTGTCAGACTGGAAGCAAACAGTAGGAGTAAATGGGTACTTTTCAGAATGGCAGGCAGTGACTAGTGGGGTACCGCAAGGTTCTGTGCTGGGGCTCCAGCTGTTTACATTGTACATTAATGATTTAGACGAGGGGATTAAATGTAGTATCTCCAAATTTGCGGATGACACTAAGTTGGGTGGCAGTGTGAGCTGCGAGGAGGATGCTATGAGGCTGCAGAGTGACTTGGATAGGTTAGGTGAGTGGGCAAATGCATGGCAGATGAAGTATAATGTGGATAAATGTGAGGTTATCCACTTTGGTGGTAAAAACAGAGAGACAGATAATAGTGACAGATTAGGAAAAGGGGAGGTGCAACGAGACCTGGGTGTCATGGTACATCAGTCATTGAAGGTTGGCATGCAGTACAGCAGGCGGTTAAGAAAGCAAATGGCATGTTGGCCTTCATAGCGAGGGGATTTGAGCACAGGGGCAGGGAGGTGTTGCTACAGTTGTACAGGGCCTTGGTGAGGCCACACCTGGAGTATTGTGTACAGTTTTGGTCTCCTAACTTGAGGAAGGACATTCTTGCTATTGAGGGAGTGCAGCGAAGATTCACCAGACTGATTCCCGGGATGGCGGGACTGACCTATCAAGAAAGACTGGATCAACTGGGCTTGTATTCACTGGAGTTCAGAAGAATGAGAGGGGACCTCATAGAAACGTTTAAAATTCTGACGGGTTTAGACAGGTTAGATGCAGGAAGAATGTTCCCAATGTTGCGGAAGTCCAGAACGGGGGGTCACAGTCTAAGGATAAGGGGTAAGCCATTTAGGACCAAGATGAGGAGAAACTTCTTCACCCAGAGAGTCGTGAACCTGTGGAATTCTCTACCACAGAAAGTAGTTGAGGCCAATTCACTAAATATATTCAAAAGGGAGTTGGATGAAGTCCTTACTACTCGGGGGATCAAGGGGTATGGCGAGAAAGCAGGAAGTGGGTACTGAATTGCATGTTCAGCCATGAACTCATTGAATGACGGTGCAGGCTAGAAGGGCTGAATGGCCTACTCCTGCACCTATTTTCTATGTTTCTGTGTTTCTATGTTTGGAGGTCTGTACACAACTCCCACTAATGTTTTTTGCCCTTTGGTGTTCTGTAGCTCTACCCATATAGATTCCACATCATCCAAGCTAATGTCTTTCCTAACTATTGCATTAATCTCCTCTTTAACCAGCAATGCTACCCCACCTCCTTTTCCTTTTATTCTATCCTTCCTTAATGTTGAATAGTCCTGGATGTTGAGTTCCCAGCCCTGATCATCCTGGAGCCATGTCTCCATAATCCTAATCACATCATATTTGTTAACATCTATTTGCACAGTTAATTCATCCACCTTATTGCGGATACTCCTTGCATTAAGACACAAAGCCTTCATGCTTGTTTTTTTAACACCCTTTGTCCTTTTAGAATTTTGCTGTACAGTGGCCCTTTTTGTTCTTTGCCTTGGGTTTCTCTGCCCTTTACTTTTCCTCATCTCCTTTCTGTCTTTTGCTTTTGCCTCCTTTTTGTCTCCCTCTGTCTCCCTGCATTGGTTCCCATCCCCCTGCCATATTAGTTTAACTCCTCCCCAACAGCACTAGCAAACACTCCCCCTAGGACATTGGTTTCGGTCCTGTCCAGGTGCAGACCGTCCGGTTTGTACTGGTCCCACCTCCCCCAGAACCGGTTCCAATGCCCCAGGAATTTGAATCCCTCCCTGCTGCACCACTGCTCAAGTCACGTATTCATCTGCGCTATCCTGCGATTCCTACTCTGACTAGCACGTGGCACTGATAGCAATCCCGAGATTACTACTTTTGAGGTCCTACTTTTTAATTTATCTCCTAGCTCCTTAAATTCGTTTTGAAGGACCTCATCCCTTTTTTTACCTGTGTTGTTGGTACCAATGTGCACCACGACAACTGGCTGTTCTCCCTCCCTTTTCAGAATGTCTTGCACCCGCTCCAAGACATCCTTGACCCTTGCACCAGGGAGGCAACATACCATCCTGGAGTCTCGGTTGCGGCCGCAGAAACGCCTATCTATTCCCCTGACCATTGAATCTCCTATCACTATCGCGCTCCCACTCTTTTTCCTGCCCTCCTGTGCAGCAGAGCCAGCCACGGTGCCATGAACTTGGCTGCTGCTGCCCTCTCCTGATGAGTCATCCCCCCCAACATTACTCAAAACGGTGTATCTGTTTTGCAGGGGGATGACCACAGGGGACCCCTGCACTACCTTCCTTGCACTACTCTTCCTGCTGGTCTTCCATTCCCTATCTGGCTGTGGACCCTTCTCCTGCGGTAAGACCAACTCGCTACACGTGCTACTCACGTCATTCACAGCATCGTGGATGCTCCAGAGTGAATCCACCCTCAGCTCCAATTCCGCAACGCGAACCGTCAGGAGCTCGAGGCGGATACACTTCCCGCACACGTAGTCGTCAGGGACACCGGAAGTGTCCCTGAGTTCCCACATGGTTCAGGACGAGCATAATACCCGACCGAGCTCTCCTACCATGATTTAACCCTTAGATACACTTAAATACACTTAAATTGGCAAACCAATGTTAAAAGTTACTGACTAATATAAAAAAGAAAAAGAAAAACTACTCACCAATCACCAGCCAATTACTTACCCCCTAGGCTGTGACGTCACCTTTCTGTTTCTTTCGACTTCTTTTTTGCCTTCTACCTGTAGCTGCACCGGCTGGGCCTTTTATAGGCCTCTGCTGATCCCCGGACTCACGCCTCAGCGACCACGAACTCCCGCTGCCTCTCACGGCCTTTTATAGGCCTCTGCTGATTCCCGGACTCACGCCTCAGTGACCACGAACTCCCGCTGCCTCTCGCGGCCTCTCAATTGGAGGCACAGGCCAGGGCTGTAAACGCCTTGATTCGGGAGGATAGAAACGCCTCCAATCAAGCCGCCCAAAATGAGGTGTGCGTGCTCTATGGGACCTGGTTGCTGGGAGAGGGACGGAGTAACCTCGAGGATCTGAGACAGGGACAGGTCCCCTCCTGGATCAGCAACGAGCACTTAGCAGCACTGCACCCTTAAGATAATGTTTTGAGTCCTTGCCAACTTCGTGTAGCGTCAGAAGCCTACCCGGTACTGGTGGACTGTGGAAAGTCAAACCATACCATCATGGGTGTGGTGGTCAGGATGCCCGTGATGGGGGCATCCCCACGACCAGCACCCCTGTACTGAGTGGAGAATGTGGGAGTCATTCGTGGAGGGGTGCATGTTCGATTCCAAGAGGTCCCACCTTATGTCACAATGTGGGAGCACACTGTGACAGGTACAGACCTCTCGGGTTGTCGGAGCCGGGGAGCACAGGTAATCCTGTGCCCCCAGCACTTGAATGCTTTTGCAAGGCCACAATGCGGGTTCAGCACTGTTGGGGCAGAGCCTATCAATTGCACAATGGAGGTAATGGCCCCTAACCACACGCCTCCACAGGTAGCATATGTTGGCAGTGGGACATATTGTGTCACCACAAGTGCCCAACGGTATGAACACGGACCGGGAAGGTGGTGTCTAATACGTACAGCAGCTTTTGCTTTAAACCCAGGGCAGAGATTTAAGTGACACACACCAGAATCACACCCATCCCTGAACCTTCCACCATTCACCTCGGTACAAAACAACCTCAGTCACCTACAACAATATGTCGCCCATTTTGGCTATCCCATTGCCCCACTATCTGAGAAACATACAGCCCTCCTCCAGGCAGTGGATTTGTCTCAAAAACATTTTTACACCATGGAGCAGAAAACTGAAATTCTAGCAGGGGAGATTGCCCAGATTAAACCCCCAGCATGGTGGGATTTGGGGATACAGGGTGGGATCGCTTGCCTTAGTAATCGGCCAACTCCTGATTGTAGCATATCTGCTAGTTACACGCTGTAAGCTCAGGAGAAAAAGAAAAAGAAAACAGTTCCTCAGCCAGGAGAGCCGTTGCTAAACACTCAAGGTGTGTAAACAAAGCTTGACCGCAACACTCAGGCGGTTTTGTTATTCCCAGGGATGACTGCGTTTTCATACATGGCCCCTGGGGAGTTTGCAGGGCAGGTTTCTTTGTTTTACGGTTAAGACTGAAATGAGACTCAATGTACAATTACTGCTGTCACCTTAAGTACATATATGTATATTGCGGTCGTATATTGTAACCTGTTGGATTCTGTGTTTTGTACCGCGTTAAAAGGAATTACAATATATATCGACGGGATCAGTTTAGAGTTAAACTGGGGAAAGTTGGGCAACTTGAGAGACCTAGGGTTTTCTCACCACCCTGAACTTTGACACACTCGAGTGATGTCTGACTGTGTCAGAGGGGGGATTATGTAGGGGAGGACGAAAACCCCCTCATTTTTCCCAGAAGGAAAAGAGCTGTGGGATCTGACAGTGCTGCAATATGAATTGAAACCAAGACGATTTGACCTTGGCAGAGCAGTGATTGGACGGGGGAGGACACCGGAGGGCCAATGGTGGGACAGAGTCAGCCCGAAGCATGGGGCTTTCAAGCCAATGGGAGAGCACTTGCTCGAAAACTGTGGAACTGACTCATCGCAATTATCGGGCTATTGTCTTCCCCATGTTTACACTATGGAGGGAAATTATGCAGACCTTCAGAAAACTAGGGAACCCAAAACAAACCAAGGGCCTACACAATGGCTACAGGAGGCCAACGCAATCAACACCTACTCAAACCTTGAGTAGGTTAGGAAAACTGAGTTGGAGGGAAATTATGCAGACCTTCAGAAAACTAGGGAACCCAAAATAACCCAAGGGCCTACACAATGACTACAGGAGGCCAACGCAATCAACACCTACTCAAATCTTTGAGTAGGTTAACATCAGTGGAAAAAACCCGCAATAATCTAAAACTGCTGCATTTTTCAAAATCACAAAGCCCACCAATGGGAAGGATCGATTTCAGCAGGAGAGGCGGACTGGATAATCTGGCTATAAAAAGGGGTTTCTGACCCAGTGTGTGTGGTTCCCTGCTCTCGTGATCCAACAACCAGCAAGCCTCTCGACACTGAAGGAAAACCAGTGTCCGAAGACACCGAAGATAGAAGAAACAAACCACCAGACTGCAAAAGGCACAGTAGTGAGTATAACCTCTGGTACCCAGAGCTCCCAACTCAGTTAGGCCAGGAAAGGTGGGAGGTTGGGCATTGTACTGCTAAACTTGTGTAAAAATTTTCGTTGTGTCCGTTTAGTGGGATTTAGGGGGATTGTTTTGTTGGGGATTGTTTGTTGAGATACACCTTGTCAAATAAATTGGAAGCCTAAGTTCCTCTTGGAATCACCTTGTCTCAGTTCTATTGTATTACATCTCCTGATCGTGAGTCTTACATCAGAACAGTGTAAGGGAAGCTAGGAGCGCCTTGAAAATGCTCAACTCTGTATCACAGGCTAGGGAAGAAGGGGTTAGGAGTGTTTGACACTCACAGGTGCCTCACAGGCTAGGCATAAGCTGTGGGGACGCACGAGTCTCAAAACCCCCTTCATAAGCTGTGGACACAGTCTCTCCAGGGGTGCTCTTGCAGCACTCAGGGTACCTCACAGGCCAGGCATAAGCTGTGAGGGCAGGAGCCCAGAGAGAGACACCCAAGGCACAACAACACTCCCCAAGAACCCCTTACACCAGAGATGAGTTAATTTCAACACAAGCCCACAGAGGGACCTGAGCCTTTGACCTTGTGAATCAGAGGTGAGGGTGCAACCACTTAGCCAAGTAAAAAAAAGTTAGTAGGATTAAAAGTAGAAAAGTTACCAGGCCTAAATGCATCCCTTAATACTAACACGGCTTGACACTCGTGTGACTGTCCAGAAGTGCTCCACAATGCATCAATTATTCTTGGAGTGTTGTCTCTGTTGTTATGTCAGCAGAGATTGCGATTGTTTGCGCACTAGGTCCGTGCAGCAGAGTTGGTCTCCATTCGTCTTGGTTAATCCTTACCACTGGACCAAGACCTAGCTCTGTCAAGCCCGTGTGGTGGCTGGTGTGCAACATTAAAAAATCCACACACAGACATCTTCCACCCTTCGGGACCTGAAATATTAGGTCCTTCATTGAAACACCTGTGAACTCATTCCTTCTTGGCGTGGAAGCTGGTCATCCTTGATACGAGGGACTGCATATGATGATGATGAGGCAAAAATGCATTACGACTTACTCCTATGTGACAGATGTTGTACATACTTAAGCTACTGTTGGAATAAATGGTGGTTTCAAACTGAATTCGAGCACAGAGTGAACTATAATTCATACTCGATAAAAGATCATAGAATCTTACAGGACAGATGGAGGCTATTCGACCCATTGTGCATTGCCGGCTCTTTGAAAGAGCTATCCAATTAGTCCCACTCTCTCTGCTCTTTCCCCATAACCCTGAAGTGTTTCTCCTCTTCAAGTATTTATCCAATTCTCTTTTGACAGTTACTATTGAATCTGCTTTCACCACCCTTTCAGGCCGTGCGTTCCAGATCACAACAACTCACTGTGTAAAAAGAAATTCTCCTCATCTCACCTCTGGCTCTTCTGCCATTTATCTTAACTCTGTGTCTTCTGGTTAATGACTCTTTGGCCATTGGAAACAGTTTCTTCTTATTTACTCCACCAAAACCCTTCATGATTTCGAACACCTCCATCAAATCTTCCGTTAACCTTCTCTGCTCTAAGGAGAATAATCCCAGCTTCTCTCGTCTCTCTGTGCAACTGATAGTGTTTCAACTTCTCTTGATAGAAAATGTTAATTATATGAAAAGAAATCTGTGGAAATGTAACATTTATCAGTTCTTACCTGACATGGAAGCTATGTTCACAATACTGCCACCCTTCCCGCCATGGTCACACCTCATGTGGTCCAAAGCCAGATAACTTGCTTGTATCAATGCCACCTACATAAGAGCCCAAAAATGATTACAAAAAATATCAAGTGTAAAATTAATCAAGCAAGTTAGACACAACTATATGTTCTGCACCTATCACCCCTGTGCTTGCTGGCCTACATTGGCTCCCGCTCCACAATGCCTCAATTTCAAAATTCTCATCCTTTTCTTCAAATCCCTCCATGGCTTCGCCCCTCCCTATCTCTGTAACCTACTCCAGCCCCACAACCTTTCAAGATCTCTGCGCTCCTCCAATTCTGCCCTCTTGCGCATCTCCGATTTTAATCGCTCAATGATTGGTGGCCGTGCCTTCTGTTGCCTAGGCTCTAAGTTCTGGAATTCCCCCCGTAAACCTCTCCATGTCTCTACCTTTGTTAAGACACTCCTTAAAACCTACTTCTTTAACCAAGCTTTTAGTCATCTGTCTTGATATCTCCTTATGTGGCTCGGTGTCAAGTTTTGTTTGCTCACGCTCCTGTGAAGCGTCTTGGGATGTTTTACTACATTAAAGGTGCTAAATAAATGCCAGTTGTTGTTAGTAAAAGCTGCCCGGGCCCTTCCCTCTTCAGCGTTTACCCTAAACACTTTTACCTAATTCACTTCCGTCAAAATTCTCCTCAAAACGTACCTCTTGAATTGTGCCTTCCACTGACCCTAATCCCTGTCCCGCCATTCCTAAATGTTCCCTAAAGTACCTGGGAGATTATATTACATTAATGGCACTATATAAGGGCAAGTTTCTCGTACAGAAACCCGTAGCTGAAGAATTCCAGTCATTAGAGGGAATTTTGAATTGCACCAAAAATTCTGACAGTTGCGGTTTAGCAAAGGTGGGTGGGCCAAATGGCCTCCTTCTGTGCCGTAAATTTTGATGATTCTATGAAAGTATCTGAATCTGTATATCATCAGAGATACAGAACAGAAGAATATCCATTTTCAAATACTTTATTTAATCTAGTATAACATAATAAAAGCAACATTGACTTGTCTGTACTCCCAGATACTATGCTGGCTCACTAACACCCTCAATTACTGAAGCTTGTCCTTTTCTGCAATTGTTTACTCTGCTGAACAATATAACTTTCAAAACAAGTTAGAGAACATTTTTGATTACTTGGAAAATGAATAAAACTGGTTTAGTATCTTTATAAGAAGAAAATATTGATTCAGTTATATCAACACATCAGCTCATTGTCAAAACGTTTCAAAGCACTTCTCCAATTACTTTTGGTGTGCAATGACTTATTGCCAAATAAGCAAAATACCACAGGCATTCTGTGCCAGTAACATCTTGCAGACAGCAATGAACACAGGGACATAGGAACAGGAGTAGGTCATTCAGCCCCTCAAGCCTGTTCCACCATTCAATTAGACCATGGCTGATCTGTATCTAAATTCTATTTACCCTTACCTAACAAAAATCTATCAGTTTTGACATTTTCAATTGACTCCTAGCCTCAACAGCTTTTTTGGGGAGGAGAGTTCCAGATTTGCACTACCCATTGTGTGAAGAAGTGCTTCCTGACATCACCCCTTGAATGGCCTAGCTCTCATTTTAAGGTTATGCCTCCTTGCTCTGGAATCCCCCCATCAGAGGAATAGTTTCTCTCTCTCTACCCCATCAACTCCTTTAATCACTTTAAACATCTCAATTAAATCTCCGATACTGAAAGCAATACAAGCCTAGTCTTGTCCTCATAACTGAACCGTTTTTGTCCCCGATATCATTCTGGTGAATCTGTGCTGCCAACTCCCCCCACCGCCTCTCCCCTCCCCTCACTTCCAAGACCAATATATCCTTCCTGAGGTGCAGTGCCTAGAACTGAACGCAGTACTCTAAATGGGATCTGACTAGCGAAACAAAAACACAGGGAAGCATATGGAAGAACATGAAGAAGCTTTTGACATAGGCCTCCTCAGCTGAGGGAGAGCAATATGGAGGCAAAAAGCCAGCAAGGGTGAAGATATAAGGGGCAGCAGAAGGAAGAATGATTTGAAAAACAGGGTTATGTCCATATATTTTTTGAAAGAAACATCCTTGAATTATATGGATAGATTTGGTAAGGAAACAGCGTTTCATTGTACGATGCTTACCAGATTGACAGAAATGGTCTTTTCCCAGGAATTTTCATTGTTTATTCCAGCATTATTGCACAGTACATCTAGTCTTCCAAACTGCTGCAACGTTTTACTAAAAACATCTGGTGAAACAACGAATGATTTTTGATTTGGTTGATCAGAATTAAAGTCTGCATTTTCCATGCAGCGTTGTAGATTGGAGGGACACTTATCATATTTGGGTCAATGGAAGTTTTCAGGAAGTTATGAATTCACACGGCTTTTGCTTGCTTCGTGTGGCATTTTTAGCACGGCTTCGAATGAAGTTCCCCATTTTATGTAAGGAGAGAACGGCAGGCTACCATTCCAAGTGCGGTCTCTCCCTTTGGTTCAGAAGCAAATTATTATTTAAATGGGGAGCGATTACAAAATGCTGGGGGTCCTTTTACCTGAAACACAAAAAGTTAGTAAGCAGGTATAGCAAGTAATCAGGAAGGCAAATGGAATGTTGGCCTTTATTGCAAGGGGAATGGAGTATAAAAGCAGAGAAGTCCTGCTACAACTGTACAGGATATTGGAGAGACCCCATCTGGAGCACTACGTACAGTTTTGGTCTCATAGAAACATAGGGCTAGACTTTCCACTTTGTGGCTAAGGCCGGAAAAAATGGGCCTTGTTCCAGCGATGCTGATCGTCGACTCAAGGCCCATTTTCTTTTTGCGATTTTCCACTCGGCCTTAGCCCAGCGATGTCAAATGGGCGATGTCATTTCTCGCGATCTCCTGAGTGCCCAAAGAAAACGGAAGTGAATGAAAAAAAAAAAGCTTGCCTAGCAACGCATTACTGCGCATGTGCAGGTTGATTTTTTTTTCAGGTTGATGCTCCTTCCCGCGTTTTGAGAGGTCAAGGGTCTTCACACATGCTCAGAAGCTCTGTGTGGGTCTGGGAGAGAGCGAGAGAAAGAGAAAGATAGAGAGAGGAGAAAGGAAGCAGGTTATCTAATGCTATTGAAAATACAGATAAATTTAAAGAATGGAGGGAAGAGAAGGGCCAAACCCTTCAGCGAAGAGACAAATGAGGCCCTGGTGAATTGTGTAAGCGCGAAGTGGGAGGATCTGACATGGGGTGGACATGGGAAACCTCCAGCCCGAGCATATCGAAGGATTTGGGCAGAGATTGCCGACGTGGTCACGTCGGCATCAAATGAAGCCCGGACACCGGACCAGTGCCGGAAAAGATGGAACGGTCTACTGGCGGCTGCAAGAGTGAGTTGAAATTTAAATTAGAAATCATCCATATTTATTATTTAATGTTGTGTGGAAAATCTAATTAGAATCTGCAATGTTATATCGTAATCTTTAAGCACGACTAAGTAACTAAATTAGGATTAAATTATGATTACATTTATGCACCGCAACATAAATTTTAATGTTACAGTATGAAATATCTTCCTATGCAATGTATTGCAAACTTGAAATGTAACTTATAAATCTGTCAGTCCTAAATGTTTATTGCCAAATCCATCTGCTTATGCCGTGCAATGTTACCTTATCTGTTACAGAAGAAGATTTCCATCAACCAGCGGGAGCAACGCAGGACGGGCAGGGGCTGTGCCATGCTGCAGTTGCTCAATGCATACGAGGAGCTTGCAGTGGCCTTGGTGGGGCCAGAAAGCCGTTCGGTCACAACCCGTGGTTACAAAAATGCGGGTAATCCTATGCAATAATATTTTAATTTGATATTTAATTGACTTATACTATGAGATGTACTATTGATCTTCAAATGAGGTCATGTTAGGCCTGGTGACTGCTTGTGCATATGGGCTTATGGTAATGTTTTGAGTTCTCAATTGAGATGAATTGATTTGCATTGTTAAACGTTGTTTATAACTTCCATTTGTCTTTCAAAGATCAACAAGTACTGATGGAGTCAACGGACACATCCACTGACCAGTCGGGACACTCCCAGGAGGAAGAGCCAGAGGAGGAGCCAGTGCAGACTCCTGCTGCAGCTGTGCAAGAGCAGGAGGAGGAGGAGGAGGAGGAGGAGGAGGGAGAGGAGGAGGAGGAGGAGGAGGAAGAACAGGAGATTTATTTTTGTGGGGAACAACCTGCAGCTATTTCTTTTGAGACAGATGAGGCACCGGGACCAAGCGGTGTGCAGGTGGTGATGCTAAGGTGCGTGACATTGTACACACCGACCCCACGGCGGTCCGGTCAGCATGCTATGCACTCGCCTGCCACGGAGGACCAGACGGAGAGCTTACTTTCCCTGTGCAGGGAAATGGTCGCGATCGGTCGCGACCTTATCCAGGGGTTCGCGGGTTTCTCAGACAATTGGAGCCAGTTCTCCACAACCTGGAGCGAGTTCTGCTCGCGCTTCTCCAGCTGGTCTTCTGAGCAGTCACAGACTGCTCGGGAGACGTTGGAGACGATCAGGGAGCAGACAGCCGCAACAAATGCCCTATGGCACGCGTTGCTGGCTGGACACAGCGCTGCACCCCAAGGTGTCGTGTCCGCTCACAGCGAGACCCCAAGCACACAAGCGAGTACGGAGGGCACAGTTCCTCTTGACTCGGAAGTAGAGCCTGAGGCTTCTGCTTCCGCTCCGTTACCTCCACCACGGCAGGAAGTCTTGCCGTCCCACTCTGCACGACATCTTGGTGTCGGTCTGCGGAGACCAAAACGGGCGGGTGGGGTGCGAACACGGGGTGGGACAGGATCTGGAAGGAACATGGCCGCAGGTAGGGAGAGGGCAGTACTTCTCAATAGTTCACTTGTTTTAAAATATTCACTTGTTATTATCACTTTATCACTTTATTATTCTCTTGTTATTGTTACTGTTATTGTTATTGTTACTAAATTGTATTCAATAGTTAAATGTTCACTTGTTATCATTACTTAACTGTTCACTTTCCATTCTTTCTGAAATAGTCATTTGTTATCATGACTGAAAATGGTCACTTGTTATCATGACTGAAATGTTCACTTGTTATCCTAACTAAAATGGTCACTTGTTATCCTGACTAAAATGGTCACATGTTATCCTGACTGAAATGTTCACTTGTTATCCTAACTAAAATGGTCACTTGTTATCCTGACTAAAATGGTCACATGTTATCATGACTTAAATGGTCACTTGTTATCCTGACTAAAATGGTCACTTGTTATTATTACTTAAATGGCCACTTGTTCTTTAAAATGTTCAATTTCTTCTTCTTCTAATGTTTTGGGGATTTTGAGGGAAGGGTGGGTTGGTGCGAGGGGTGGGGGGTTGGAGGGAGGGTGTTGTTCATTAGTTCTTTAAAAAATTCATATTTCTTAATTAAAAAAAGTTTTTTCTACAACTTTTGTACCTTTTCTCTTACATACATAAGTTTTACAACGTACAGTTTTTCATGCATATTCGTTTGTTTGTTCTGTTGCCCCACGGAAATGAAACTCTTGTTTAAACGTAACTGTAATTGAACTTTAGAATATCAACAATAATAGTTCATGCGGAGCGTTCATTAATGAGCTGCTGACGCAAAAGCTTAGCGTCCGTGTAACTGCCACTGACTCCTGGTCTTCGGGAAGGCTGTGGTGGTACCGGTGCTAGATCGCCATGTTGATTAAGCTCCCCTATGTCCTCAATAAACTCTCGGTCTGTGTCACCCTGGTCATTGGGAAGCTTTCCATCCTGTGAGCATAAAGGGCCTCAGTCACCTGTGTCGAATGCAGCAGTGTGTCGCGTGCTGAGAGATATGGCTGATGTCGCCAGCTAAAGCCTGAAAAGATCCCGATGCATAAAAGGCAAGGGCAGCAGTAACCTTCACCTCAATGGACAGTGTGGTTCTGATGGTGCTGGAAGGCTGCAGATTATCCTTGAGGAGTTGACATATCTCATCCATGACCTCCTTCCGGAATCGCAGCCTCCTCAGACAAGCATTTTCAGACAAGTTCAGTGAGGATTGCTTCTCCAAGTACCTTCGTTGCCTATACGGTCTCTCCTCTGTCTTCGTCTCCATCTACACGTTACTGTGCCACCTCTTCGATTGATCCTTTCAGTAACCAGTGTGTGATCAGTTGTAATTAAAGGCAGAGACAGCATAGGCCCCATAATCACTATCAATATCAATAATTACTTTCACTGATTTTAATAATCTCTGCACTCTATACTCTCTAATCACTGTAAAAGTGCCCTTTCTGTAGTCTCTAAGCTGTATACCAGTCAGTTTGATAGGCACCAACAATATCATTAAATAACTTCACTATGTAAAAGCTATTTACTAAATAATTCCAATATATGAGATCTATTTAGCATAAATAAGTTGATAATACCTATTTATATTCCCTGTCCCAAATTTCTGAGTACAATTTGCTTCAATTTTACTCTCTAAATAACTCAGAGTTAATTCTCCACCCTTCCTCAGAAGCTAAAAATGGCATCCATAGTTTCCATTTCCCTCTCTAAGGCCCTGAAAAAGCAATTATTTTTGAGCACTCTTTTGGGCCTTGCATCGGCCCAACGAAGTGCATGCTAGATGCTGAAACTTGGGATGGGCCTTGTGTGGGCAATCATTTGGGCGATCATCTTGGCGATCAAAGTGGAAACTTGAGGGCTTATTTTTCCGGCGATGTTTTAGACCTAGTTTTCACTATTTGCTCAAAATGGGCGATAGAGGTCCGTTTTGGGTGATAGATGGGCCTTAGATGAACGATGTGAAGTGGAAAGTCTAGCCCTATATAGAAACATAGAAAATAGGTGCAGGATTAGGCCATTTGGCCCTTCGAGCCTGCACCTCCATTCAATAAGATCATGGCTGATCATTCACCTCAGTACCCTTTTCCTGCTTTCTCTCCATACCCCTTGATCCCTTTAGCCGTAAGGGCCATATCTAACTCCGTTTTGAATATATCCAATGAACTGGCATCAACAACTCTCTGCGGCAGGGAATTCCACAGGTTAACAACTCTCTGAGTGAAGACGTTTCTCCTCATCTCAGTGCTAAATGCCTTACCCCTTATCCTTAGACTGTGTCCCCTGGTTCTGGACTTCCCCAACATCGAGAACATTTTTCCTGCATCTAACCTGTCCAGTCCCGTCAGAATTTTATATGTTTCTATGAGATCCCCTCTCATTCTTCTAAACTCCAGTGAATACAGGCCCAGTCGATCCAGTCTCTCCTCATATGTCAGTCCTGCCATCCCGGGAGTCAGTCTGGTGAACCTTCGCTGCACTCCCTCAATAGCAAGAACGTCCTTCCTCAGATTAGGAGACCAAAACTGAACACAATATTCCAGGTGAGGCCTCACCAAGGCCCTGTACAACTGCAGTAAGACCTCCCTGCTCCTATACTCAAATCCCCTAGCTATGAAGGCCAACATGCCATTTGCCTTCTTCACCACCTGCTGTACCTGCATGCCAACTTTCAATAACTGATGTACCATGACACCCAGGTCTCGTTGCACCTCCCCTTTTCCTAATCTGCCGCCATTCAGATAATATTCTGCCTTTGTGTTTTTGCCCATAAAGTGGATAACTTCACATTTATCCACATTATACTGTATCTGCCATGCATTTGCCCCACAGATGCTCTACAGCGCTTCTGAGAGACTCGGCATTTTCTATTCAGGCTCCTTTCTTGCTTGTGTATTATTAATATTCTGCAGGCTCCATTGCATGACTG
Source organism: Pristiophorus japonicus (assembly GCF_044704955.1). Classification (NCBI taxonomy): domain Eukaryota; kingdom Metazoa; phylum Chordata; class Chondrichthyes; family Pristiophoridae; genus Pristiophorus; species Pristiophorus japonicus. The sequence continues at coordinate 28,298,145 of NC_091977.1, forward strand.
CTTGACCATCAGGATAACACAGTGAGGGCCAGAGCGCTCTCGTCTCCCTGTCGCCGCCCGCCCCCCCCGGTAGTCCGGGCACGCTGCCAGCATTTGCATGTGATGAGCGGGGAAGAGGTGAGCAGAAGTGGTCACAATGCGGATGTGGGGGCAGGTATCGAAGGGCGGTGTGAGGAAGCAGCTGTCGGTATCACTGCCCGATTTTCCCCAATGTTTCCATTACTATCCTGTCCAATTCGGGGCTGGATAGAGGACAATCCAGGTCTTATACTTTAGTTTTTACAGATGTTACACCTCTACAAAATAACTCACCTTGCTCTTGCTGTGATGTAGCCAGATGAGTCTGCCTGGGCCTAATTGTTAATATAAACATTGTTCAAATCTGAAAGTTCAGGTATTTTCTCCACATTACATACTCAAAAGTGAAATGAAACATTCTAGTAAGGGAGCAAATAAAGCTCATACTATATTATTACACTTCTCATCATCATCAAAGGTGGTCCTTTGAACGAGGATTACTTGCTTCCACATGGGTTCAATGACCTCCAATTGAGGGGATGGAAGATGCTGTGCGTGGATATTTTTAACGTGTGGTGACGGTTGCACATCAGCCACCACACGGGTTTGACAGAGCTAGGTCTTTATCCAGTGGCAAGGGTTAACCAGGATGACTGGAGGCCTGCTCTGCTGGTTTAGCGTTAAAGCGGATTTCCTATTTTGCATAGTTTCATCAGTACTTTGTAGGTGTCAGCTGTGGCTCAGTAGGTAGCACCCTCGCTTCTGAGTCAGAAGGTTGTAAGTTTAAATCCCACTCCAGGGACTTGAGCACCTAAATCTAAGCTGACACTCCAATGCAGTGCTGAGGGAATGCTGCATTGTCGGAACTGCTGTCTTTCAGATTTACAAGAATGTTGCTTGGACTGGAGAATTTTGACTATGAGGAAAGATTGGAGATGCTGGGTCTGTTTTCTTTGGAACAGAGGAGGCTGGGGAAGACCTGATTCAGATGTATAAAATTATGAAGGGCCTGGATATAGTGGATAGGAAAGATCTGTTTCCCTTGGCAGAGGGGTCAACAACCAGAGGGCATAGATTGCATATAATTAGGGGAAGGTTTAGAGGAGATTTTAGGGGAAATGTCTTCACCCAGAGGATAGTGGGGGTCTGGAGCTCATTGCCTGAAAGGATGCGAGAGGCAGAAACCCTCACCACATTTAAAAGATTCTTGGATGTGCACTTAAAGTGCCGTAACCTACAGGGTTACGGACCAATAGTTGGAAAGTGGGATTAGGCTGGATAGCTCTTGGTCGGCCGGTGCGGACACTATGGACTGAAATGGCCTCCTTCCATGCTGTAAATTTCTATGATCCTATGAGATGTTAAAGCGAGGGCCCGTCAGATCTGTCAGGTGGATGTAAAAAATCTCATGGCACTGGAAGAGCAGGGGAGTTATCCCCGGTGTCCTGGCCAATATTTCTCCCTCAATCAACATATCAAAAACAGATTATCTGGTCATTATCAGACTGCTGTTTGTGGGAGCTTGCTGTGTGCAAATTGTCTGCCGCGTTTCCTGCATTACAACAGTGATTGCACTCCAAAAGTACTTCATTGGCTGTAAAGCGCTTTGAGATGTCCAGTGGTCGTGAAAGACGCTATATAAATATAAGTCTTTCTTTCTTGTAAAAATTTGCAAAAGGGATTTTACGTTTTAGAAATGAAAAACAGAAGGCCTTGTATTTATATAGCGCCTTTCACAACCTGAGTACATCCCAAAGCGTTTTACAGCCAATGAAGTATTTTTGAAGTGTAGTCACTGTTATAATGTAGGAAATGCAGAAGGCAATTTGCGCACAGCAAGCTTCACCAACAACAATGTGATAATAACCGGTTAGCTGTTTTTTTTGTGATGTTGATTGAGGGATAAATATTGACCAGGACTCCCAAGATGACGTGCCTGCTCTTCTTCGAAATAGTGCTGTGGGATCTTTTACACCCTCCTTCGAGAACAGACAGGGGCCTCTGTTTTACGTCGCATCTGTAAAATGTCAACTCTGACAGTACTGCTCTGGAGTGGCAGCCTAGATTTTTGTATGAGGGTGGGATGTGATCCCACAACCTTCTCGCTCAGAGACGAGAGTGCCACCCACTGAGCCTCACCTGTTGGGAGCGCCAATCATGGATTTGTGAGTCCTTTCCCCTATGATTTTCCATCTGTTACAAATGAATGATGTGCAGAAAATGATGGGGAGTGCGTCTGCCAAATGCCGACCAGTTGTGCGTGGACTGTAAACACATTCGACTAGATGTACTTAAAATGCAACGGGTGTGCGAGCCGGTACCTGTGTAAGGCTCTGCATATCTCATTTTAAATCTTGTTAAGAAAAAATTGCACTGATTCACAGCCATTCTGGAAGACAGGCCGGTCTTTGAATCCAATTATTTTGGAGATATTGCGAGGATGTTTAACGTGAACCCTGTTATTCCGCTAGAGTTGCTTATATTTTAATTAACGTTCACTATATCAGGCTCAGCATTGTAGTGCACAGGACGAGGAATCAGTGTCAGATCGAGCTGGAAGAGGAGATGTGGAACTAGAAGGCAGGAGCTCAGAGCTGCAGAAACTGCAGAGATCTGGTGAAACATTGTATACTAACTTTGAGAGGGCAGGTTGAGAGAGCAGTTAAAAAAGTTTACGGATCGTGGGCTTCATAAATAGAAGTATAGAGTACAAAAGTGTGGATATTGTGATGAACACTGGTTCGGCCTCAACTGGAGTACTGTGTCCAATTCTGGGCACCGCACTTTAGGAAGGATGTGAAGGCCTTAGAGAGGGTGCAGAAAAGATTTACCAGAATGATTCCAGGGATGAGGGACTTCAATTACGTGGATAGACTGGAGAAGCTGAGGTTGTTCTCCTTGGAGCAGAGAAGATTGAGAGGAGATTTGATAGAGGTGTTCAACATCATGAGGGGTCTGGACAGAGTAGATCGAGAGAAACTGTTCCCATTGGTGGCAGGGCCGAGAACCAGAGGGCACAGATTTAAGATGATTGGCAAAAGAACCAAAGACGATATGGGAAAACATTTTTTTACGTAGTGAGTGGTTAAGACCTGGAATGCACTGCCTGAAAGGGTGGTGGAGGCAGTTTCAATCGCGGCTTTCAAAGGGAATTGGATACGTACCTGAAGGAAAAAATTTTGTAGGGCTATGGGGAAAGAGCACGGGAGTGGGACTGGCTGAAGCGCTCTTGCAGAGAGCTGGCACGGGTTCAACGAGCCGAATGGCCTTCTTCCAAGCTGCAGCCATTTTAACTCCAGCACAAGTTCATCAATCAAATTAAACCCGGGCTGTACATTTTGCCCGTTCATACTACGACCCATCCCCACGTTATCAGATTGAAGCCATTGCTCCTCAAAATAACCTGTTAAATAACCTGTTGCCCCATTCTGTGTCAGGCCCTGGATACCTTGGATGGGAATCGGACCGTCTCCGCTTTGCTCCCAATCCACCGCTATGCTCGTTGCAACATATTCTAATTATTTTCGCAGCCGATTGTGTGAATTTGACTACTGCAAGGATTGGGGAGCACAATGGTATGACTACGGTCCAATGTCTGCTGTTTTTATTAAATATATTCAATTCCTTCTGCAGCCTATTCTGTTAAGCATTGGAGTCTTCCATCTTCAAATGAAGCCAACATACTTATAATCCTGCCAAAACCCTCCCTAGTGACCCAGTGGCCCGAAGTTTTAAAAGCGCGAAGGCTCTCGCCTTTAAGTGAACGGAAGAGCCGTGGTGATGCGGCGCCGTGATGATGTCATCATCACGCCCCCAACTTCCGCCCCTCAGTTGCTGTCATCGGCTCGATTTTGCGCCTCAGGTGTAGTCACCGCTCCCTTTATCACCAACTTCCGGATCAAAACAAAAGAAAACAAAGAGCCCAATTTTGCGAAAGGGTCGATCTGAACCGCAGCTGCGGTAAAAAGCACCGTTTCGGGCGGGAGGCAATTTGTACCTCTTGCTGTCCTTACCCGATCTGGGCTATACCACTCCAACACCAACAAGATTGATTCTTAACCTTCCTCGGAAGTGGCCTAGAAAGCCCCTCAGTTGTATTGAATAGAGCAATTAGGGATCAGCGATAAATACCGAACTTGCCAGCGACACGCTATGAATAAAAGTGTTTTTATTAATGATAACATTGATTCTGTGTATGTATAAATGTTAAAAGTGTAGATTATACGGAAAGGTTGAGTGTTGAAACAAAATGGAAGCCCACAAGCTTCCAGCGTGGCCTGTTTGTGTATTGTCTTAATTGGAAAGCCATTAACTTGATCTAATCAAGAGATGGCTGGGCCAGTCCAGACAGCCACATGTGTGAGGAGAGCCAATAAGGAACTGCCCTGAAACCAAGACCCAATCCTGGGGCTTTCTGAGAAACAATGGACTTAAGGAATATAAAAACACAAGGCAGAGATTGCTCTGTCTCTCCTTCTCTCCTGGGCACATGGCAAGACCTCCCGCTCAAAGATCGGCCGAAACAGCAGGCCGTGTGTTCAGCCAGCCAGCCTGAGGAAAGTGACGTATACCTTTTCATAAATCATTATTGTAACATTGTACCTGTTGTAACTGTCAATCCATAGGGTAATTGACGACTGCTGTTAGATGTGCATGTGTGTGTGTGTTTTTAATAAACTGTTCCGAATTGTTTTAAATGAATCATCTCACTGTCAATTTAATGCCCGAGATTTAGAAATCTTACAACACCCACATCTTGAAAATGAATTTTTTTTAAATTAGCACTCTTTCAACAGACAGAATCGAAGTTTGGAATTTCCTTTAACGCAATCATTTCATCAGCACTTTTTTTTTAGATGATTATTTTTTATTTATGGTATAAACAAATTGCTTTATGAAGACTTATTCATGGCTTTGACTTCACTGCTTATGCGTTGCCAGGCCAACCAATGATGAGCCATAACTTGCATCCTATGGATCTTTATAATGTACAGTGTGAGCTGTGGCTCAGTGGGTAGCACTCTCTAGGTGGGAGGGGCTAGGAGTGAGCAGGTTCTGCTGATTACTGCAGGAGTTGGAGTGAGTTTGTAAAATGTTGTTGGTGGTTTTTTTTTCAAATTTTAGGGCCTTTTTGGCCCATAAACATCAGCCAAATGGCTGCTGAGGGGCCTGGAGTGCCGGGCCTCTCAGAAGACAATGCTCCCAGTGTGAATTTAATCAGCTGAGAGAATGTCTTGAGAAGGGAGAATAAAAGGCCCAAAGATTTGGGCCAGGGCCTCAGGAGGTTTCGAAAAGAAAACATAGTGGTGGTTCACTACCAGGATAAGAAGATACAAGCTTGGGGTATTATCTAGGCAGTACATGAGGACTGCGGTGAGGGAAGTTGCTTTGCTTGCCGACCAAAGCCGAATGTTGGATTCGAAGTGATGTTCAGTGGCCGAGAGGAGGTGGAAAAACTTTTATTGAGCCTGAAGGTTGGTGATTAAGTACTTGGATGTATCTTTGCTGTATTCCGAAGAGATTGTGGTTTCAATCTTAAATCTGCCAGTTTATGTTGAGGACGATGTGTTGATAAAAAAATTGGAGTTGTGGGACTCAGTAATAAAGAGGAGATACTATCCTGGAACTTGGGTAGCCGATGGAACTCGTTATGTAAAAGCGCGGTTCCCAGAGAGGGTGAAGTCATTGCCCAACAGCATGAAATTTGTGACAATTGAAGGAGTGCAGTACTTCTGGGTACTGCAGAATAACCAGGTGAAGGTTTGCTATTACTGTCTTGGACACAACCATCTAGTAAGAAGCTGTCCAGACCTGTACTGTTATAACTGTGGCAAGTTTGGACACATCGCTCGGAGCTGCAAGGCAGAGAGCTGTGCGGTTTGTCACAAAGGCCCCACCCGCTGTGAGTATGAGGCAGAAAGAATGGGAATGAGGAGATGGGAGAAGGAACAGGAGGTGTGAATGGAGTGGCCCGAGGAGCGGAGCAAGAGGCGGACACAGCCGCCGAACGGAATGAGGAAAGAGCGCAAGAAGAGGCAGAAAATTGAGGAGGAGAAAACAGGATGGAGATAATGGAAGACGCACCAAGTATGGTGGAAAAGGACAAAGTTAGTGGAGGACATCACGGGTCAGGGACAGAGTCGAGCCATAATATGGCTCGCCTTCAGGTGTCCGTGGGGATAGGATAGGTGGGTGCGGGGTAAGTGTAAGTACTCCAAAGAGAGACGGGGAGTTGTACACCTTGGGGAGCAGGAGGGGGCAAGACCAGGAGAGGGTGCAAGAGGCAGGAGCCTTAAAGGGGCAGCAGGACAGAAGTGGGGAGACAAAGATGCCAAAAGGGAGCAAGATGGGTGGAGATGCGCCATTGTCCCAGAGAGAGAAGTAACGGGGAGCAAGTGTCGGCGGTGGAGGTGAGGCTGAAGGGAGTGGCACTGTTGGAGAAAACATGATAGCAGGAGGACTCTCAAAGGGAGATTCTGTATCTGACAGGGAACAGGGATGGAAGATTACAGAAGAGCTAGAGAGTGAGAGTCAGAGGAAGGAGACAAGGAATTGGGGGGGGGGGGGGCGGTGGGTGGGGGTGCATCATGTGGAAAGGGAAAGATTAGTGAGGAGCAGAAGGAGGGAGAAGGGACAGGTCCACGGCCTAAATTTAATGTAAGGAAGAGGCTGAAACTGCAGGGGAAGTTCAAACGGGAGGTGAAAAAGAGCTGGAGGCTGCAGGAAAAAGCAACAGCTGTCCAAAAGATTGGGAAGGAGCATGGGAGGAGGGAAGAGCCAGAGATTTAATGATGCTGGGGGGATTATCAGGCACACTTCTTTTATTAGGAGCAATGATTACATTGGTGAACGGACTGAGGGGGAGGGGGGGGGGAGAAGAAATTGCAGCAGTTGTTGCAGTGTTTTAAAGACACTGACCTGTTGCATCTGCAAGAAACTTTTTGGGATGCGGATATCCTAGAAAGAGTTTGGAAGGGAGAAGTGTTTGTAAGTTGCACAAATAATAACTGTAGAGGGGTGGCTGTTTTAGTGAATTCATCCATAAAAGAGAATGATGCATTGGTGGACAAGGACACTGAGGGGAGATTTTTACAGCTAAAGGTACAAATGGATGAATTGAATTGTGATCTCTTTAATATCAATGCGCCGAATTGCAAGCAGCGTGAGTCTTTTCGGTGTTTATTCACAGAAGTGGCAGAGGCAGCAAACTTGTATAGTGGGGGAGTTTAATCTATTTTTATCTCGGATGGACATTTCAGCCCAGATGACCTTTAAGGATGATAACTCCAGAGAGATGATTGTAAAAATGATGACATTTAAATTTGAAAGACTTATGGGATCGGAACCCCATAAAAAGGGAGTTCTCCAGAAGAGATTTATTATTAAAAAAAAGTATTTTTTTAGTGACCACTCAGCTATGGTTCTTAAAATTAGGAACAGCAGAGTTAAGATCGGTCTAGGGGTGTGGATTTTAAACAATCAGTGCCTGAAAGAAATTGCTTTTAAAGAAGGGATTTTAAATACAATAAAGAATGCTCATGTAAGGGTCGAAAATCCAGTGCTAAAAAAATGGTCCCGGTAACAAGGAAACAGAGCATGGGATCATCCCATACACCCTTTTAATCGAACTTTGGCCAAGGCAAGCCTCAGGAAGAAAGGTAGGCTGGGAAGGATGTCTGTGGCCAGACACTATGTGAATTTGGGGGCCTCAGGCAGGCTGAGAAGCCAGCCAATCCCGGGAGAGTGCATCCTGGGCCGGCCAATCAGTGAATCGCGCCGGGCCAGAAGCAGGGAAATCGTCGACCAATGGGGAATACCCGGCCCATTTTGTAAAGAACAGCTTACCTGGATCTAATCAAGGAGATGGGCCTGTTACCAGCCCATTACCCATGTACATAAAGACAATAGGAAAGCCTCACACCTCAGTACATCCCGACCCTGACACAATAGCCAGCCAGATGATTAGGCACCGAGGTGCATAAGAAACAATGCTTTTCATTTAACACCTCATCCCCACCTCGACTCAAACAATGAGACATTGATTCAGTTTGGGCGCAAAAGGGGCCGGAACTGAACCAGATATAAAGGCAAGAGCACGAAGAACACACAGGCGGAGAAGGAGACGCACACAAGAAGGACACACACTCGGAAGGAGATACACTCAGACAGAGACAGAGACAGAGACCTGACGACACCTCGAAGGAAGAGAGAGGGACTCAGCCTCGCAGCAGATAAAACCTCCGAGGACGACTGGAGAAGCCCGATTTAAGGTGGGACCCACTATACCTGTCAAAAGGGAAACTGTGAGTATCACCCTGGAGTCTTTTCCCAACTCTCAGCTTAGGCTAGTTAGGTGTAAAGGAGGGGGTGGGTGATAGTGTGTGAAAGGATTTTAAACTTGTGTAAAACTTTCGATGTGTCCGTTCCTCCCATAGACCTTTTCTTAGTAGGAGGTTCAACAAGCCAGTGCGTCGACCTTGTATTTCACTTGGTCCACACTTTGGGGCTCGTACCAAATATACATGTGTGTATTAGCCTTTGTGTTGTTTTAGCAATGTAACCTTGTTTAAACGCTCACCTGGGTTTTAATAAAGTAGGACTTAACTGAATTTTCCAGGAACATTTCTTGTCCTTTGCATCTCTGAGTGTTTTATTGTGGGAAGCTCACTATCCACCTAAATTCTGAGGTCAGAACCAGATAGTGGTACAGGATGCCCCAAAAATGTCAAAGTTGTGATTTGATATATGCGGCCGCAGACATATTGGTGGTATCAAACATATCACTAAGCTGTAATTGGATATATGCAGCCGCAGACCTATTGGTGGTATCAAACATAATCACCAAGCTGTAATTGGGTATAAGCAGCCTCAGTCATATTGGAGGTATCAAACATATCACTAAGCTGTAATTGGGTATAAGCAGGAAAAAAAAAAGGTCCACTGGTGATCGCAACTCAAATCACCACAGTCTGAAGGTTGTGCCCGGACACCAGCAACAGTAGAAGGAAAAACCCCTACAACTAATGGCACCCCAGATGGGACCTCAGTGGGAAAATGAGCTGACCACCTCAGAGAAGGTGATCCTGGAACATTCCAAAATGGAGGAAAGAATGAAAGATTATGTGTTTTCTAAAGTTAATTTTTCTAAGGCTTGGGTTCAGAGCCTGACAAGGGCGCCGTGTCCGACAGACGCAGAGGCCCAGTGGACTGCGGGCCCAACCTATAGAAAGAATATAGAGAAGGCGATCTGGCTAACCTGCTTGACAAGGGTGGGTTAAAGAGCTAGACCTCCAGGTAGGGAGGTTACAGGATGAACTCAAAGAAGCAGCCAGTGGGTACTAAGGTCACAGAAGAGTTAATAGAGGAAAGGAACAGAAGGACACAGTTAGAGGAAACGTTCCGCAACCATCTACAGTACCTGCAGAGTCAGGTTACAGTGTCACGGGCTGTGGAGCAGAAACATAGGGAACAAAGTATAATCTATGCAAAGCAAGTACAGGAATTGCAGGGCCAGCGAGAGGATTTGCATGTTGCCTATAAAGTCAACACGGAAATCAGCCGTGAGAAGGCAGATCATGCGCCCTGCCAGAAACGGATCCAATCCCTCCTCCAGGCTCTGTCCCAGGTAAAGGGGACAGTGTGCCTGCTGGGGCCCAGGGGGCTACCAATGAATGGGGAGTGGAGGAGGATCCAACGGCAGAAGCCAGTCGACCGCCTCCCGAGGCGCCGGTAGTGTGTCTGGCCGGCTTCAGGGAGGAACAGAGGGTGCAGCCCAAGAAGCCCACAGGGCATGGGACCGCCAGGGAGAGTCGGTCCAGCCAAAAGGGCATGGGACCGGCCAGGGAGAGTCGGTCCAGCCAAAAGGGCATGGGACCGGCCAGGGAGAGTCGGTCCAGCCAAAAGGGCATGGGACCGGCCAGGGAGAGTCGGTCCAGCCAAAAGGGCATGGGACCGGCCAGGGAGAGTCGGTCCAGCCAAAAGGGCATGGGACCGGCCAGGGAGAGTTGGTCCAGCCAAAAGGGCATGGGACCGGCCAGGGAGAGTCGGTCCAGCCAAAAGGGCATGGGATCGGCCAGGGAGAGTCAGTCCAGCCAAAAGGGCATGGGACCGGCCAGGGAGAGTCGGTCCAGCCAAAAGGGCATGGGACCGGCCAGGGAGAGTCGGTCCAGCCAAAAGGGCATGGGACCGGCCAGGGAGAGTCGGTCCAGCCAAAAGGGCATGGGACCGGCCAGGGAGAGTCGGTCCAGCCAAAAGGGCATGGGGCCGGCCAGGTGGAGCCGACCCAGCCAAAGGGGTATGGGACACCCGTAGAAAGGGTCGAGTCTGTCAGTTTGATTACGGCTGAAGAACAAGGGGAGCCAGTAGTAACATCAGCAGCGGGACCGATGTACCCGGTTGTGCAGAGAAAGTACGGCCCCCCACAGGGTGCGCAACTCCAGGGACCACTTGACAGCCAGTTTATCATCCCGCATGGGGGATTAAAACTGAGCAAAGCCTGGCCCCATCTATGAGGAGAGGTATCATAAGCTTAGCATAAAAATAAAGGAAATAGAAAGGATCTGAAGAATTGGATTATAAGATCTTGGTGAGGATTATGGCAAATCGTACGAAGGAGGTGATGCGGCAGATAGTTTCGCCCTCTCAGTCCTATGGAATCATAGGCCGGGACATCGCTGACTCTGTGGTCACAATCCGAGATGCGATAGAACTCATGGAAGAGAGTGGGAGGGAAGCTTATGTGCTAAAGATGGACCAAGAGAAAGCCTTTGATAGAGTCTCTCATGAGTTTTTACTGATGGTTTTGGAAGTATTTGGTTTGGGGGAAAATTTAATTGAGTGGATAAGCATTTTTTATTCAAACACATTTAGCTGTGTTAAATGTAATGGTTTTTATCCAAGTATTTTACAATACAGAGAACAGTGAGACAGGGTTTTCCCCTGTCCCCATTGTTGTACAAATTGGTAGCAGAACCATTAGGTTACATGAAGCGAAAACAGTGGATAGTCAAGAGGCTATAAGGGGGGAGGAACTTAACACAATCACAATCACTAAGGAGGCTCAGTAAGATAATGGGACTAAAGGCAGATAAATCCCCTGGATCTGATGGTTTGCATCCTAGGGTCTGAAGAGAAGTAACGGCAGGGATTGTGGATGCATTGGTTGTAATTTACCAAAATTCCCTGGATTCCGGGGAGGTCCCAGCAGATTGGAAAACTGCAAATGTAATGTCTCTATTCAAAAAAGGAGGCAGACAAAAAGCAGGAAACTATAGACCAGTTAGCCTAACATCTGTGGTTGGGAAAATGTTGGAGTCCATTATTAAAAAACCAGTGACAAGACATTTGGAAAAGCAAAATTTGGTCAGGCAGAGTCAGCATGGATTTATGAAGGGGAAGTCATGTTTGACAAATTTGCTGGAATTCTTTGAGGGTGTAATGAACAGGGTGGATAAAGGGGAACCAGTGGATGTGGTGTATTTGGACTTCCAGAAGGCATTTGACAAGTTGCCACACAAAAGGTTACTGCACAAGATAAAAGTTCACAGGGTTGGGGGTAATATATTAGCATGGATAGAGGATTGGCTGACAAACAGAAAACAGTGAGTCAGGATAAATGGTTCATTCTCTGGTTGGTAATCAGTAACGAGTTGGGCGCTGCAGGGATCAGTGCTGGGACCCCAACTATTTACAATTTATAATAACGACTTGGAAGAGGGGACTGAGTGTAACGTAGTCAAGTTTGCTGATGATACAAAGATGGGAGGAAGGGCAATGTGTGAGGAGGACATAAAGAGGCTGAAGGAGGACACAGACAGGCTAAGTGAGTGGGCAAGAATTTGGCAGATGGAGTTTCATGTTGGAAAATGTGAGGTCATGCACTTTGGCAGAAAAAAAATCAAAGAGAAAGTTATTATTAAAATGGAGAAAGATTGCAAAGTGCTGCAGTACAGCAGGACCTGGGGGTACTTGTGCATGGAACACAGGGGGATGGTATGCAGGTACAGCAAGTGATCAGGAAGGCCAATGGAATTTTAGCCTTTATTGCAAAGGGGATGGAATATAAAAGCAGGGAAGTCTTGCTGCATTTATACAGTGCATTGGTGAGGCCACACCTGGAATACTGCGAGCAGTTTTGGTTTCCATATTTATGAAAGGATATACTTGCTATGGAGGCAGTTCAGAGAAGGTTCACTAGGTTGATCCCGGGGATGAGGTGGTTGACTTATGAGGAAAGGTTGAGTAGGTTGGGCCTCTACTTATTGGAATTCAGAAGAATGAGAGGTGAACTAATAGAAACATATAAGATTATGAGGGGGCTTGACAAGGTGGATGCAGAGAGGATGTGTCCACTAATGGGGGAGACTAGAACTAGAGGGCATGATTTTAGAATAAGGGGCCGCCCATTTAGAACTGAGATGAGGAGAACTTTCTTCTCTCAGAGGGTTGTGAAGCTGTGGAAACTGAGACATTAAATAAATTTAAGACAGAAATAGACAGGTTCTTAAACGATAAGGGATAAGGGGTTATGGGGAGCGGGCAGGGAAGTGGAGCTGAGTCCATGATCAGATCAGCCATGAACTTATTGAATGGTGGAGCAGGCTCGAGGGGCCTTATGGTCTACTCCTGTTCCTATTTCTTATATTCTTATGAATGAGGTGTAGTCGGGATTGCGGTTCCCAGTTCCGGGCAGGTGTCGGTAATACACCAATATACAGATGACACGACCTTAACGTTGAGAGATGGGGAGTCAGTGAGGAAAGCTATGGGAGTAGTGGAGGAGTATTGTAGAGCTTTATGAACCAGAGTAAGGAAGGAGTCGGGGGAAATGGTTGGAGGAAAGCCCTTTTAAGGTGGTGGAGATTTTAGAAGCTCTGGGGGTGCATATGGGGTGCAAGAAGGAATGGGATGAAGTGGATCGACTAAATTGGGAACCGAAGTTATGAAAGTTAAAAAGATTTTGAGAAGATGGGAAAGAAGGGGATTGAAACTGCAAGGAAGAGCGACAGTAGTGGCAGCTCTCCTGCTATCTAAACTATGATACTTATTAATGGTGGAGGATATTCCTGAGTGGGTGGAAAAGTCTATCCGAGAGGCTTTTGTAAAGTTTTTCACAGGAGGGAAACCAGCCTTTGTTGCTTACAATACCATCATTGGACAACAAAATCAAGGAGGACTCAATTTCCCAGATATTGATTTGAAGAAAAAATCCTTTAGGATTAAATGGGTGAAGAGATTTCTTCAGAAGTCAAATACAAGTTTTTGGAAGAGTTGTTTTCAGCATTTTTTTTAATGTAGTGAGATAGGAGGACAAGGAATATTTTATATGGAATACAACAATATGTTTTTGAAATTAATTATAACCTCTCCCTCGGTTTTATAAGAGGGTTGTCGACACTTGGGCCCAATTTTTAAAAAGTGTGCAGTTTATGCCCAAAGTTGCTGAGTAATTTTTAGAATAGCCCTTATTTTTGAACATGTGAATCAACATTGAAGGAGAGGTATTATTTAATCAAGCTTTTATAAAAGCTGGTATTATATATATGAAAGATGTATTATATGAGGTAATTCCAGGTTGGTTGCCGGAAGCGGTAGTGAGGGATATGGGACTCGAATTTGATGCAGGCCTCCACCCGTCCAATTGCCGCTCAAAGGATGGCCGCCGAGGTACCTGACGGTACTTTGGGCGGGGTTTTCATCAAAAAGGTCCCTCGAAGGTTGGTGGACAGCAAATTTGGGACTTATGTCGCCAATCTGGGCGGCAGCCGGTGGGAGCTCTCATTCTCGGCGGCAAAGGCGCTTGCCGCCCAAGTGGCACTGAGGATGGAGTCGGGCCCATGGAGGGTTGAAGACCTGCAAAGAAAAAGCATTAAAAAAAAACATTGGAACTTTTCAGGGGACCCCATACAGGTAAGTCCCTGGAAAGAAAAACATTAGAAAATGTTTTCTCACCTTTTTTTTTTCAGCACTTCATACTTTACCGTCGAGGACAGACCAGCTTCCTCGCAGCGGTCCACCCCCATTCTGGCGCCGACTCCCGCCTGCATGAATACGGCATCTCGGCGGGCGGGAGTCACACTTACGCCGCACGGCCGCCCGCGTTCCTGGCGGTTCTCCCCTCCCGCCCACTCCAGGCCTAATGCAAAGTGGCACTGGGCGGAACCCGAAGTGGGCGGTGAGTCCATCAAATTCAGGCCCAATGTTTGGGAGGAGGATCAGGAGGTCGAGGAATAGGCAATTAAGATCATGTCTGAGAAGATTGTGAGGGCAAAGCCACAGGATTGGATGGAAGATCTAAATACGCAAACTTCCAAAGGCGGTATAATGCGTCTCGCGTTTTCCAAGCTTTCTGCTGGAGAAAGGGGAGGAGTTGGTCCAATTCGACATCTGTAATACTCGAGATTTCTGTGGAGTACTCAGAGAATGGAGATTTAAGACACCTGCTGGTCAGACGTTTTGGCAGAATATATACCCACAACTGGATTTCAACAGGATTTGGAAGGGAGTGTGGGCGAATTTTAAATGTCCAGAGTGGATTGAACTGGATTTCAAATTGGCTCATAACCAGATTTTTACAATGATAGTCTTATGTAAGATTGGGTGAGTCGAGGTGGCAATGTGCTCAGTGTGTGGGACGCAGGATGAGACTCTGTCCCAGTTGCTGGTGTTATGTCCGTAGTTAAAGGATTTTAAGTACTATGTTCGACAGTTGTGTTAACATAAGAACATAAGAAATAGGAGCAGGAGTAGGCCATACAGCCCCTCCAGGCTGCTCCGCCATTCAATAAGATCATGGTTGATCTGATCATGGACTCAGCTTCATTTCCCCGCCCGCTCCCCATAACCCCTTATCCCCTTATCATTTAAGAAACTGTCTATTTCTGTCTTAAATTTATTCAATGTCCCGGCTTCCACAGCTCTCTGATGCAGTGAATTCCACAGATTTACAACCTTCTGAGAGAAGAAATTTCTCCTCATCTCTGTTTTAAATGGGCAGCCCCTTATTCTAAGATCATGCCCTCTGGTTCTAGTCTCCCCCATCAGTGGACACACCCTCTCTGCATCCACTTTGTCAAGCCCCCTCATAATCTTATATGTTTCGATAAGATCACCTCTCATTCCTCTGAATTCCAATGAGTAGAGGCCCAACCTACTCAACCTTTCCTCATAATTCAACCCACTCATCCCCAGAATCAACCCAGTGAACCTTCGCTGAACTGCCTCCAAAGCAAGTATATCCTTTCGTAAATATGGAAACCTAAAGTGCAGGCAGTTAAGCTTTCTTGCTGGGTGAGGACCGAAGTGCAAGAATGGGAATATCGTGGGACTCAATTTTGAGATGGAGATTGCAAGAGAGTCTGCCCAAGTCTAGTGGAGCGGTAATTAATTTAATGTTCAGTTTGGCTAGATTTGTGATTGTGCAAAGAAGGAATGGCCTATTTTTTAAGGGGAGGAGAATAAACCTAAAAGAGTATTTTAAATATCAACTATAAGGCTCTGTGGATGTTTAATTCAGAAAATAATTTAAAGATAGTATTTTATAATCAATTTGTAAAGTACAATAGATTATTAAATGTTACAAGAGACAAATTAAACTTCAGGTTTTAATGTTAATATGTGTTGGAGGAACAGCTATGCAGAGGAGCAGAATGGATTTGTGTGGTACAATGGAATGATTTCGATGTTGTAAATGTTCTTAATGTTCAATAAATATTAATTATTTTTTTAAAAGTGGGTAGCACACTTGCCTCTGAGTCAGAAGGTTGTGGGTTCAAGTCCCACTCCAGGAACTTTGAGTACATAAATCTCGGCTGACACTTCAGTACAGTGCTGAGGGAGGTGCCGTCTTTCGGATGAGAAGTTAAACTGAGGCCCCGTCTGCCCTCTCAGGTAGATGTAAAAGATCCCAC
This sequence comes from Pristiophorus japonicus, assembly GCF_044704955.1. Lineage (NCBI taxonomy): Eukaryota > Metazoa > Chordata > Chondrichthyes > Pristiophoridae > Pristiophorus > Pristiophorus japonicus. The sequence goes on from NC_091977.1 coordinate 28,314,071, forward strand.
GGCACTATTTCGAAGAAGAGAGGGGGAGTTATCTCCGGTGTCCCGGCCAATATTTATCCCTCAATCAACATAACAAAAACACATTATCACATTGCTGTTTCTGGGAGCTTGCTGTGCGCAAAGTGTCTGCCACGTTTCCCACATTACAACCGTGACTACACTCCAAAAAGTACTTCATTGGATATAAAGTGCTTTGAGATGTCCGGTGGTCGTGAAAGATGCTATATAAATCCAAGTCTTTCTTTTATCTTTCTTTAATTTCTATCTTGTTTCTAATTTATAATTTCTAACAGCAGCCATGGTAAAGTCTACAATATCTCATGATCTGTGAGTACCTTAATGTCTTATGAAAGAGGTGTTAAGCCTCTGTGAGTCAATTCTCTGAAAGGTGAGTAATCTCCTGCATTCTTTGAAAGGGCCCCGTAGTGTTTGTTGAGTGACAGCTGACACCCTTCTGAAAGTGTAACAGCCTCCGCTGAAATATGGCAGGATCCGTTTTATATCTGAACTCTTCACCCTGGAGTGAACTGAAACTGAGCAAATGACTCGGTCACTATTAAACTAAGGCTCAGCAAGTTGTGTATCTCACAAAAGAAAGACTTGAAGTAAATAGCGCCTTTCACAACCTCAGGGCGTCTCAAAGCGCTTTACAGCCCATTATGCACTTTTGAAGTGTAGTCACTGTTGTAATGTAGGAAACGCAGCAGCCAATTTGTACAGAGCAAGCTCCCACAAACAGCAATGAGACAATGAATCTTTGAAATAGTGCCCTTGGATCTTTTGAAAACAGCACCTCTGACAGTGCAGCATTCCCTCAGTACTTCACTGAAGCGTCAGACCAGGTTTTGGGCCCTGGAGTGGGACTTGAACCCACAACCTTCTGACTGAGAAGCAATTCTGATTCCCTGCGGAAACTGACCTCAATCTTTTTAAACTAATATAAGCAGCATGAAGAACGCACTTTGGAAACTGAAAGCTGGTGAGAATATTGACATTATTGGTCCTGCAAAAAAGATGATTCAAGCAGCATCTGAAGCTTTTTAAATCTAGGACGATTTAAAAAGCTTCATAAAGATTAAAGGTATTGGCAGGGGGTGAATCTCCACAGGTAACTTTGGCAGAACGGCCGCAGAAACCCGCAAAAACAGCGTAAATGATTCTTCCGGTCTTCTGCCAGAGTTACGGTGACCCCTCAAAGGAATTTCACCCCGAACATTTTGACAGTTGATGGAGATAGCAACAATGTCAGCTGTGGCTCAGTGGGTAGCACATCAACTTCTGAGTCAGAAGGTTGTGGGCTCAAGTCCTACTCCACAAAAACCTAGGCTGACACTCCAGTGCAGTGCTGAGGGAGTGCTGCACTGTCAGAGGTGCCGTTTTTCGGATGAGACATTAAACCAAGGCCCTGCTTACCCTCTTAAGTGAGCGTAAAAAATTCCATGGCACTATTTCAAAGAAGAACAGGGGAGTTATCCCAGGTGTCCTGCCCAATATTTATCCCTTAATCAACATAACAAAAAAAAGATTATCTGGTCATTATCACGTTGCTGTTTGTGGGAGCTTGATGTGTGTAAATTGGCTGCTGCGTTTCCCACATTACAACAGTGACTACACTTCAAAATTTACTTCATTGGCTGTAAAGCATTTTGGGATGTCCTGAGGCTGTGAAAGGTGCTATATAAATGCAAGTCTTCCTTTTTGTCTTTGATAATTTAGATCAGAAGAGATGATATTCCATACACATACAAAGTACGTTCTGAGAGTTTATACTGGAGTGACGTTAAACCCAAAGCCTAGTGATGTCAATGGAATTAATGGAAAATCATATTGACAATGTTTTCTCATTGTTTTTCACTCAAGAGAAATACCTTTAGAATTGTCTTGTGCCTTTGGTGCTTGTGAATAATGAGTCCATTAGGATTTTGAAAAAATATGGAAACAAAGTGATACCAATTACATTATAGCCAGTGGTGCAGTCGGGATAACTGAGTGGTGGATAGTCTACTGAATGAGCCTAAAGGGATTATTGTCCAGTTCCTAGAGATTATTCAATTTAAAACAGGATTTATATATCTTTTTACAGAGAAGTTGGTTTCTGAGCAAACCTTGAAAAAGAAAAACTTTTATCGTCAAAACTAGAAAAAGACAAATAAAAGTTGGTATTTTCAAATGCAAATACAAACATTAAAAAATAAGAGAAAACAAGCACCGATTATAAATTCATGTCTTGTACAGGGTTGAGACAGTGTTATGTTTTGGGGCAATTTCAACTCTTATTATTTTAATTCTTTTTCAGCTTTTGTACTTCAGCTCACCTTCTGAAGACCCAACTCTCTGAGGATGAAATTTAACGCATGGCCGTCCAGTCCATGCCTGACAAACAGGCGCCCACCCCTCGAGCAGCGCGAGTCCGGCGTGCGTGGAGAGGCCTATAAGAGGCCCAACGTCGGAGGAGGAGCGGCAGTTCGAGCAGCGTGAGTCCAGGGTGCTTGGAGAGGCCTATAAAGGCCCAACGACGGAGGAGGAGCGATAGTTCAAGCAGCGCGAGTACGGGGTGCGTGGAGAGGCCTATAAAGGCCCAACGTCGGAGGAGGAGCGGCAGTTCGAGCAGCGCGAGTCCGGGGTGTGTGGAGAGGCCTATAAAGGCCCAACGTCGGAGGAGGAGCAGCAGTTCAAGCAGCGCGAGTCCGGGGTGCATGGAGAGGCCTATAAAGGCCCAACTTGTACAACTCCAGCTGGGAGAAAAAGCAAAAAAGAAGTAGAAAGGAATCAAAAGGTGACGTCACAGCTAAAGGGGTAAGTGATTGGCTGGTGATTGGTGAGTAGCTTTTCTTTTTCTTTTTTATATCAGTAAGTAACCTGTTAACATTGTTGTCGCCAAATTAAGTGTATCTAAGGGTTAAGTCATGGGAGGAGAGCTCGGTCACGTGATATGCTCCTCCTGTACCATGTGGGAACACAGGGACACTTCCGGTGTGTGGGAAGTGCGTCCGCCTCCAGCTCCTGACGGACCGCATTGCGGATTTGGAGCTGAGGGTGGCTTCACTTTGGAGCATCCACGATGCTGAGAATGACGTGAGTAGCACGTGTAGTGAGTTGGTCTTACCGCAGGTGAAGGGTCCACAGCCAGATAGGGAATGGAAGACCAACAGGAAGAGCAGTGCAAGGAAGGTAGTGCAGGGGTCCCCTGCGGTCATCCCCCTGCAAAACAGATACACTGCTTTGAGTACTGTTGAGGGGGATGACTCATCAGGGGAGGGCAGCACAGCCAAGTTCATGGCACCGTAGCTGGCTCTGTTGCACAGGAGGGCAGGAAAAAGAGTGGGAGAGCGATAGTGATAGGGGATTCAATTGTAAGGGGAATAGATAGGCGTTTCTGCGGCCGCAACCGAGACTCCAGGATGGTATGTTGCCTCCCTGGTGCAAGGGTCAAGGATGTCTCAGAGCGGGTGCAGGATATTCTGAAAAGGGAGGGAGAACAGCCAGTTGTCATGGTGCACATTGATACCAACGACATAGGTAAAAAAAGGGATGAGGTCCTACGAGACGAATTTAAGGAGCCATGAGCTAAATTAAAAAGTAGGACCTCAAAAGTAGTAATCTCAGGATTGCTACCAGTGCCACGTGCTAGTCAGAGTTGCAATCACAGGATAGAGCAGATGAATACGTGGCTTGAGCAGTGGTGCAGCAGGAAGGGATTCAAATTCCTGGGGCATTAGAACTGGTTCTGGGGGAGGTGGGACCAGTACAAACCGGACGGTCTGCACCTGGGCAGGACCGGAACCAGTGTCCGAGGGGGAGTGTTTGTTAGTGCTGTTGGGGAGGAGTTAAACTAATATGGCAGGGGGATGGGAACCAATGCATGGAGACAGAGGGAAACAAAATAGAGACAGAAGCAAAAGACAGAAAGGGGATGAGTAAAAGTGGAGGGCAGAGAAACCCAAGGCAAAAAACAAAAAAGGCCAATGTACAGCAAAAGTTTAAAGGGTCAAAGAGTAATAAAAAGGCAAGCCTGAAAGCTCTGTGCCTCAATGCGAGGAGTATTCGGAGCCCAGGAGGGGGCTCTGAGCTAGTTAGAGTGGGTGAGAGCGCAGATGAACAGGACCCCAAGAAAGAATGCAAAAGGCAGGAGGCAACAGAGCAGAATAGCACTGGGGTAAGTGTAAACCACAAGGTGATAGGAAGGGACAATATGTATGAATACAAATGGGCTGCAGGAGGGGTCAAAACTAAAAATCATGGTTTAAAAACTAGGATTAAAACACTCTACCTAAACGCACGCAGCATTCGAAATAAAGTAAATGAGTTGACGGCACAAATTATTACAAATTGGTATGATTTGGTGGCCATTACAGAAACGTGGTTGCAGGGTGGCCAAGACTGGGAATTAAACATACAGGGGTATCTGACAATTCGGAAGGATAGACAAGAAGGGAAAGGAGGTGGGGTAGCTCTGTTAATAAAGGATGATATCAGGACAGTTGTGAGAGATGATATTGGCTCGAATGAACAAGATGTTGAATCATTGTGGGTGGAGATTAGAGATAGTAAGGGGAAAAAGTCACTGGTGGGTGTAGTTTATAGGCCCCCAAATAATAACTTCACGGTGGTGCGGACAATAATCAAGGGAATAATAGAGGCATGTGAAAAAGGAACGGCAGTAATCATGGGGGATTTTAACCTACATATCGATTGGTCAAATCAAATCGCATGGGGTAGCCTGGAGGAGGAATTCACAGAATGCATACGGGATTGTTTATTAGAACAGTATGTTACAGAACCTACAAGGGAGCAAGCTATCTTAGATCTGGTCCTGTGTAATGAGACAGGAATAATAAACGATCCCCTAGTAAAAGGTCCTCTCGGAATGAGTGATCACAGTATGGTTGAGTTTGTAATACAGATTGAGGATGAGGAAGTAGTGTCTCAAACGAGCGTACTATGCTTAAACAAAGGGGACTACAGTGGGATGAGGGCAGAGTTGGCTAAAGTAGACTGGGAACACAGACTAAACGATGGCACAATTGAGGAACAGTGGAGGACTTTTAAGGCGCTCTTTCATAGTGCTCAACAAAAATATATTCCAGTGAAAAAGAAGGGCGGTAAGAGAAAAGATAACCAGCCGTGGATAACCAAGGAAATAAAGGAGAGTAGCAAATTAAAAACCAATGCGTATAGGGTGGCCAAGGTTAGCGGGAAACGAGAAGATTGGGAACATTTTAAACGGCAGCAAAGAATGACTAAGAAAGCAATAAAGAAAGGAAAGATAGACTACGAAAGTAAACTTGCGCAAAACATAAAAACAGATAGTAAAAGCTTTTACAGATATATAAAATGGAAAAGAGTGACTAAAGTAAATGTTGGTCCCTTAGAAGATGAGAAGGGGGATTTAATAATGGGAAATGTGGAAATGGCTGAGACCTTAAACAATTATTTTGCTTCGGTCTTCGCAGTGGAAGAAACAAAAACCATGCCAAAAATTGCTGGTCACGGGAATGTGGGAAGGGAGGACCTTGAGACAATCACTATCACGAGGGGGGTAGTGCTGGACAGGCTAATGGGACTCAAGGTAGACAAGTTCCCTGGTCCTGATGAAATGCATCCCAGGGTATTAAAAGTGATGGTGGAAGTTATAGCAGATGCATTCGTTATAATCGACCAAAATTCTCTGGACTCTGGGGAGGTACCAGCAGATTGGAAAACAGCTAATATAACGCCTCTGTTTAAAAAAGGGGGCAGACAAAAGGCAGGTAACTATAAGCCGGTTAGTTTAACATCTGTAATGGGGAAAATGCTTGAAGCTATCATTAAGGAAGAAATAGCGGGACATCTAGATAGGAATAGTGCAATCAAGCAGACACAACATGGATTCATGAAGGGGAAATCATGTTTAACTAATTTACTGGAATTCTTTGAGGATATAACGAGCATGGTGGATAGAGGTGTACCGATGGATGTGGTGTATTTAGATTTCCAAAAGGCATTCGATATAGGTGCCACACAAAAGGTTACTGCAGAAGGTAAAGGTACGCAGAGTCAGAGGAAATGTATTAGCATGGATAGAGAATTGGCTAGCCAACAGAAAGCAGAGAGTCGGAATAAATGGGTCCTTTTCGGGTTGGAAATCGGTGGTTAGTGGTGTGCCACAGGGATCGGTGCTGGGACCACAACTGTTTACAATATACATAGATGACCTGGAAGAGGGGACAGAGTGTAGTGTAACGAAATTTGCAGATGACACAAAGATTAGTAGGAAAGCGGGTTGTGTAGAGGACACAGAGAGGCTGCAAAGAGATTTAGATAGGTTAAACGAATGGGCTAAGGTTTGGCAGATGGAATACAATGTCATAAAATGTGAGGTCATCCACCTTGGAAAAAAAACAGTAAAAGGGAATATTATTTGAATGGGGAGAAATTACAAAATGCTGCGGTGCAGAGGGACCTGGGGGTCCTTGTGCATGAATCCCAAAAAGTTAGTTTGCAGGTGCAGCAGGTAATCAGGAAGGCGAATGGAATGTTGGCCTTCATTGCGAGAAGGATGGAGTACAAAAGCAGGGAGGTCCTGCTGCAACTGTACAGGGCATTGGTAAGGCCGCACCTGGAGTACTGCGTGCAGTTTTGGTCACCTTACTTAAGGAAGAATATACTAGCCTTGGAGGGGGTACAGAGACGATTCACTTGGCTGATTCTGGAGATGAGGGGGTTACGTTATGATGATAGATTGAGTAGACTGGGTCTTTACTCATTGGCGTTCAGAAGGATGAGGGGTGATCTTATAGAAACATTTAAAATCATGAAAGGGATAGACAAGATCGGGGCAGAGAGGTTGTTTCCACTGGTCGGGGAGACTAGAACTAGGGGGCACAGCCTCAAAATACGGGGGAGCCAATTTAAAACCGAGTTGAGAAGGAATTTCTTCTCCCAGAGGGTTGTGAATCTGTGAAATTCTCTGCCCAAGGAAGCAGTTGAGGCTAGCTCATTAAATGTATTCAAATCACAGATAGATAGATTTTTAACCAATAAGGGAATTAAGGGTTACGGGGAGTGGGCGGGTAAGTGGAGCTGAGTCCACGGCCAGATCAGCCATGATCTTTTTGAATGGCGGAGCAGGCTTGAGGGGCTAGATGGCCTACTCCTGTTCCTAATTCTTATGTTCTTATGTTCTTATGTGATGCCTGATGCCATATTCAGGCGTACTTTGCTTTACCATTCGAATTGGGGCCCTGCGCCGGTTGTAGGACTCTGACCACTGGAGGCCACATAAGAAAGGGATACAAATCTTGTTCAAAGTTTGTAGAGCTAGAAGGAGCAAGAATTCCACTCCTTCAAACATTGCAGGAGCTGCTGGCGGCTTGGCCTCACCTTCTTGGGGGAGCCCACCTTGCCCCCTCCCTCCCCCCCACCCCCGGACCTACCTTGCCCCCCCTCTCCCCCCACCCCCAGGACCTACCTTTAGGCCAGTTCGAATCTAGTCTTGTGCATTATGCATTTGGTATAGACGCAATCACTTTATAATTTAATTTACTAAACATGTGAACCACATTTGAACTTCAAAGTGAATTGAATTAGGCAGATTCAAAGTAATTCATGACTATTCAAATGCTCCTGTTCCCATAAGAATATAATATAGACTGTGATCATTGAAGCAGTGCTCTCCTTTTTTTTGTCTGTTCGAACCATTGTAAACAGACTTTGACTGACTGCGAGGCCCTCCTGATTTCAAAAGCAGAAGATAAATGGGGATGTGTGAGCTGCAGACTAATGATATGGGTACAAAGATAGTAGAACAGATGTTTGATGATTCACTATTTGCAAAGACTATTTAATTAGAGCTGTAAAATTATGTTAAGAAGCACAGATGTTTGATTTACTATCTGTAGCCAAGTTATAATCTGTGGTGCATTATGCAAGATATGCTTGTAAAACCTGAACCAGTGCAGAGAAAATTAATAGCTCAATAAAACAAGTCTCTACTGTTGTCCGATAGTTCATCTGTGATGTTATTCCGGGTATATATCAATGATATCTGGAATAGGGGACTATCATCCCATAGCATTGGAATTTCCTAGTGGTCTCATGCCTAGGCATCTGAACATAGGAACAGGAGGAGGCCATTTAATCCCTCAAGCCTGCTCCACCATTCATTCAGATCATGGCTGATCTGTACCTCAACTCCATATCCCATAGTAATCAAAAAATCTATCGACCTCAGTCTTGAAAGCAACAACTGTCCCAGCAACCTTTTGGGGGAGAGAGTTGAAGATTTCTACGACTCTTTGTGTGAGAAAAAGTCTCCTGATTTCCCTCATAAATGCCCTGGCTCTAATTTTAAGGTGATGTCACTCTTGTTCTTGATTCCCCCACCTGAGAAAGTAGTTTCTCTGTATCTACCCCATCAAATCCTTAAAAAATTTTAAGAACATAAGAAAAAGGAGCTGGAGTAGGCCATTTGGCCCTTTGAGCCTACTCCGTCATTCAACAAGATCATGGCTGATCTTCTATCTCAACTCTACCTTCCCGCACTATCCCCATGTTCCTTTATTCCCTTCGGTTTCCAAAATTTTACCGACCTCTGTCTTGAATATATTCAATGACTGAGCATCCACAGCCCTATCGGGTAGAGAATTCTAAAGATTTACAGCCCTTTGAGTGAAGAAATTTCTCCTCATCTCAGTCCTAAATGGCCGACCCCTTATTTTGAGATTGTGACCCCGTGTTCTAGATTCCCCAGCCATCTTCTCAGCATTAACCCTGTCAAGCCCCTGAAGAACTGTATATGTTTGCATTAAAACACCGCTCATTCTTCTAAACTCTAGGGAATATAGGCCTAGTCTATTCAATCTCTCCTCATAGGGCAATCACCTCATCCCAGAAACCAGTCTCAGGAAACTTTGTGGCACTCTCTCTAAGGTAAGTATGTCTTTCCTTAGGTAAAGAGACCAGAACTGTACACAGTATTCCAGATGTGGCCTTACCAATGCCCTGTATAATTGCATTAAGATTTCTTTATTCTTATACTCTAATCCCTTTGTAACAAAAGCTAACATACCATTTGCTTTCCTAATTGTTTTCTGTGTCTGCATGTTAACTTTCTGTGATTCATGTACAAGCACACCCAGGTCTCTCTAAATGCAAACATTTCCCAGTCTCTCGTCATTCAAAATATATTCTGCTTTTTTGTTTTTACATAAGAGCATACGAAATAGGAGCAGGAGTAGGCCATACGGCCCCTTTGAGCCTGCTCTGCCATTCAATAAGATAATACCTGATCCGATCCTGGACTCAGCTCCATTTTCCTGCCCATTCCCCGTGACCCTTCACTCTCCTATCAATCAACAATCTGTCCATCTGACTCAGCCTCCACAGCTCTCTGGAGTAGAGAATTCCAAAGATTCACGGCCCTCTGAGAGAAGAAATTCCTCCTCAGCTCCATTTCAAATAGGTGACCACTTGTTCTGAAACTATGCCCCTGAGTTCTCGATTCTTCCATGAGGGGAAACATCTTCTCTGCATTAACCCTGCCAAGCCCCCTCAGAATCTTAGCGGCTGGATTTTCGGGTCCACCACACTCCGTTTTTCACCCTGCAGTGGCGGCAATGGCGGCGGTGAGGTGTTCTGGCCGGGCGGGCAGCCTCCAGCGCCCCGCAGCGATCCTCGGGTCCGGTTTAGCGGCTGCGTGGAGCACCACCGCCTGGAAGAGCTGTGCCCGGTGTGCGACACCGGCACAAGTTGGAACTTGAGTTCGACCCGTCTGCCCCGAAGCGCGCCCTGCACAGACCGCCTGGGAAATCAGGTGGTCCCAACAATCCTGACAGCGGAGAGCTAAGTAATAGACTCCTGAGGTAACTGTGATTGTTTTTTCTTTTAATTTTTTTTGTGATTTATATTGCAGTGTTTTGGGCATGTTTTTGTGGTCTTTTTATTTGGGATTTTTTCTCTCTCAGACGCACCCGGCCCGGTTCTTTAGCTCGGGAGTTTCTCATCCTAACACCCTAAGAGAGGGGTACAACATCTCCCTTAGTGCTGCGCCCCCTGACTCAGGGCCCAGCTGCTCAAACTTACTTACTGAGGCGCAAACTCTTCCCGGGCGCTAACTTTCTGTAAGGTGGGGGGCGGGGGGGGGCTTGTGTCTGTCTCTATGAGGGGGTCAGGTTCCCTTCTGACCAACTTGAGCGGTTTCGAATCGCTCCCCCTCCCTTGGGTTCTGTACTCTGGATTTATTTGGGAGGGTGTGACAAAAGTGCAGAGGACACTGGTTTGATGCAAAGAACTTCGGTTTTATTACAGTCAAAGTAATACGGGCTTATTACTCTAGTAAGAAAATACACGGCCAAACTTACAATCAATCTAATAAAGAACAAGACAAGGAAAGGTACAAGATCAAACTTATAACCACTTTTATAAAGTAACATACACTACACATTCAAATGGGGTTGCAGTAAAATTATACCTCCCACCTCCCAATACCTAATTCTAGCTAGGTTAGACTCCAGGGCAGGCAGGGACTTATGCTTACCAGTCCTTTTGATAGTTAATGGTAGATGGTGATGTTCTTCCTTCCTTCAGGAGTTCAAGACTTCGAGGCTGGAGGAGTTAGTTTTACAACTGTCGCATTGGTTTCTCTCCTTGTCTTAATGAGGTAATGGCGACCACCTCTATCCCCCATGCTCTCTTCTCTCCCCTCTCTCTCTCTCCTCTCTCTCTTGAAAACAATGGCCAGTTATACGATTTCAGTGTTCTAATCTTGCCGCCCAATCTGTTCACAATCCTTTGTATAATTTTGGCGGGCTTGGTTCTTCTTTGTAATATTTTCTCGGGCTCGTTAAAGTTGATATGTCTTGGGTGGGTTGATCTTCGAAAAACTGTTTCCTGATAGAAATATTAGTTTGGTAATTGCAATGTCCTTTTGTGCTTAGTCTTTCGCATACGAGCTGGATTGGGCCTCTTTGTGATGTATATGCTGAAAATGGTTGGTCCAGACCCATGTTGATTGGGAGCTATCTCTGGGTGATACTGTGATGGTAATGTTTCTTGTGGAGGAAGATTTCCAAATACTCATTCTTCCAGAAAGTTTAACTCAGTCCTGACACCCAGACAGTTCTAATAATCAAGTGGGCTTCCTTTATTCCCTAGGTCCGCCCACAGGCTGGAATTTGTCTTGTAAAGGTTCATAACTCTATTAAAGTTCATAGTTTCTTCCATAAGCACTTTAGAGTTCCAAACTTTTCGGTCGATAGTCCCAAATTAAATTTCCTTTCGAATGAGCCCAAACACAGGGGGGGTTCTGGTGAATTTTGCTCTCTGCATTTCCCGCCCTGTTGCCATTATCGCCCCAAAAACATCAAAGACGAAAATTCAGCCCTATATGTTTCAATAAAATCACCTCGCATTCTTCTCCAATGAGTACAGGCCCAACCTGCTCTACTTTCTTCATAAGACAACCCCTTCCTACCAAAGAGAAAGCACCTTATTCCTCTGGTGTCATTATCTTGTTCATACACTGGTTTTTGCAAAAACATGATTCAGCCGAACCAAATATCAGCTTGAATCCAAGTGCACCTCAATGATTGTAACATTTCAAGAACGGCACTATGGATCACTTTAATTAAACTAAATCGTATAGCTGTTTCTCATTTCACTCTTTGTTATGGTTTCAAAATTCTCATCCTTATTTTTAAACCCCTCTCTATCTCAGTAATATCCTTCAGTCCCGCAAACCCCTCACAACTCCCTGAGATGTCTGCGCTCCTCTAATTCTGCCCTCCTGAGCATCACTGATTATAATCGCGCAACTATTGGTGGCCGTGCCTTCTGTTGCCTTGGCCCCAAGCTCTGGAACTCTCTCCCTAAACCTCTCCGCCTCTCTACCTCTCTTTCCTCCTTCAAGACGCTCCTTAAAACCTATCTCTTTGACCAAGCTTTTGGTCACCTGCGCTAATTTCTACTTATGCAGCTCGGTATCAAATTTTTTATCTCAAAATACTCCTGTGAAGCGCCTTAAAGGTACAGTAAAGGTACCATATAAATATAAGTTGTTGTTGTTGTTTTACGACAGAACTAATGAAATTGTTTTTTTTATCCCTTCTACGAGAGAATCGTACATCTTAACATTTTCCATTTTGTTCAGAGGCATTTTGAATAAAGAGTTTATTTTCTTTGTCAAAATAATTGTTCCTGCGAATTGAGTAACAGAAGGGAAACCATTACAGCAACTGTGATTGTCCTCTGCTTCTTTCATTCCTTTCACTGTGTCAGCCCTGACTCAGTGGGTAGCACACTTGCCTTCTAAGGTTGGCGGTTCAAGCCCCACTCCAGCGACTTGAACACAAAAACTAGGTGTACACTCCCAGTGCAGTACTGACAGAGTGCTGCACCATCGGTTTAGACGCTAAACCGAGGCCCTGTCTGCCCTCTCAGGTGATCCTGTGGCACTATGAAAAAGAGCATGGGAATTCTACCTGGTATCCTGGCTAATATTTATCCCTCAACCAACAGCGCTAAAAAAACAGATTATCTGGTCAGTTATCTCATTGCTCTTTATGGGAGCTTGTTGTGCGCAGGTTGGCTGCCACGTTTGCTACATTACAATAGTGACTGCATTCCATTGGCTGTGAAGCGCTTTGGGACATCCTGAGGTCATGAAAGGCCCGATAGAAAATGCAATTTGTTTTCTTTCTTTTACCACATGGTACCACATGGAGATTTAAGCAGGGAATTCCAGAGCTTAGGGCTGAGCTCCTGGGAATAATTGTTTGCTCAAAGAAAATAAACTCTTTATCACAAAATAAATGTTCCTGCAAATTGAATAATGGAAGGGAAACCACAGCACAGCAACTGTGATTGTCCTCTGCTCCTTTCAATCCTTTCACCGTGTCAGCCCTGACTCAGTGAGTAGCACACTCGCTCAGACGGATGGGGATTCTAGAATCATAGAAATTTATGGCACGGAAGGAGGCTATTTCGGCACATCGTGCCCGCACCAGCCGGCCAAGAGTATTCAGCCTAATCCCAATTTCCAGCCTTGTAGGTTACCCAGGCCAGCTCCAAGACCACCCCAACCTCTGTCGTTGAGCTACAGTACGCAGACGACGCCTGCGTCTGCGCACATTCTGAGGCTGAACTCCAGGATATAGTCGACATATTTACTGAGGCATACGAAAGCATGGGTCTTACGCTAAACATCCGTAAGATAAATGTCCTCCACCAGCCTGTCCTCGCCGCACAGCACTGCCCCCCAGTCATCCATATCCACGGCCCTCGACAACGTGGACCATTTCCCATACCTCGGGAGCCTCTTATCAACAAAAGCAGATATTGATGAGGAGATTCAACACCGCCTCCACTGCGCCAGTGCAGCCTTGGGCCTTCTGAGGAAAAGTGTTTTCGAAGACCAGGCCCTCAAGTCTACCACCAAGCTCATGGTCTACAGGGCTGTAGTAATACCCGACCTTCTGTATGGCTCAGAGGCATGGGCCATGTACAGTAGACACCTCAAGTCGCTGGAGATATATCACCAACGATGTCTCCGCAAGATCCTACAAATCCCCTGGGAAGACAGGCGCACCAACATCAGCGTCCTCATTCAGGCTAACATCCCCAGCATTGAAGCACTGACCACACTCGATCAGCTCCGCTGGGCAGGCCACATAGTCTGCATGCCAGACACGAGCCTCCCAAAACAAGTGCTCTACTTGGAGCTCCTTCATGGCAAATGAGCCAAAGGTGGGTAGCGGAAATGTTACAAGGACACCCTCAAAGCCTCCCTGATAAAGTGTGACATCCCCACTGACACCTGGGAGTCCCTGGCCAAAGATCGCCCTAAGTGGAGGAAGTGCATCCGGGAGGGCGTTGAGCACCTCACGTCTCAACACCAAGAGAATGTAGAAATCAAGCGCAGGCAGCGGAAAGAGAGTGCGGCAAACCAGTCCCACCCATCCCTTCCCTCAACAACTATCTATCCCACCTGTGACAGAGTCTGTGGCTTTCGTATTGAACTGTTCAGCCAAAGAACTCACTTCAGGAGTGGAAGCAAGTCTTTCTCGATTCCGAGGGACTGCCTATGATGATGATGGTGTAGGTTACGGCACTTTAAGTGCACATACAAGTATCTTTTAAATGTGGTGAGTGTTTCTGCCTCTACCACCCTTTCAGGCAGTGAAATCCAGACCCCCACAACCCTCTGGGTGAAGAAATTTCCCCTCGTATCTCCTCTAAACCTTCCCCCAATTACTTTAAATCTATGCCTCCTGGTTGTTGGCCCCTCTGCCTAGGGAAACAGGTCCTTCCTATCCACTCTATCCAGGCCCCTCATAATTTTATACACCCCAATCAAGTCTCCCCTCAGCCTCCTCTGTTCCAAAAAAAACAGAATGTTTCTGAATACAAATTCAAAACTCCTTCAGTAATCGTGCCAATTGAACCTCAGGAACTTGAAATTACATGGTGGGTTAAAACGTAGGAATATTTAGCACATTTCATAAAAGTAAATAGTAATTCATGCTGAATGTTGATAATCCCTGTGTCCTGTTTTAAGACCTGCCTTCATTTAAGTACATTTATATATAAATGTTAATATTTAAGAAAAGAGGCCTAAACTGTGGCCTCACGATAGCTTGGTTTTCCCAATGAGATGGCATGGCTGGTGAAGCTCCTTTTGAAAACCAGCAAGCAGCCTCTATGTGCATCATTGGTAAAAGAGGAGAGAGAGCTGTACCGCTGGAGGGGAGTCTATTGACGCCTCATCTCCCTCATTACCACTGAAACTTTATGTGGATTTGCATGGTCGGTGCCACCACCTTCTCGAAGGCGGTTAGGGACAGGCAATAAATGCTGGACTTGCCAGCCACGCCCACATCCCGAGAACCAATTTTTAAAAAAATCCTCTCTTCACTATCTTAGCAAAGGAGTTAACTTGTTTTAATTTGGATTTATTTAATGCCCCTGATAAAATAATAGGACATTTCAGATGGTTGCGGTTGTGGTGAGGTTATGCCGGTCACGAAAGCATTTCCTTTAAGCTAACGCTGTTTCAGCTGAAGATGACTCACTTTGGTGACTCAGTCCAACAATGTACCAAAAGAAGTCACAACAGTTAGAGGGCATGAAAACATCAGCAAGTCCAAATTACAACCACATTGGGTTTTGGCAAGTAGCCCACATTCAGGATCATTACTATCTAAAATTCATAGAGCAATGTTAATCTTTTATGTGTTTTGCCTATTGCATTTGGACTATTTAATGGACAGTCACATTTGATTGCACATCACAGGGGGACCTATCAGATTCATTCTGTTTTGACCCAAACCAGTGATGGCAAGTCCCTATTTATTATTGTTTCCTGCTCAAGTTATAGTATTCCCACTTGATTCCTGAGATGAAGGGGTTGTCATATGAAAGAAGGTTGAGCAGGTTGGGCCTATACTCATTGGAGTTTAAAAGACTTTGAGGTGATCTTAATGAAATGTATAAGATTCTGAGGGTGCTTGACAGGGTAGATGCAGAGAGGATGTTTCCCCTCGTTGGGGAATCTAGAACTAGGAAGCATAGTTTCAGAATAAGGGGTCGTCCATTTAAAAGGAAATGAGGAGGAATTTTATCTCTCAGAGGGTCGTGAATCTTTGGAATTCTCTGCCTCAGAGGGCTGTGGAGGCTGGGTCATTGAATGTATTTAAAATGGAGATAGACAGATTTTTGAAAGATAAGGGAGTCAAAGGTTATGGGGAACGGGCGGAGAAGTGGAGTTGAGGCCAGGATCAGATCAGTCATGATCTTATTGAATGGTGCAGCAGGTTCGAGGGGCCAAATGGCCTACTCCTGCTGCTATTTCTTTTGTTCTTATGTTCTATTCAATGATACGGAAAGAAAAAATGCTGGCAATACTCAGTTGGTCAGATAGCATCTATGGAAAGAACAGATAACTCTACAGCCCTTCATCGGAACTGAGATGCATAAGCTTCCATCTGCAATTAATCTTCTAATCTCTTCATTGTGTTGTTAAGCTCTTCACATGCCCCTTGTTTCCCTCAGCAGGCCGGGCAGCATCTGTGGAGAGAGAAACACGGATAATGTTTCAGATTGATGACCTATTGTCGGTTGTGACACAAGGCCATCAACCTGAAACATTAACTCTGTTTCTCTCTCCACAGATGCTGCCTGACCCGCTGAGCGTTTCCAGCATTTTCTGATTTTATTTCAGATTACCAGCATCCGCAGTATTTTGCTTCTGTTCTTTGAGGGACAATGCTCTTCTCCAACGTCCTTAATTTCTTTTGTGCCTCCCCACCAGCACCCTGCCTCCCCCCTCATTGTCTGACGTAATGATCACCTCAGCCATCCAACAATCTCTCAATTTTATTTTTTAACAGGTTACAGGTCATTCCACCGATACTTTTTCTCTCGTGTTTTTTCCCGTCCTCCCTCCATTCTGATCCTGTTACTGTGCTTGATCATCCAGAGTTGGATGGTGAAAATTGCACACCTCTTTGGCGGAAAGTATTTAAATTTGTTGATTTTATGCATAGCGGTTGATTAATGAAGACAGGTTGAGTAGGTTGGACCTACACTCATTGGAGTTCAGAAGAATGAGAGGTGATCTTATCAAAACTTGTAAGATAATGAGGGGGCTCGACAAGGTGGAAGTAGAGAGGATATTTCCACTCATAGGGGAAACTAAAACTAGGGGACATAGTCTTAGAATAAGGAGCCGCCCATTTAAAACTGAGATGAGGAAAAATGTCTTCTCTCAGAGGGTTGTAAATCTGTGGAATTCTCTACCCCAGGGAGCTGTGGAGGCTGGGTCATTGAATATATTTAAGGTGGAGATAGACAGATTTTTGAGTGATAAGGGAGTAAAGGGTTATGGGGAGTGGGCGGGGAAGTGGAGCTGATTCCATGATCAGATCAGCCATGATCTTATTGAATGGCGGAGCAGTTTCGAGGGCCAAATGGCCTACTCCTGCTCCTATTTCTTATGTTCTTATGTTATAATATTTCTTGGCTGCTGAATGCACTGTGGCCTTATTCCAGTTTGTTTTAATCGCAAAAAAAAACTTCTGAGATGGATTCAGGAAGAAATTCATTGCACTTTTACTGCGATCAACCTCAAGAGCAGGAGCCAACACCCTCAAACGATCCTGTTTCTTTATCGCTGCTCGGTGTGAGAAACAGTTTCTTGACATTAGTCCTAAATTTGTCATTGACCAGTTGGAATCCGTCTCCTTGTCCAACATTCACAGCCTATTTTGACCTACTTACGAATTACAGTCATGTATAGCTCCGTCGGGTAACCTCTCAGTTGCCTGCTTTTAATACTGAAAGGCACAGGGTTCTCCAGTTTTTTCTCTCATTCTAAAGTTCGGAACTGCCGCCAGAGCTTGAATGTCTCTCCTGTGTCTTAGTGGCCAGAACGGGACCAAGTACTCCAGGTTTGGTCTGACCAGAGCAGATTACACTTTGAGCATGACTTCCTCTGCCTTGTGCTACGTCACTTTTCCTACACCATCATCATCATTATAGGCAGTCCCTCGGAATTGAGGAAGACTTGCTTCCACTCCTGAAGTGAGTTCTTTGGTGGCTGAACAGTCCAATACGAGAACCACAGACTCTGTCACAGGTGGGACAGATAGTCGTTGAGGGAAGGGGAGGGTGGGACTGGTTTGCCGCATGCTCTTTCCGCTGTCGGCGCTTAATTTCTACATGCACTCAGTGTTGAGACTTGAAGTGCTCAGCGCCCTCTCGGATGCACTTCCTCCACTTAGGGCGGTCTTGGGCCAGGGACTCCCAGATGTCAGTGGGTATGTCGCACTTTATCAGGGAGGCTTTGAGGGTGTCCTTGTAGCGTTTCCGCTGTCCACCTTTGGCTCGTTTACCGTGAAGGAGCTCCGAGTAGAGCACTTGCTTTGGGAGTCTCGTGTCTGGCATGCGGACTATGTGGCCTGCCCAGCGGAGTTGATCGAGTGTGGTCAGTGCTTCACTGCTGGGGATGTTAGCCTGAATGAGGACGCTGATGTTGGTGCGCCTGTCCTCCCAGGGGATTTGTAGGATTTTGCGGAGACATCATTGGTGATATTTCTCCAGTAACTTGAGGTGTCTACTGTACATGGTCCATGTCTCTGAGCTATACAGGAGAGCAGGTATTACTACAGCCCTGTAGACCATGAGTTTGGTAGCAGCTTTGAGGGCCTGGTCTTCAAACACTCTTTTCCTCAGGCGGCCGAAGGCTGCACTGGTGCACTGGAGGTGGTGTTGGATCTCGTCGTCGATGCCTGCTCTTGTTGATAGGTGGCTCCTGAGTTATGGGAAGTGGTCCACGGCGTACAGCGCCGCTCCGTGGATCTTGATGACTGGGGGACAGTGCTGTGTGGTGAGGACAGGCTGGTGGAGGATCTTTGTCTTATGGATGGTTAGCGTGAGGCCCATGCTTTCGTACGCCTCAGTAAATACGTCGACTATGTCCTGGAGTGCAGCCTCTGTATATGCGCAGACGCAGTTGTCGTTCGTGTACTGTAGCTCGACGACAGAGGTTGGGATGGTCTTTGATCTGGCCTGGAGACAGCGCAGGTTGAACAGGTTCCCACTGGTTCTGTAGTTTAGTTCCACTCCAGCGGGGAGCTTGTTGACTGTGAGGTGGAGCATGGCGGCGAGAAAGATTGAGAAAGTTGGGGCGTTGACGCAGCCCTGTTTGACCCCGGTCCGGATGTGGATTGGATCTGTAGTGGATCCGTTGGTAAGGATCATGGCCTGCATGTCATCGTGGAGCAGGCGGAGGATGATGACGAACTTTTGGGGGCATCTGAAACAGAGGAGGACACTCCATAGACCTTCGCGGTTGACAGTGTCAAAGGCCTTTGTAAGGTCGAAGAAGGCCATGTATAAGGGTTGGCGCTGTTCCCTGCATTTTTCCTGCAGCTGTTGCGCTGCAAAGATCATGTCCGTTGTGCCCCATAGGGGATGAAATCCGCACTGTGACTCCGGGAGGAGCTCCTCGGCCACGGGAAGAAGACGGTTGAGGAAAACTCAAGCGATGACTTTCCCAGTGGCTGATAGCAGGGAGATTCCTCTGTAGTTGCCGCAGCCAGACTTGTCCCTTTTTTTCCTACATTACAACAGTGACTACAGTTCAATGGTACTTAGGCCTCAGGCTGAAATGGCAGTCGGGTCCCGATGACATCATCAGAACCCAATCTGCATCTTTAAAGCAGGACCCGGTGCCGTCCTGCAGGCGTTCCACTCACCTGCTCAAAAGAGCAAAAGAAATAAGAAAGACTTAGATCTATATAGCACCTTTCACAACAATTGGACGTATCAAAGCGCTTTACAGCCAATGAAGTACTTTTGGAGTGTAGTCAATGTTGTAATGTGAGAAACGTGGCAGCCAATTTGTGCACAAGCAAGCTTCCACAAACAGCATGTGATAATGACCAGATAATTTGCTTTTTAATGATGTTGATCGAGGGATAAATATTGGCCAGAAAACCAAAGATAACTTCTTTGTTCTTCGAAATAGTGCCTTGGGATCTTTTACGCCCACTTGAGCGAGCAGACTGGGCCTCAGTTTAACACCTCATCCGAAAGATGGCACCTCCGACAGTGCAACACTCCCTCAGCACTGCACTGGAGTGTCAGCCTAGATTTATGTGCTCAAGTCTCCGGAGTGGGACTTGAACCCACAACCTTGTGACTCAGAGGTGAGTGTACTACCCACTGAGCCACAGCTGACATAGCAGGTGAACATCGGAATGTGGTGGGAAAGCAGGGGGGTAAGAGGGGTTAAGTCTTTGCCCCTTTTTTTTGCCCCATCCCTGCCCGGTTTCCGCCAAGCAGAAGGAATTAAAATTGGGGCGGTAGTGTGGGACTGGAGCCTTTGCTGTAGGGCTTTCAGCGTTTCGGCAATGAACCTGACTGTCTTCACTGTGCAGCGCGCCATTTTTCAGCCATTTTGCTCAGTTGACATATGACACGGTCTTCTCAGCATCGTTTCAAAAGAGATAAAAAAAGAAGACTTCAGGACGTCTCAAAGCGCTTTACAGACAATGAAGTACTTTTGAAGTGCGGTCACTGTTATAATGTAGGAAAACCCATTAGCTAATTTGTGCTCCCAAATGATCAGATCATCGAGACTTGACTATTCCAATGCACTCCTGGTCGGACTCTTGTCTTTCACCCTCCATTAACTTAAACTCATCCAAAACTCTGCTGCTCTTGTGCTAACTCGCACCAAGTCCCACTCAACCATCACCATGGTGCCTGCTCAAACCATCCACATTATCTCCTGGTTAAGCAACGCCTCTATTTTAAAATTTTCATGCTTGTATTCAAATCCCTCCATGGCCTCACCCCTCCCTATCTCTGTAATCTCCTCCAAACTACAACCCCTGCGATGTCTGCGCTCCTCAAATTCTGGCCTCCTGCACATCGCTGATTATCACTGCTCCATCATCAGCAGCCGTTCCTTCAGCTGCCTTGGCCCTAAGCTCTGGCATTCCCTGCCTAAACCTGTCCGTCTCTCTACCTCTCTCTCCTCCTTTAAGACGCTCCTTAAAACCTACCTCTTTGACCAAGCTTTTGGTCACTTGCCCTAATATCCCCTGATAAGTCTCAGTGTCAAAAAAATGTTGTTAACGCTCCCGTGAAGCGCCTTAGCACATTTTACTACATTAACAGTGCTACATAAATGCAAATTGTTTTTGTTGTTGGTTGAGTAATAAATATTGGCCAGGTCACCAGGTAGAACACACCTGTTTTTTTTTAATAGCACCTTGCAATCTTTTACATCCACGAGAGGGCACTCTCTCAGGGCCAGTTTAACATCTCCTCTGAGAGACGACACCTCCGACTGTGCAGCACTCCTTCAGCACAGCACTGGAGTGTCAGCCGAGACTTTGTGCTCAAGTTGCTGGCGTGGGACTTGAACCCATAGCCTTTGGGGTTCAGAAGCTGACACTCAGCATTTAAGTGCCTCCTAATTGCAGTCCACAGCTGCTTCACTGGCTGGCCTGCTGTGTGAGAGCTGAAGGCCACATTTTAGACGCCGACTGAGAACAGGAAAAATATGTGTGCATTCTGTTAACAGTCAGAGGCCAAAGGTTTCCCTCAATTACCGCCTTTAGTACTGTAATAAGTACTTTTCTATTGCAGTACAGGAAACGTTAATGGTTTGCGGCTTAAGCAGAAAAGCTCAGCGTGTCATGCAGTGCAACAAAAGGTGATTTTTTTGTTTGTTCAGTAACAACTAATCTTATGCAAATTCAACCCGTTTAATTACATGCTGAAATTCGGGAGTGCTGCAAACCGAGGGCACTGGAGAATTGTGTCCAATTCTGGGCACCACACTTTAGGAAGGCTCTCAGGGCCTTGTGGAAAGGGTGCAGATGAGATTTACAAGAATGGTTCCACGGATAAGGGACTTCAGTTACGTGGATAGACTGGAGAAGCTGGGGTTGTTCTCCTTAGGGCAGAGAAGGTTAAGAGGAGATTTAATAGAACCATTCAAAATTATGTCAGGTTTTGATAGAGTATATGAGAAGAAACTGTTTCCACTAGCAGGGGGGGTCAGTAATCAGATGACACAGATCCTAGAATCATAGTCCGCCTCCACCACCCTCTCAGGCAGTGCACGCCAGACCCTAACCACTCACCGCATAAAAACGTTTTTCCTCATGTTGCCGTTGGTTCTTTTGCCAATCACCTTAAATCTGTGACCTCCGGTTCTCGACTCTTCCGCCAATGGGAACAGTTTCTCTCTATCTACTCTGTCCCTCATAATTTTGAACACCTCAATCAAATCTCTTTTCAACCTTCTCTGCTCCAAGGAGAACAATCCCAGCTTCTCCAGTCTATCCACGCAACTGAAGTCCCTCATCCCTGGAATCATTCTGGTAAATCTTTCCTGCACCCTCTTGAAGGCCTTCACATCCTTCCTAAAGTGCGGTGCCCAGAATTGGACACAATACTCCAGTTGAGGCCGAACCAGTGTTTTATAAATGTTCATCATAACTTTATTATAATTTAAGATAATTGGCAATAGAACCAGGTGGGAGATGAGGACAATTTATTTTTTAAGGTAGATCATAACATTCCAGTTGTTATGAGCTGGAATACACTGGCTGAAAGGGTGAAGGAAGCAGATTCAATAGTAGCTTTCAAAAGGGAATTGAATAAATACTTGAGGAAATTTGCAGGGCTATGGGGAAAGAACAGGGGAGTGGGATTAATTGGATAGCTCTTTCAAAGAGCTGGCACAGGCACGATGGGCCAAATGGCCTCCTTCTGTGCTGTATAGTTCTAGCTCCACACCCAACTCTCAAACCTGTGTTCCTCTCAATCACAACGCTGTGCTGGCACTTTGCAAATGTTGGCGGCTCCAATCTTCATGTAGCTTTAACTGTTTTTTAGCATTTGATTGACTAGTTGTTAATGCATTCAAATTATGTATAAATGTTGGAAGAGGAGTTTATTTTCAGAGGGTTCAGTGAACCTTGTACCTTTAAGTGTATCAATTGCAAAATATCTTTTACTGACCTTTCAACTGGGACAGTGATGTGACATCACAGGCGATGAATGCTGATTGGCCAGGCCCATATCTCTGATCAAACTCGGTTTTAGTAGCCGCACCTTGTGCATGATTGATATCACACATAACCACCTGAAAGATGAAGACCAAACCTTTACACAATACGTTGAAGGAAGATGATGCAGAATGAACTGCAAAAGACAATTTTTTCCCAAAACATATAGCACCTTTAGTGTAGAAGCTTCTTGAACACTTACTGATTTTTGGTTGAAGAATCCGCAACTCTTAAAACAAATCCTTATCAGAGCACAGAATGAGTTCGAGGATCATTCATGTCAACACAACAAGGAAAGAGCATTTATATTGCACCCGTCACATCCTCAGGATGTCCCAAAGTGCTTCACAGTCAATTGCATAGTTTTGATGTGTCATCACTGTGGCAATGTGGGAAAACCATTATGAAGCTGCCGAGGCAGA
Source organism: Pristiophorus japonicus (assembly GCF_044704955.1). Classification (NCBI taxonomy): domain Eukaryota; kingdom Metazoa; phylum Chordata; class Chondrichthyes; family Pristiophoridae; genus Pristiophorus; species Pristiophorus japonicus. The sequence continues at coordinate 28,337,058 of NC_091977.1, forward strand.
CCCGCTCATGCCCGACCTTTGTGTATGCAGGTGAGTGGACTCAAATAAGGAATTCAAGTTTGTAAAACACTTGCCAATTTTATGAAAATTTGTAGGGGCTGCATCATTTATGCTTCATGTAGTGTTTGAAAAATAAGTGTTTAGAAAAGCATGGTTCAATATTTGCACTGACATCACCTGCATTGTCAAGGCATGCTGCTAATCGACTTGTGAGGAGGACATCAAAAATCTGCAAAGGGATATAGACAGGCTAAGTCAGTGGGCGAAAATTTGGCAGATGGAGTATAATGTGGGAAAATGTGAGGTTATCCGCTTTGGCAGAAATAATAGAAAAGCAAATTATTATTTAAATGGAGAAAAATTGGAAAGTGCTGTAGTACAGAGGGACCTGGGGGTCCTTGTGTATGAAACAGAAAAAGTTAGTATGCAGGTACAGCAAGTGATCAGGAAGGCAAATGGAATGTTGGCTTTTATTGCAAGGGGGATAGAGTATAAAAGCTGAGAAGTCCTGCGACAACTGTACAGGGTATTGGTGAGGCCACACTTGGAGTACTGCGTACAGTTTTGGTCTCCATATTTAAGGAAGGATATATTTGCATTGGAGGCTGTTCAGAGAAGGTTCACTAGGTTGATTTCAGAGGTGAGGGGGTTGACTTATGAAGATAGATTGAGTAGGTTGGGCCTATACACATTGGAGTTCAGATGAATGAGAGGTGATCTTATTGAAACTTACAAACTAATGAGGGGGCTCGACAATGTGGATGCAGAGAGGATATTTTCACTCATAGGGGGAACTAAAACTAGGGGACATAGGGCCCAACATTGGCCATGACTTGCATTAATTTTTTGGGACAAAGTTGTTTTATCTGGCGTAAGTTAAAAAAATGCCATTTTCCCCCAAAGATTTGCTCCAGAGTAAATCAGTTAGGTACGATTTTAGGTCAGTTTTTTTCTCAAAAGGAGGCGTTCCCAGACACTTAACGCCAATTTTGGACATTTATGCCACTTTGGCCAGCTAAAACTTAATCCAAATCAACTTAGGTCAGCATATGTGGCCAGCTCTGAAAAACCTTGCGGGCAGTGCAGAAAAAGCAGCGCACATTCGGCAGACATTAGGGGAGGGTAGGGAACTGGAGAGGACCTCAACAACCAAGCACCAAACATTGCAAGGAAAAGCTCAAACAATTAAATTACTAATGAAAATGAAGTAAAACCTATCGGAGAAATTCGAGCTGCTCTCCGCAATGTCACGGGGGGCGGGGGGGGGAGGGGGCGGTGGGGGGTAGTAGCCAGAGAGAGAGAGAGATGCTGGTATACAAAACACTCTTTCTCTCCCCCCCACCAAAACACTCTTTCTCCCTCCCGCAAAATTCTCCTCCAATCCCCCTCATACACTCTTTCTCTTCTCCATCCGCCTCCCCCCAAAAACTATCCTCCGCCCTGCAAAACTCTCCTCCACCCCCCCAATACACTCTTTCTCTCCCCCTCCCCAATATACTCTTTCTCTCCCCCTCCCCAATACACTCTTTCTCTCCTCCCCCGCACCCCCCCAAAAATCTCCTCCTCCCCCCCAAAAAAAATCTCCTCCTCTGCCCACCTCCCCCGCAATCAAAAGTCTCAAGCACAGCCACTAAATAAAAAATAGAACCGAAGTCCTCCCTCGCCCGGGAACTCAGCGGGCAAGCTGGTTGGCCGGTGCGGGAGGCCACTCAGCCGGGGATAGGGTGTGGCGAGATCGGGTATCCCTTCAGCCGGGGATAGGGGCTGCGAGCATCGGGTCCTGCTCACACCCCACAGGATGCATTGGGAGGGCAGGAGCATGCGCGCAGTTCTCACTGAGCATGCGCGCAGGTGCTGGCAATGCTTCTGAGATAGCCTGTTACTCCGCCCCCCTCCCTTCAATCTCCACGCTATGCCACGACTCCGGGGACTCCGAAGAGCGGCCAGGATGGGGTCCCTTTTTTTTGGCGCCCTTTCCAGCACGCAAAGCCGACGTGCTTCAGGTCAGTGCGCCGAAAAAATGGCTTGGGCAATGTTGGGCCCTAAGTCTTAGTATAAAACTGAGATGAGGAGAAATTTCTTCTCTCAGAGGATTATAAATCTATGGAATTCTCAACCCCAGACACTGTCGAGGCTGGATCATTGAATATATTTAAGGCGGAGATAGACAGATTTTCGAGCGATAAGGGAGTAAAGGGATATGGGGAGTGGGCAGTGAAGTGGAGCTGAGTCCATGATCAGATCAGCCATGATCTTATTGAATGGCGGAGCAGGCTCGAGGGGCCAAATGGTCTACTCCTGCTCCTATTACTTATGTTCTTATGACTTATGCATTTTATGGAGTGGATTTTATATGGGTCTGTGCAGCATCAGCATGACTGTCACTAAACCAAGACATAGGGCTTATGTTAGATGGAAATTTATGAAAGACTGCGATTGCACATACTATTTATAGCTGTATTTTCCTTGCAATTTCTTATTTGATTTGTTCCATTTGTGGATCATATCCCATTTTTCAGCAGAGTAGCTTTGCAGAACTTTTAAGAATATCGCCTCTTACATAGGATTACATAGGATATATGGCACAGACACAGGCCATTCGGCCCAAACAGTCCATGCCGGCATATATGCTCCACTCGAGCTTCCTCCCGTCGTTCCTCTTCTAACTCTATCCACAGAACTCTCTATTCCCTTCTCCCTGATATGCTTGTCTAGCCTTCTCTTAAATGCATCTATACTACAATGGATAGTCAAGGGGCTATGGGGGGGGAGGAACTTAACACAATCACAATCACTAAGGAGGTGGTACACAGTAAGACTAAAGGCAGATAAATCCCCTGGGCCTGATGGCTTGCATCCTAGGGTCTTAAGAGAAGTAGTGGCAGGGATAGTGGATGCATTGGTTGTAATTTACCAAAATTCCCTGGATTCTGGGGAGATCCCAGCAGATTGGAAAACTGCAAATGTAATGCCCCTATTTAAAAAAGGAGGCAGACAAAAAGCAGGAAAATATAGACTAGTTAGCCTAACATCTGTGGTTGGGAAAATGTTGGAGTCCATTATTAAAGAAGCAGTAGCAGGACATTTGAAAAAGCATAATTCGGTCAGGCAGAGTCAGCATGGATTTATGAAGGGAAAGTCATGTTTGATAAATTTGCTGGAATTTTTTGAGGATGTAACAAAGAGGGTGGATAAAGGGGAACCAGTGGATATGGTGTTTTTGGACTTCCAGAAGGCATTTGACAAGGTGCCACATAAAAGGTTACTACACAAGATAAAAGTTCACGGAGTTAGGGGTAATATATTAGCATGGATAGAGGATTGGCTATCGAACAGAAAACAGAGAGTCGGGATAAATGGTTCATTCTCGGGTTGGCAATCAGTAAGTAGTGGGGTGCCGCAGGGATCAGTGCTGGGACCCCAACTATTTACAATCTATATTAACGACTTGGAAGAAAGGACCGAGTGTAACATAGCCAAGTTTGCTGACGATACAAAAATTGGAGAAAAAGCAATGTGTGAGGAGGACACAAAACATCTGCAAAAGGACATAGACAGGCTAAGTGAGTGGGCAAAAATTTGGCAGATGGAGTATTATGTTGGAAAGTGTGAGGTCATGCACTTTGACAGGAAAATCAAAGAGCAAGTTATTATTTAAATGGAGAACGATTGCAAAGTGCTGCCGTACAGTGGGACCTGGGGTATTTGTGCATGAAACACAAAAGTTTAGTATGCAGATACAGCAAGTGATCAGGAAGGTCAATGGAATCTTGGTCTTTATTGCAAAGGGGATGGAGTATAAAAGCAGGGAAGTCTTGCTACAGTTATACAGGGTATTGGTGAGGCCACACCTGGAATACTGTGTGCAGTTTTGGTTTCCATATTTACGAAAGGATATACTTGCTTTGGAGGCAGTTCAGAGAAGGTTCACTAAGTTGATTCCAGAGATGAGGGGGTTGACTTATGAGGAAAGGTTGAGTAGGTTGGCCTCTACTCATTGGAATTCAGAAGAATGAGAGGCGATCTTATCGAAACGTATTAAAATTATGAGGGGGCTTGACAAGGTGGATGCAGAGAGAATGTTTCCACTGATGGGAGAGACTATAACTAGAGGGCATAATCTTAGAATAAGGGGTCGCCCATTTAAAACTGAGATGTGGAGAAATTTCTTTTCTCAGAGGGTTGTAAATCTTTGGAATTCGCTGCCTCAGAGAGCTGTGGAAGCTGGGACATTGAATAAACTTAAGACAGAGGTAGACAGTTTCTTAACCGATAAGGGAATAAGGGGTTATGGGAAACGGGCAGGAAAGTGAACCCGAGTCCATGATTGGATCAGCCAAGATCATATCAAATGGCGGAGCAGGCTTGAGGGGCCATATGACATACTCTGCTCCTATTTCTTATGTTCTTATGTTCTTATTTGCTTCAACCACTCCGTGCGGTAGCGAGTTCCACATTCTCACTGCTCTCTGGGTTAAGAAGTTTCTTCTGAAATCCGTATTGGATTTGTTGGTGACTATCTTACATTGATAGTTGTGCTCTTCCCCACAAGTGGAAACATTCTCTCAGTATCCACTCTATCGAAACCCTTCATAATTTTAAAGACCTCTATTCAGTCACTCCTCAGCCTTCCTTTTTCAAGGATAAAGAAATCCAGCCTGTTCATCCTTTCCTGAGTTGTACACCCTCACATGTCTGGTATCATCCTTGTATTCTTCTGTGAACCCTCTCCAGTGCCTTAATATCTCTTTATAATACGACGACCAGAACTGTACGCAGTTCTCTAAATGTTCTAACCAAGGTTCGTTACAGGCTTAGTATAACTTTCCTACTTATCAATTCTATACCTCTAGAAATATAAACATAGAAAATAGGTGTGGGAGTAGGCCATCCGGCCCTTCGAGCCTGCACCACCATTCAATAAGATCATGGCTGATCATTCCTTCAGTACCCCGTTCCTGCTTTCTCTCCATACCCCTTGATCCCTTTAGCCACAAGGGCCATATCTAACTCCCTCTTGAATAAATCCAATGAACTGGCATCAACAACTCTCTGCGGTAGGGAATTCCATAGGTTAACAACTCTCTGAGTGAAGAAGTTCCTCCTCATCTCAGTCCTAAATGGCTTACCCCTTATCCAAAGGCTGTGTCCCCTGGTTCTGGACTTCCCCAACATCGGGAACATTCTTCCTGCATCTAACCTGTCCAATCCCGTCAGAATTTTATGTTTCTATGAGATCCCCTCTCATCATCCTTCTAAACTCCAGTGAATACAGGCCCACGTGCTTAGTTTGCTTTTTTTTATGGCCTTGCTAACTTGAGTCACACCTTTTAGTGATTTGTGTATTTGTACTCCGAGATCCCTTTGTTCCTCTACCCCAACCAGACTTGCACCCTCTCAGTAATAATTAACTTCCCTATTCTTCCTATCAAAATGTAATACAGGAAACTCTCATTTATCCGGATCACTCGGGGATTCGGCAATTCCGGGTAAACAAATTTTCCATTTGGGCGAGTTTACACTTTAAAGTTAAAACTTTAATGAAACATAGAAACATAGAAAATAGGTGCAGGAGTAGGCCATCCGGCCCTTCGAGCCTGCACCACCATTCAATAAGATCATGGCTGATCATTCCTTCAGTACCCCGTTCCTGCTTTCTCTCCATACCCCTTGATCCCTTTAGCCACAAGGGCCATATCTAACTCCCTCTTGAATAAATCCAATGAACTGGCATCAACAACTCTCTGTGGTAGGGAATTCCACAGGTTAACAACTCTCTGAGTGAAGAAGTTCCTCCTCATCTCAGTCCTAAATGGCTTACCCCTTATCCAAAGACTGTGTCCCCTGGTTCTGGACTTCCCCAACATCGGGGACATTCTTCCTGCATCTAACCTGTCCAGTCCCGTCAGAATCTTATAAGTTTCTATGAGATCCCCTCTCATCCTTCTAAACTCCAGTGTATAAAGGCCCAATTGATCCAGTCTCTCCTCATATGTCAGTCCCGCCATCCCGGGAATCAGTCTGGTGAACCTTCGCTGCACTCCCTCAATAACAAGAACTTCCTTCCTCAGATTAGGAGACCAAAACTGAACACAATATTCCAGGTGAGGCCTCACCAAGGCCCTGTACAACTGCAATAAGACCTCCCTGCTCCAACATATCATTTGCCTTCTTCACCGCCGGCTGTACCTGCATGCCAACTTTCAATGACTGATGAACCATGAAACCCAGGTCTCGTTGCACCTCCCGTTTTCCTAATCTGCCGCCATTCAGATAATATTCTGCCTTCGTGTTTTTGCCCCCAAAGTGGATAACCTCACATTTATCCACATTATACTGCATCTGCCATGCATTTTCCCATTCACCTAACCTGTCCAAGTCATATGAATAAAAACAATCAGCTACAGACAGGAACAAGGCAGTTAAGTACACAAAAGATGGACATTACCAACATGCATCTACTTGCGCCGGACTGTAATCGCGGAGGGATGAATGCTGCACTGGGAGTGGCTGCAGGTGGCCTCGAGGAGGAGATTGTCTAGCTCTGGGGTTCCGGAGCGCGCTCTCTGGGCTGTGTTCCGGCCTGGAACCCAGTGCCTGCCCCCGTTCCCAACGTCAGCGGCGGCCGCGAGAGACAGCGGCTGCAGCAGCGCGCACACACACACACACCAGCAAAGCAAGGGCAGAGGAGCAATTTTGCAACAGAAGGCTCTACACCAGATGGGTGATTTGCTCTTCCAGGCTACCGTTCAGGTGGCAAAGCAGAAAATTAATCCTATTCATTGGTGAAAATGAACTCCATGCTAATCAGAACAGCCGGTGAGAAGTGGCGACATACTCCACTCCAATTGACATATTTTACATTTCCTCCAGAAGGTCACCTGCCTGACGCCTCCTTTCAACAAGTTCAAGGTTCTCCAATCTTTCCTCAAAACTCAAATCTCTAACACTAGCCCACATTGCAACAGTGACTACACTTCAAAAGTACTTCACTGGCTGTACAGCGCTTTGATCGTAAAAGGGGCTATATAAATGCAAGTCTTAGCCTCATGGCTCCTCTCTGACCTTACCCACTATCTGAGTGTGGAGTGTTGGCCCAGACACCAGGCTGGTAACTTTAATTTTTCTCGATCGTGTAAAATGGGCACTATCAAGTTAGCTGCCCATTATATGCCATGCACGATTAAAACATTTTTTTTCTGGGCTATGGGCATCGCTGGCAAGGCCGGCATTTATTGCTCATCCCCAGTTGCCCTTAAGTGGCTTGAGAGGCCATTTCAAGGGGCAGTTAAGAGCTCACCACATTGCTATGAGTCTGGAGTCACGTATAGGTCAGACCAAGTATGAACATTAATAAAACAGGTGGATTTTTATGATAACCAATAGTTTCATGGTCATAAAGGCCTTTTATTTAATTAACTGAATTTAAATTCCCCAGCTGCCATGATGGGATTTGAACTCCTGTCTCTAGATCATTAGTCCAGGCCTTAGGATTATTAGTCCAGTAACATTACCACTATACTACCATTCTCTACCTGTTCATTTCATTGAATCTTAGAATCATACAGCACAGAAGGAGGCCATTGTACAGCAAAATTCTAAAAGGACAGAGGGTGTTAAAAAAACAAGCCTGAAGGCTTTGTGTCTTAATGCAAGGAGTATCCGCAATAAGGTGGATGAATTAACTGTGCAAATAGATGTTAACAAATATGATGTGATTGGGATTACGGAGACGTGGCTCCAGGATGAGCAGGGCTGGGAACTCAACATCCAGGGGTATTCAACATTCAGGAAGGATAGAATAAAAGGAAAAGGAGGTGGGGTAGCATTGCTGGTTAAGGAGGAGATTAATGCAATAGTTAGGAAGGACATTAGCTTGGATGATGTGGAATCTATATGGGTAGAGCTGCAGAACACCAAAGGGCAAAAAACGTTAGTGGGAGTTGTGTACAGACCTCCAAACAGTAGTAGTGATGTTGGGGAGGGCATCAAACAGGAAATTAGGGGTGCGTGCAATAAAGGTGCAGCAGTTATAATGGGTGACTTTAATATGCGCATAGATTGGGCTAACCAAACTGTAAGCAATACGGTGGAGGAGGATTTTCTGGAGTGCATAAGGGATGGTTTTTTAGACCAATATGTCGAGGAACCAACTAGGGGGGAGGCCATCTTAGACTGGGTGTTATGTAATGAGAAAGGATTAATTAGCAATCTCGTTGTGCGAGGCCCCTTGGGGAAGAGTGACCATAATATGGTGGAATTCTGCATTAGGATGGAGAATGAAACAGTTAATTCAGAGACCATGGTCCAGAACTTAAAGAAGGCTAACTTTGAAGGTATGAGGCGTGAATTGGCTGAGATGGATTGGCGAATGATACTTAAGGGGTTGACTGTGGATGGGCAATGGCAGACATTTAGAGACCGCATGGATGAACTACAACAATTGTACATTCCTGTCTGGCATAGAAATAAAAAAGGGAAGGTGGCTCAACCGTGGCTATCAAGGGAAATCAGGGATAGTATTAAAGCCAAGGAAGTGGCATACAAATTGGCCAGAAATAGCAGCGAACCTGGGGACTGGGAGAAATTTAGAACTCAGCAGAGGAGGACAAAGGGTTTGATTAGGGCAGGGAAAATGGAGTATGAGAAGAAGCTTGCAGGGAACATTAAGACGGATTGCAAAAGTTTCTATAGATATGTAAAGAGAAAAAGGTTAGTAAAGACAAATGTAGGTCCGCTGCAGTCAGAATCAGGGGAAGTCATAACGGGGAACAAAGAAATGGCGGACCAATTGAACAAGTACTTTGGTTCGGTATTCACGAAGGAGGACACGAACAACCTTCCGGTTATAAAAGGGGTCGGGGGGTCTAGTAAGGAGGAGGAACTGAGGGAAATCCTTATTAGCCGGGAAATTGTGTTGGGGAAATTGATGGGATTGAAGGCCGATAAATCCCCAGGGCCTGATGGACTGCATCCCAGAGTACTTAAGGAGGTGGCCTTGGAAATAGTGGATGCGTTGACAGTCATTTTCCAACATTCCATTGACTCTGGATCAGTTCCTATGGAGTGGAGGGTAGCCAATGTAACCCCACTTTTTAAAAAAGGAGGGAGAGAGAAAACAGGGAATTATAGACCGGTCAGCCTGACATCGGTAGTGGGTAAAATGATGGAATCAATTATTAAGGATGTCATAGCAGTGCATTTGGAAAGAGGTGACATGATAGGTCCAAGTCAGCATGGATTTTTGAAAGGGAAATCATGCTTGACAAATCTTCTGGAATTTTTTGAGGATGTTTCCAGTAGAGTGGATAAGGGAGAACCAGTTGGTGTGGTATATTTGGACTTTCAGAAGGCGTTCGACAAGGTCCCACACAAGAGATTGATGTGCAAAGTTAGAGCACATGGGATTGGGGGTAGTGTACTGACATGGATTGAGAACTGGTTGTCAGACAGGAAGCAAAGAGTAGGAGTAAATGGGTACTTTTCAGAATGGCAGGCAGTGACTAGTGGGGTACCGCAAGGTTCTGTGCTGGGGCCCCAGCTGTTTACACTGTACATTAATGATTTAGATGAGGGGATTAAATGTAGTATCTCCAAATTTGCGGATGACACTAAGTTGGGTGGCAGTGTGAGCTGCGAGGAGGATGCTGTGAGGCTGCAGAGCGACTTGGATAGGTTGGGTGAGTGGGCAAATGCATGGCAGATGAAGTATAATGTGGATAAATGTGAGGTTATCCACTTTGGTGGTAAAAACAGAGAGACAGACTATTATCTGAATGGTGACAGATTAGGAAAAGGGGAGGTGCAAAGAGACCTGGGTGTCATGGTACATCAGTCATTGAAGGTTGGCATGCAGGTGCAGCAGGCGGTTAAGAAAGCAAATGGCATGTTGGTCTTCATAGCAAGGGGATTTGAGTACAGGGGCAGGGAGGTGTTGCTACAGTTGTACAGGGCATTGGTGAGGCCACACCTGGAGTATTGTGTACAGTTTTGGTCTCCTAACCTGAGGAAGGACATTCTTGCTATTGAGGGAGTGCAGCGAAGGTTCACCAGACTGATTCCCGGGATGGCGGGACTGACCTATCAAGAAAGACTGGATCAACTGGGCTTGTATTCACTGGAGTTCAGAAGAATGAGAGGGGACCTCATAGAAACATATAAAATTCTGACGGGGTTAGACAGGTTAGATGCAGGAAGAATGTTCCCAATGTTGGGGAAGTCCAGAACCAGGGGTCACAGTCTAAGGATAAGGGGTAAGCCATTTAGGACCGAGATGCGGAGGAACTTCTTCACCCAGAGAGTGGTGAACCTGTGGAATTCTCTACCACAGAAAGTTGTTGAGGCCAATTCACTAAATATATTCAAAAAGGAGTTAGATGAGGTCCTTACTGCTAGGGGGATCAAGGGGTATGGCGAGAAAGCAGGAATGGGGTACTGAAGTTGAATGTTCAGCCATGAACTCATTGAATGGCGGTGCAGGCTAGAAGGGCCGAATGGCCTACTCCTGCACCTATTTTCTATGTCTATGTTTCTATTCTGCCCATCGTGCCTGTACCAGCTCTTTGAAAGAGGTGTCCAATTCGTCGAACTTTCCCCAATGCCTTGCAAATTTTCCTTTTCAAATATTTATCCAATTCCCATTTGAAAGTTACAACTGAAACTGCTTCCACCATTCTTTCAGGCAGTGCGTTGCAGATCATAACAACTCACTATGTTAAAAAAAAATTCTCCTCATCTCCTACCTGGTTCAATTGTTAATTATCTTAAATCTGTGTCCTCTGCTCACTGACCCTTCTTCCAGTAGAAACAGTTTCTCCCCATCTACTCTATCCAAACTCTACATCATTTTGAATGGTTCTATTGGATCTCTTCTTAACCTTTCTTAACCTTAACCCCTGCTCCAAAGAGTTCTCCTGTCTCTTCACATAACCGAAGTCCCCCATCCCTGGTGCCATTCTAATAAATCTCTTCTGCACCTTCTCCAAGGCCTTGACATCCTTCCTAAAGTGTGGTGCCCAGAATTGGACACAATACTCCAGCTGAGGCCTAACCAGAGATTTATAAATGTCAGTGTCCTCCCTGCTTTCTGCCCATTGGCCAATTTTGTATCCATGCAGCCACTGCCTCTTTAATCCTTCAATTTTCCAATGTCTATTATGTTGCGCTTTTTCAAATGCTTTTTGAAAGTCCATATCATCATCATTATAGGCAGTCCCTCGAAATCGAGGAAGACTTGCTTCCACTCTAAAGGTGAGTTCTCAGGTGGCTGTACAGTCCAATATAGGAATTACAATCTCTGTCACAGGTGGGGCAGACAGTGGTTGAAGGAAAGGGTGGGAGGGGAGTCTGGTTTGCCGCACGCTCCTTCCGTTGCCTGCGCTTGTTCTCTGCATGCTCTCGATGACGAGACTTGAGGTTCTCAGCGCCCTCCCGGATGCTCTTCCTCCACTTAGGGCGGTCTATGGCCAGGGGCTCCCAGGTCTCGGTGGGGATCTTGCACTTAATCAAAGAGGTTTTGAGGATGTCCTTGTAACATTTCCTCTGCCCACCTGGGGATCGCTTGCTGTGTAGGAGTTCCGAGTAGAGGGCTTGTTTTGGGAGTCTTGTGTCAGGCATGCAAACAATGTGGCCCGCCCAATGGAGCTGGTCAAGTGTGGTCAGTGCTTCGATGCTGGGGATGTTGAGGCAGAGGACTCCACAGATTCACAGCCCTCGAGTGAAGAAATTCCTCCTCATCTCAGTCTTATCCTGAGACAATGGCCCCTAGTTCTAGACACACCAGCCAGGGGGAAACAACCTCTCAGCATCTACCCTGTCAATCCCCTTCAGAATCTTCTATGTTTCGATGAGATCACCCCTCATTCTTCTAAACTCCAGAGAGTATAAGCCCATTCTACACAATCTATCATCATAAGACAGAATCAATCCAGTGAGCCTCCGTTGCAACGCCTCCAAGGTAAGTATATCCTTCCTTGGATAAGGAGACCAAAACTGTGCACAGTACTCCAGATGTGGTCTCGCCAAGGCCTTGTACAATTGGAGCAAGACTTCTTCACTCTTATACTCCACCCCCCTTGCAATAAAGGACAGCATGCCATTTGCCTTCCTTATTGCTTGCTGTACCTGCATGCTAGCTTTTTGTGTTTCTTGCACAAAGGTCTACATCCCTTTGCAGACGTTTTGTGTTCTCGTCACTGCTTACTGTCGCACCTAGCTTTGTATCGTTGGCAAACGAGGATACATTGCACAGATTGTAAATAGCTGAGGCCCCAGCACTGACCCTTGCAGCACCTCGCTAGTTACAGCC